>NC_069078.1:18340865-18653095 GCF_025698485.1 Gossypium arboreum | reverse complement strand
ATCATCAAGGATAGTTCCACCACTACTCAATCACTATACTTTATAATTATGTATTATCAAAAGCTCCAATGTCACCTTAAAAAGAACTGAGCATGACTACTCTCGGTTCATTAACCCAATTTCTACTAACTTTACTTTTGGGATGTGATAACTCTCATCTTCTTAAAAGGAATTTTGTTCTCAAAATTCCTATTGTCAAGCCAATTCACTTATCCACCACGCTTCCACTGCGTAACTCTAATTCCAATATAGTTCCAAAACTTCACCTTAAATCCCCAATGAATATCCTATTTACTTACATGGATTGTCTCAAGGGACAATCTATAGAAATATCACTAATGATTTTCTAAGTCCCTAATCAGTGGAAGGCATAAATAGAATGGATCATAAAAGTAGCTTCATTGATATTGGATGCGTCTCAATACCCTTGACACCTATTAGCATAAACTAGTCTTTGATTCTATTTCTAAGTCGAAGCTTGCATTTAAACAGAATGAAGTCTTGGACAATCCGTAACACTGTGCTCCGTGGACCCACTTTTCAGGCATGTTCCTAAATTTTCCGACACTTGCTCGAATGGCGCTTATTACAATGCTTACAAACAAAAATTTCTCGTTGATCCAATAGAACCTCCAGTATTAGCTTTTACAACATTCTACTATGGTTTGTCCTTTCTATCATGCTTCAAATGTCACGAATTTGGGCCAGTATAACTAGACTTTCTCTTATTAGATACTTTATTCTTTTCCTTTCTCTCGCGTTCCAACCATTTACTCCATTCTAATATCCTATTCTTCTGAACCGTAGTCTCAAAAACCTTTTCTAAAATCCCTAACATCGCTTGGGACACTGTATCATCCCTAGTCTTATGATTTCTGCCTTCAGCGGTATGCTCTTTAACGATGTCATTTGTCTCAAGATCAGACACAAGTTCTTGAAAAAGCTAATGAAAAATCATGAGGTACTCAACATTGCACTCTTCAAAATCACATACCACGAGTTCGCATACCTCAAGTTTTCATAACGCTTATCGATAAATTTTATGAGATTTATCTGATAAATTTTAAAAACAAGTTTTATGTTTTCACTTGAGTATTTTCAATCAGAGTTTCACTATCTATAAGTATACAGTCTCATAATGATGTTTCACAATATAAAGTTTCAAGTATAAATAGTACTTATCTCGGATCAGCTTCTGGAGTCTTGGATTTTTGAAATTTTAATTTTTAAATTTAATAGTAATATACTTTTAAAATACTCTTCAAAATATGCATACAGACTCGTTTGAAATCTACAATCTGAGTTTTAAACTCGACTTTAATACCGCTAAATGTAACCCCAAAAGCTGGCCTAGACGTTATGCCCAAAATTTGGAAGGCATATGAAAATCGTTGCAAACATTTACCTGCTAAAAACAACTAAGTTCAATAGTTTTACGCAATCTCTAAAATGTAAATACTGAGTAATTTTGTTTTTGAAAAACAATTATTAAAACTCAAATATTTGAAAAGTTTAATTATTATATCGAAATATTGTCTTAAATCATTAAACCAAGAGTTTGCAATATTTTTAATTATTTTTGAAAATGATTTTGGTAAAAATATTTCACAATGAGCTTTTGAAAATACTTAGAAAATCATAATTTATAAGTTTATTTAAAATCAAATAAAATAATAAATAATTTAATTGATCAACAATTTCAAAATATTTATAAGTTCATCAAACATGCATCCATGGCAATATAAAATTAAAAAAAATAACCCAATAAAAGTTCAATGTCCCAAATAACATCCCAAATAGTTTATAAACCATTTATTAAAATCTCATCTAAGAAGCTGCTCTGAATGTCGAATCCAAGCCCTAAGTCCGTGAATCACCTGAAAGGTTATGAAACTAAAGGGTGGGCTTTTAAAGCCTAGTGTGAGTCTTATAACAAGTTAAATAACAATAAGCATATACTTATCATACAACACAATAAATTTTATGCACATGATCATAACAGTGAAAATTTTGTAAAAATATTATGCAATATTTTATAAAACATCCTATCCATCACCTCTACACTTCAAAAAGAGTTCCCCAGAACTCATCCATCTAAACACTCCAATATATATGTGGACAAAGCCATCAATATTCGCAAATAGGCTACCATGTAGGTTGTGGATAAACCACCAAATTCAAACACAAGTTGCCATATAGGTTGGGGATGAAGCCACTAATATTTGCAGACAAGCTAGCATGTAGGTCGTGGATAAACCACCAATTTTAGTAGACAAGTTTCCATGTAAGTTGTGTGCGAAGCTGGCAATTCTTCTTACATACAATGTCCCACCCTATGCATATGATATGACCACAATAAACATATATATATACATATTTTTTTTTATTTCAAGATATCACTTATCATAATGGGCATGTTGAAACATGCAAATTGAATTTCTTAATATATAATATCAAGTAGGGCATGTTTCACATGTGATTCACGTATTGTTTCAAGATATCAAAATATCAAAACATCACAATTTATTTGTCATGTAAAATGAAGTATTCCATAATATCACATAACATAAGAATGAGAATAATATACTTTTCAAATCAGTGATAACCATAACTACACAACATACTTTTCATAAAAATAGTTGGTTCGAAATCACTTACTTGTATAATTCGTTTTGACGGATTTAATCTCTTAGTTTTGAATACTTAAAGTATTTGCATAAAACACAAATCAAATAATATATTTTATTTAAGCATTATTAACAATATATATAGTTTGTATCGGGTTTGACCCATACTTGAAATTGTATGACTCGGTAATAATGATTCTATTTCCCGACTCTAAATGAGAAGATCAACCCTTGAATCCTTATTTAAAACATTAATACCATTTCAGTATCTAATTAGAGGATTTACCAGTACTTATGTAATCTTTAGGGTAAGGAAGCTCAACAATTCTTGTGGTGATTCAATTAAAGAGGAGGATTCTCAACTAACAAATAAAATAATAAAAGAAAAAATGATAGATTAAAAAAATTAATAGCAAAAGCTTTCAAGAAAATAGAGATATGAAGTTTGAATAATAAAAAGGTTGATTACAAAAGAGGGGAGGAGAAATGAAAGAAAACGGTGAAAACGGTGGTGGTCAATGGGAGTGACACGATGGTGCTATGGTGGTGCGACGGTAATGGTGACGATAGAGGTCCAGTGGTGGAGATATGGTGGTGAAGTGGTGGTGTGATTGGTTAAGAGTGGAGGAGATGTGGAAGAATTAAGGAAAAAGGCTTTGTTTAGAATGTGAAATGGAAGATAAATGAAGAGAAAGGAGAAGGGGCAGCCAAGAATGGATGGGAGAATCAAAATGAAAAAAAAAAAGAGATGAGAATGAAACTTCTCTAGGTGCATTGGACAACACTCTATGGTAAGGGAGACGAAATGGTAAGTTGGGGGATAAGGGCATGGAAAAGAGATCATAGGAGTGAAAAGAGGGTCTAATGAAGGAAGGTAGACTCACACGTAAGGAAAGAAATCTTCCCTTGCAATGTAAAAAAGGTGGATGGAAAGAAGGGTTTTTTCCAATGCAAAAGTTGACAAAAAAGTAAATAAAAATATGTAGAATCTGAAAAATTGAACCTAAGATCCTTAGGAAATTATTTAAGCTCTTCACCATTAGACTAACCCCTTGCTTGTTTACACTCCTACAACAATTGTTTTAAAAATATGGTGTGATTTTTACCAATGTTTGAAGCAAAGTTTCACCAAATAGAATTTAATGAGAGGGAAAGGATTCGAAGTTAGATCATCAAGGACAACTCCACCATTACTCAATCATTATAATTGATGCTTATAAATTGAAAAAAGTGCCAAGGTCATCTTAAAAAAAATTGGGCGTGACCACTCTCAGTTCATTTACCCAATTTTAACTAACCCAGTTTTTAGGATGTGACATCTGGAAAACATAATCTGAAAACATAACTTGCACACAAGTTCTTCAAAACTAGTTACTTCGCAGCTTCATGGTTTAGCTTCAGATAGCTTGCATCTTTTCCGGGATCTTAGTCTGCATTTTTCCTACAACTCTAGTTCGCATTCTAGTTCATTAAAGTGATGAGCTCTCCACTTACTTTGAGTTCGCCAAATGTACATGTTGCATGAATGGTTATCTTGCAACAATTATCTTCCTATGATATTGAGCATTGGCTTCCAACATTAGCATACCACTTTGTGTAATTATGCTAACTTGACTATTCCTTGTTAGTGATTTGTTGGAAACATGTTTTTATGCTCCAACTTCGAGGAACTTGTCCAGTTCATCATTGAAGAACTTCAAAGAATTCTCTGTCATATCATTTTTTTCATTAGCTATACTATCCCAAGCCATGGTGAATGTTGGTGTTAGTTGCTCACTGATAACTAGTTCAAAGCCTACAGTTCCAATGGTGAGAAAGCCATTGAATAGCCCCAAGATGATAGTCAATGCCTCATCTTCAAAGTTGTCTTCTACACCCTTGGCCTCAATTTCAATGAAGGAATTCTCACTTTCTGATTTGGATTTGTATCCGTAGCCAAATGTTGATTTTGGAGGGAAGTCTTCACCATTAAGGGATGACTGAGCTGAAAGACATGCACAGTAGTTCCTTGAAATAAAAGTTTAAAGATTGGGACATAAGACTCGGTTGTAGAAGAAGAAATTCATGTTATGCTTTAGAATTATGTATCAATATTCCTTTTGAGCTTTGAAGAGTGATATCAACCTATGTAGTGATTCCCTACCCTTTAGTGGTATACATGGTTGTAATGAGAGTGACGGTTTCCATACTTATTTTGATGTATATAGTTTAACTACTATCTATTGTACAATAAAGAGAGATTGGTGATCCCATTTCTAAAGGTCACTAATGTATTAGATTTTGATAGTCTACAAAATATGTATTTTAACCTCTGTTTAAGGTTTATAATCTATATGCTTGGAACTAAATAACTCTAATAAGTCATGTGCAATGGATTCTAATGGCTCATGCATTATTTTGTGGGAGTAGGTGCGTTGAATATCGTATTCAGTTGTGTTGATCTGATCTAGTGATGATTTTCATACGAATCATGCATGGCTTATGGAATGTTTCAAGAAAGTTGGAGTACCAATTGTAAAATCCTTGAAAGGTTGAATATTATTTGGCCTTAACTTATGTCACATCTATCTTAGTAACTGCAATTACAATAGCAATAGGTGAACTCAGTAGCATTTGAAATGTTTATGCTATCTTAAGAATCTAATGCAATGGATACTCACCTTCATTTTGTTCTTGCTTTGAGGAGCTTGATGTCAAATTCTTTTGGTTTCCATATAAGGAATGTATAGAGAAAAGTGTAGATGACTAAGGGGAATGGGAGTTTAAGGTGGTGAGAAAGGATTGTCTACAAAAGGCACCGATCAAGTGGCATCTAGAGAAACAAGTAAAGAAATACAAGGTTTTGGTTGGCTATTCTTTGTCACAATCTAACCATGTTGAGAAATTGAGAGTAATTCATCAACAATCGATTTAATGGAATTGCTTCTGTCCTGCATTACATGCATTGTTGGAGTAGGTGTGCAATATTAATAGTAGCCATTGATAAATGTCTTGTTAATCATTGATGAGTCTATCATGCCTGGCATAAATGAGATGATGATAATGGACATAGACAATCAATGAGGTCAAACATAAAATCTTTATACGTCTTGTTAATCGTTGATGAGTCTATCATGTCTGGCATAAATGAGATGATGATAATGGACACAAACAATCAATGAGGTCAGACATCAAATCTTCGTACACGTTCACTTCTGTCTTGGTAGGCTAATATTTTACTGCAATACACTGCATGTAATGTACAATAATTTTAGGTTATTTTACCAAATTGACTCAAAATAATAAAATATTTATAACAATGACCCAGGTTCAAAAATAATCACTGAAATAACCTGAAATAAATAGTGTTGAGGGATTTTGGACACCCCGCGGCCGACACCCGTATAAAAATTCCCCCAACCATTAGCTGATTATTGGAACAAACATTAAAAATATATTTTTTTGGTGCAATGGCCAACAACCATGTATTTCTTTTTTCATTCGTATTTTCTAAAGTACATGTTATACAAGTATAAAAAAGAATTTTTTTGGGGTGTCATGTACTAGGTGGATGACACCTATTTTTGAAATTTTTATTTTAGGGGTGTTGTGACTGTGGTGGTCAGCACTTATTTTCAGTATAAAAAAAAAAACCTTGCCCTTTTTCCTTTTTTGATGGTTTTCACAGCAATATGCTTTCATCTTTAACATTTGGAGAAAAATAAGTTCCAAATGAGTTAACAGTGTGTTAAACAAAAGAAGCAAATAAGAATAAATGGGCTTCTCTCTACAGGCACTGGAAAAAAAATTGATTTAAATGAAAGGCATGGAGAAAGCAAAAAAAAAAATTCAAAAAGAGAAAAAGAAAGTCGTATCATGTTTTACCTGTTTTAGAAAATGAAAAGCCAAATACAATTGAAAGAAATAAAAAAGACTTAGGAAGAAGGGAGGAAGAGAAGAGAAATTGACAACTTTTCTTTAATAAACAAAAAATTAATGGTTGGTGGCTTTTGCAGATGGAAGTAAATAACTATCTGTTTTGTTGGAAAATTAAAATTTCTTTAATAAAATTTCTTTAATTAAATTTAATAGTCTTTGATTTGATTTAACTAATAAATATACAGTTGCATGCATGTAGGGAAAATGTACAAAATTGAGTACAAAATATGAACCAATACTTAAAAGAAAAACATAATGTTACAGACATATCATGTAGTAAAAAACACTATAAAAATAATAATATACTAGCAAATGCATGGTATTAAAAAAAAAAACAATACCATTCATGTGACAGCCCAAAATTGACCCTAGACGGGATGTGGTTTCGGGACCACAAAACCGAGGCATAAAAATAATTTAAAATTTATTGTGATGCCTATGATATGTGTTAAATTGTGTGTGACATTTTTGATGATTTGATTTAGTGTTATAAAGGTGAATTTCACTAGAAAGGACTTGTGTGAGAAAATTTAGAAATGTGCTAGGCAAATGCAAAGTGGCCTAATAATGCATGTTGTGAAAATGAGGATTTGCATGTCAAATTTCCTAAAGATAGCCTAGTGGCCGCCATGACAAGGATGATGGGCAAAAGAAAACATGTCATAAACATGTTTTGTTAATGGTTGATGTCAAAATTGATAAAATATTAAGGTTGTAGGAAGAGAAACAAAAAAAATGTGTGTGTGTGTGTGTGTTGCCCCCTTGCCGTGAATGGAGCAAAGAAAGAAAAAAAGAGAGCTTCATTTCCTTTGGTTCTCTCTTAGCGAATTGAAGAAAGAAAGGGGAGGGAGATTTCGGTCAACTTTAAGCTCAAAACAAGGTTAGTAATTCATGTTAGATTTTGAAATTTCAGCTTAATTTAAGTTGATTACTAAGTTCTTTAACTAGTCCATGTTAAAATTTTGGATTTGGGTGGTGCATGAAGTATTCGCCATGGTAGATAGTGAAGGAGTTGATTATTTTCTTTGTGTTAAATGAGTGATTGTGGATGGGTGAAGTGTGAGCTAGTTAAATATTCATATAGTTAGGTTGGATGATAGGAAGAAAAAATCAGCTTGTGTATGTACACTAAGGCCGAATATGAAGTTGGAGATTTGTGGGAAATGTATGTGTCTTGAAGTGTTGGAATGGAGAGGATGCTTTAATTGTGTTATGAACAATTATGTGTTAGAAATTGTGATTTTGGGTTGACTAGGATTTTCTACCATAGTGGTCATTGAGGATTAAGGTTATGTTTCATGCTAAACTTGATAAATCTTGGTGTATGGGTGTTTGAACTAAACTAATGATCAAATAGATGCATAAATACAAAGTAAGAAGAATCGGCTATTGTATGTAATACTATTGCCGAATGTGAAAATACTATACTTGAGTAATGAATATGATTGGATTATTGATAGTATGGTAATTGCATAAGGCTATTAGCGAATAGCTAAGAACGTAAGGTAGTAAGATAAAAATTTTACCATGTCGTTCCGTATGTCATAAGATCGTTAAAATGTGGATACCAATATATGTACCAAAGCGGTTGAATGAGCTAATTTATTTGTTTAAGCTCAAGATCCTAAAGGAGAGGCGTCCAACAAGGGAAATCGAAGATCATCGAGTAGCCGACTTGGAATTATTTACGAACACAAGGTAAGTCATTAAGCACGTATTTGATATTGCTTAAATGATTGTAAAATTTATGCAATTGTGTTTAATGGGATGATATATATATTTACAAATGAAAATGTATGTGTATGGAATGATGACATTTGTTGAATGTAAAAGAAATAGTGAAATGTGTAGAAAGTTGCTTTCGGCACTAAGTGTTGAACAATCTGAGTGTACGGTGTGAGATTGGCACTAAGTGTGCATGCTGGAAAAATATGGCACTCGAGTGTGCATGCTGGAAATATATGGCACTAAGTGTGCATGCTGGAAATATATGGCACTAAGTGTGCGAGCTCGAAGGGTATGGCACTCGTGTGCGGGCTTAAATCGCATGGCACTAAGTGTGCGAAATCTAGTATTAAGCACTGTGTGTGCGTACTCTATATATATATATATATATATCTCCGATCGAACAATTATATGGAGGGTGTGTCTCCATCGAGTTGAGTAAAGACAGCGGATCGGGTAAGTACCTTGAGCTCATGACGAATAGGCAATACGTTCTTGCTCGGGGTTGAGCGTGGTAAGCTTTAAATCTATGTGATGATTGCAATTGTATGATTGTGGTGTGAATGAGTTGGTGTGTAAAAATGCCTCAATTATCTTATTGTATAGAATATGAAATGTGGATGTATGACTTGGAATGAGATTGAATCGAAAGGTCCGAGGAATTATGGTATAGTTCGATATGGATGAAGTACCTAGCCTCGTTCTTCGTTTCATGTTGTGAAAATTTTACTAATGGATGGTTGATGAATGCTTATGACTTACTGAGTTATAAACTCACTCGATGTTTTCTTGTCACCCATTTTAGGTCTCTTGGACTCGTATTGTCGCGTGCTCGGAACCGTCGTTGAAGTCATCACACCGGCTGGAAACCTTTTGGTATTGTCTTCGTAGTTGAACTAGGAGAACAATTGGCATGTATAGGCTATTATGTTTTGTTGAATTGTGGGTTGTAAACTTTAAGCCATGTGAAAATGGCCTATGTGGTCGTCGAGTGGGATGCTAGAACCTATAGCCACGAGTCTTAGAAACTTTAATTTTGATAAGGTGGCCATAATTTGTGTCATGTATGATGGATGATTAGTAAGGCCAAGGAAAGATTCATGAAATTGGCATAGTCATCTGCGAGAATCGTTCTTTGTCAGCAGCAGTGAGATGAGATTGAAAAATCACTAAAAATAGTAGAAGTAGAATTAAATAGTGAATAAATTATGAAATTGAACCTTGATGAATCTATTTTTATATGGATGAAACAAAACGACCATATGAGCAGTATACTGAGAGATATTAGAGTTCTTGTGAGACAGGGCCAGAACGGTTTCTGGGTTCCCTGTCGCGACTTTGAAAATTTACTAAAAATTATCCAGAAAGAATTAGAAGTCATGCCTTATATGTGCAGATTCCATTTTGAGTCTAGTTTCTTTAGAAACAAACGACACCAGTATTAAAGCCCTATACAGAGAGATATTCAAGTTGTAACGCGCGAAGGTCAGTGTAGTCGACCCCTGTAACATGGGTGAATTTAACTAATAAACTGTACCAATTGGCCCGACCAAAAATTCTAGAAATAAATCAGGGATGGATATATGAGTCTAGTTTCAGGGAAAATTTACGGAACTGATTTTTGAGTTCTGGAACTCCAGATATGATTTTAAGGTGACAAGTGACGCAGATTAGCTAGCTTTACTGAACTGAAATCAATTATTGTCAAGAGAAAAAAAAAAAGTAAGCCGGTAACACCACGTGTTCAAATCCGGTGACGGTCACGGGTTTGGGGTGTTACAGTTCATGAGTGGAATCAGGGTGAATAACTTTGTTGCGAAATTAGGTAGTATAATTATGTTAGTTTTCTCATAAGATGATTTTATTCAATTGTAATTTTCCAATGTCATTTTGTTTAACCGTTATTCAATTGTAATTTTCAAATCATTGTATTTATAAGTAGTTGAGTATGGTGCAGTATGTTGTATTTATATTGTACCATTCAATTTTGAAAAAAATTCTATCAATCAAATTCTACCAATTATGGCTAGCCTATCTCTGTCATTAAATTAAGATCATGATTAACAAATTAAAGTGAATAATTAATGTTTAAATTCAATATATTTTAAAAATGAATAAGGTGTAACTCAAAGCTGCCCAAACTATTCCAATCCTTTGTTTTATATATATTGTTGGGATAAACATTAATTAAGCAATGAATGAGAATAGATAGAGAAAATTGGACAGAAATATTTACGTGGAAAAACTTTTCTGAATAGTATAAAAATAATGGGTAAAGAAAACTTCACTAAATGACAAAATAACCAAAGAAGAGTACAAGATGGAGAACAATTAAAACAAGCCCCTAAATCCGTGAAAGATACAATGCTCTCTAGCTAAAACACAAAATTTCCTTAAGCTCCCTTTTGTTGTGTCATTGAATCTTATTCTCTAGGATTACTAAAAGCCCTATTTATAGATTGAAATTTGTGGGCTAATATGATTAAATATCCCTAGAGTTATTAGAGTTCAGATGGGAAAAGATAGCAGAGTTTAACTAGGAGAAGAAACCCGGTTTAGTAAGGAACATGTTGTGAGGTTATTTATAAACTTGTCGAGACACCACATGTCACATCACCGGGACATCAATTTCTTCTCGTCAAGATGTTGTGTTTTTTGTCATCAAGACAACGACTCTTTTTCATGGCAGCGTCAACCTTGTTCTGTCCAAAATGTGAAGCCCACTCCACAAATCTCGACCATAACTCGTCTTTGTGTAATGCCTTCTTTGTTCAGCCCTATCTGGGGCCTAACTCAATCTTTGCAGGATGCTGACCAAGTCCAAAAAATGTTTGAACTTGGAAACTGGAAGGCTTTTGGTCATCATATCGATTGGATTATTTTCTAAGTCAATCTTATGAATCTAAACATTTCTTTGAGCAACCACCTCTCGATCAAAGTGATATCGAATATCTATGTGCTTCTTTCTTTTGTGATGGATCTAATCTTTAGTGGGATGTATGACACTTTGACTATCGCAATATACAACATTCACATTTTTTTTTAACCAACTCCCCGAATAGACCTCTCAACCAAATGGCTTCTTTCACAGCTTCTATGATTGCCATATATTCTGCCTCGATAGTCAATAAAGCCACAGTGGCTTAAAACATGGCTTTCCAGCTAATGGAGCATTTGCCAAAAACAAACAGATATCCTATACGGGATCTTCTTTGGCCAAAATCTCCTACATAATTCGAGTTTACGAAGCCCACTAGACTCTCTGAACTTCTTCCAAACTCTAAATGAGTATTTGATGTCCTCCTCAAATATTTGAGAATCCACTTAACTGCTTGCTAGTGTAATTTACAATGTCTAGCCATGTACCTACTTACAACACTAACAACATGTGAAATATTGGGAGAAGTGCAAACCATTGCATACATTAAGCTTCCAACTACATTTGAGTAAGGAACCAAGGACATATACTTTTCTTCGTCTTCAGTTTGTGGTCACTTTGATGTTGAAAATCTGAAGTGTGCAGCTAAGGGAGTACTAACTGGTTTCAATTTTTGTATTTTGAACACCGTAAGAATCCTTTCGATGTACCTTTGCTGTGACAAGAATATCTTTTCAGAGTGTCTATCTCTAGAAATTTCCATTCCAAAATTTCCTTAGTTGCACCAATATCCTTCTTCTCAAACTTAAAACTTTAATAGAATAATTTCATATTAATCCTTAGCCACAAGTAACATATCATTAACATAGAGCAGCAAGTGTACCACCCCATACCCAGTCCGGTAGTCGAACCCGAGCTATAGAATGCCACATTAGCCACCTGAATCACTGTCCATTAACCACCCAACCTAACCTCCAACACACCATAAGTTAAAATAAACCATGTATAGGTTTAAAAAAGTACAAGATGTGTAACATCCCAAAAATCGGGGGCTAGTAAAACCAGATTTGTGAATCTAGAGAGAGTGGTTTTGCCTTAATTTTTAAGATTATCTATGCATTTTTAAGAAAATAAATGAGGTATTGGTTTGTTTGTTAAGTGTTAGTGAAATGCAACACCTCAGATTTTAGGGTTAGAAGTTTTTAGGGGTTGCATTTAAGGTATATGCATAGCCCAACCAATTATGTGTGTTTTTGCGTTCTAGTGACAAAATGAGCCTGTTGGTCTGGTGGTTGGTTATGTGTTGGTTTAACCTTGGGTCTCGAGTTTGGGTCCTCAGGTGTGTTATGAGGGAATTATTTTTCATTTATCTTTTTTTTTGTTGAAAATTTTAATATTTATTTGTTTATTTTGTTTTTTTTCTTTTCCCTCATTATTTTTCTCACGTTCTCTCCTCTCCCTCACAATCATTCTTCTTTCTTCTTCTTTCATTTTTGGATTTCTTGCGCCCTTTGACAAAAACAAAAGAATGGTTTTGTATATGATTTTTGAAAAGTTACGGTTTCTTTGTCGTCAAGTTGGTGTCTGGGTGTACGATCACGAACTAAGGTGTGGGTTTCGAACTTTTCTTTAATATTATTTAAATTTTGAAATTGATATGTGAAATTCGGCAATTGTTGGTGCGTTTCTGAATTGGTTAGTTTTGATATTGGATTCCATGGAGTTTAGTTATGTCCAGAATACTACAGCAATTAAACCGTAAGTTTTTTGTATTAAAGTGGATAGGAATCATTTTTATGTAATTTTGGGGTGGGTTTTAGATCTACTGATGTTGGGAATGTATTTAAAAAAGAAAGGAACCATTTGCAGACAATTTCGATGTGGTTTCATGACCAAAGGGTGGTCACACGAGTGTGTGTCCCCATACGGGCGGTTCACACGACCGTTTACATTTGGGATTTAGGATTTTTAGAAAATTTTGGTGCCACCCGGCAATGTGGCTGATTTGGGGATTTTAGTCGACTTCTACACGGCTGTGTCCCGTGGGCACACAAATGTGTGCATTTAGGGATTAGGGTTTGGATGGTTTAGTGCCACAAGGCCATGTGGCCAATTTATGGATTTGGGGATCCCACACGAGAGTGTGTTTTGGAACACGACCATGTCTGGCGGGCACATGGGCAGGTGAGACCCTCACACGATCATGCCTGCTCTATACCCTATTTTAGAACAAACGGACAGAGAGTTACATGACCAGATCGCACGACCATGTCCCTAGGTCACACGGGCATGTGCCTTAGCCGTACGGCCGTGTACCTCCTTTCACACGGGCATGTGCCTCTCCACATGGGCATGTTGACCTCCACACAGCCTAGGCACTTTCACACGGTCAGAGCACACGCCTTTGTGGCCTTGTTTCCTAAACTTTTGTTCTGTAGCGTAACTTATCTGTTCTGTTTCTTAGGGTCCTGTTATTAACTATAAGCATGGTGCTAAACTTTCGATTTGTTAGTTGATGTTTGTAATGTGCTTTGAGAAATGAAACCGTGTCTGATAACCATGAAGAAATTTGACATTGAGGTTGTGTGTGTAAAAGCATTCTGATTCTGTACTCTGATTTAGTCTTCCTTCTGTGTCTGTGTGACTGTTTGTGTTTGGTGTGAATTCTTGCATTTGCATCATGATTTGGGGTTTGGTTTTGAAGAGAAGGAAGAGTGATTCTGATCTGATCTGGAAGTTTAACCGCAACATATCTGTACAACGGTTTGTCGCAATGCATTGTATTGTATCTACGTTAGCTTTGCTGCTTTCTTTTATCTGAGCGACTTAGTCCACATACATGGCGTGTAAGGTTGGATGGACCTTTTGAGGTCCTATGTGATGTGTCTGGTTGGATGAGCTTAAACAACTCTATTGGGGTGTGATCGGAGGATAGAGAGGTTCTTTGGCTGGATGGGTGGGTTTTCACTACTTGACTGCATTCATAAGGATCTGATTAAGTGATTGGGTGTAAGTTTGTTTGTCTGCATTTTGTCTATAATGACATTTTGTAACACTATGTGTTATGATAAGTGCTTTGTTTGAGTATGTTCATTTGGGACATTGGCTTCGTGTATGCCTTCTGGTTTTGTATATCTCTGTAAGTACATTTCGTTGTTGTACTGCTATTTGGAATTTTGGTCTGTGATTTTGTTGTTAGTCATGTCTCGAACTCACACTGAGCTCGTGTAGCTCACCCCCTTAGTGTTCCACCTTTTAGGTTCATTTTTTAATTCTGATGCTGGACTCGGCATGGCAGAGGTCTCGGAGTTATGCATTTTAAATAATTGGTTTCAGTACTATTTTGAAAATTATGGTATGAACTTTCTTATTAAATACATGTAAGCATTATTGGGACTGAGGTTTTTGTAATACCAAGTTTATATATTTGAGAGTTTTTATGGAACTTAAATATGGTAATGTTTTTTGGTTTGTTAAACTAAAATTTCCAACGATCACTTCAGTGATCAATGTGACCTTCGAAATTTGGTCTAAACTCCTAGGCCGGGTATTGGGGTGTTACATTTAGTGGTATCAAAGCCAGGTTTGCAAAAAGCCAACCTGTGTTTTTATGTAACCGTCTACGCGTGTGTTCATTTTTGAAAAAAAATTATAAACTATACCACAATAATTTGAAATGATTTGTAACAACCCATTTTTAGTGAAATCAGAACAGTAGTTTGGGGACCACAAATCCGATCCAAAATATATTTTATTTTTATTTTACCATATGGCTCGTAGTAGGATAGAAATGATGTGTGAAAATTTTGACATAAAATTTTTATCGATTTAGTGCCTAATTACGAGAAGGACTAAATCGCATAAAATGCAGAAGTTGAATTCTAGTAGCTATGAGGATCAAATAGCTATGGAATTCAAAACTTAAGGTCCTTATATGGTAATTAGACCATTAATAAAAGTATGTAGATTTCTTATGGTGACTCATCCATGGAATTATAGAAAAAGACAATGGACAAAATTTGAAATACTAAAATATTAATTAATTAAAAATATGAAAAGAATTATATCATCTTCTTTTGTCATCTTCAACCTTAAAAATACATGGAAACCCTAGGAGAGAGAAAAAAAAAGCTTTCAAGGCCTAACTGGGTAAGTTCTCTTGTCCTTTTTTTAGTAATTTTGGTATTTTTGAAATCGGGATAACTTAATCTCTCTATTTGAGGGATTAATTTAAAGAGTTATCAAGGTATGAAAATGGGTCATGAATGTATTATGTTGGAAATTAGAATTTTATGGTAGAAAATGAAAGGTTAATGATAGATAAACAACTTTTGCAAGGTAATTTTTGATAAAAACTTGATTTAGGGACTAAAATGTAAACTTGTGAAATTGAAGAAAAAATTATAAAATTTTATGTAAACATGTACTGGAAAATTTGTAATGGGGTTTTGGTTAGGCTTGGAATAGGGAGTAATTTGTATAAGTTTCCGAGCCCAGGGACAAAATCAGAATTTTTGGAGAAGTTAAGGGCAAAATGGTAATTTTTCCTAGGACGTAAATTGAGTCCGTCAAAGTATGAAATGTATGAAATTAATGATTAAATTCATTTATATAGATCCAAACAACACTAAGTCGAGGTTAGATCGAGGAAAAGAAAAGATTTCAGATTAGTAGACTTTTACAAGAACAAGTGTTGAGGTAAGTTCGTGTAACTTAATCGGGTATGTAATTATGTTAATTGGATGTTGTGTTTGAATATAATGTGATTTTTGTTGATGTGCTTATTTATATGTTATGATGAAAAATTGATACATGCTTGAAATGATGAAAAAGGGATTAAGTCCCAATTGAATATTGAATTCCGATGAATGTATATGCTTTCCCAAAACTAATAAGGTCCTGCATTTGTTGCAGACGGGATTTAGCTCGGATCAATAATTCCAATGACCTTGTTATCAAAAAGATTTAGCCCGGATGGGTAATCCCGATATAATACCTCTCAAGCACACGTTATGATTCAATGATTCAACGGACATACAAGTCTTGGCATGGCATAATAATCTTGAGATAAAATGATAATGACTTGAAAGAATATTACGTGATGAGCTCATCTATGTTACTTGATTTATATGAAGATTTTGGTGACTAACATGTTTGATTGAATGTATGTGCTTAGGCAAATTTAGTCAAATTGATGGAAACACGATATTGTAGGTTTAGATTTAATAATCAAGATTGGTAAGTTTAGTTTTTGTTATACAAACTTACTAAGCATATAATGCTTACTCATTTTATTTTTCCCCTATTTTATAGTGCTCGAAAGCTCGTGAAGGTTGGAAAATTGCTGGAGCATCGTCATACTATCGTCTAGCATTTTGGGTATATTTAGTGAAATCATTTTGGTATAATGTCATGTATAGGGAAACTTGGTCAATAGTGGCTTGAAATTGTTATTTTGTCACCTAGCCATTGGGATGGCTAGTAATGGCTTATTTTGGTATGATTAAGTAGATTATGATGTTATGTTCACATGTGATATGTTATGAATATGTTATCAAAGATTGCTATTGCCTAAGTTAATCCAAGGTAAATTTATAATCATTTATGCATGTAGTGGTATGCCTAGTTAAATGATGAATTGGCGTACTTTAAATGTTTGAAATGGTTGGAATTGGTTGAGTGTTTTATGTGCAAGTTTTTGGGTGATTTGGGGTGAGAAATGAAGCTAGGAAATGACTTCATTTTGTCCATATGGGCAGACACACGGGCGTGTGTCTAGACCGTGTGTGACACATGGCCTAGTAACACGGGCATGTGGTTAGGCCATGTGTCTTGTGCACCTAAATTTTGAGAGAAAGAATGCTCAGAATTGGGTACACAGGCAGAGACATGAGCATGTGTCTCAGCTGAATGTGCCACGCGGCCTAGAACACGAGCGTGTGTCTTGGCCATGTGAAACTTGCACCTAATTCAAATTAAATTAATTAACCATACGGCCTAGCACACGGGCGTGTGGCATGGTCGTGTGTTCAAGTTAGAGAGTTACATAGGGTCGAACAAGGCCTCTAACACGGGCGTGTCCTAGGGTCGCACGGGTGTGTCCCTTGGACCACACGGACATGGGAGCCCTGCACCTTGGAAAAATTTTGTAATTTCACAAAAATTTCTTGGAGGTCTCGATTAAGTCCTGATTTGATTCTAATGCTCGTATAGGACCTTCAGGGTCCAATTAAGAGACGTTATGAATAATCTCGATTAATGAATAGTGACTTTCATGAATTAATTGAAAAATGTGCTAAATGTTCTAGCAATGCCCCGAAACTCTGTTCTGGCAAGGGTACAGGTTAGGGGTGTTACATGATTTGTGTTTTGGAAATGCTTTACAAAATAAAATGTCTAAGACTCCGATGCTAGTCCAAGTGGAAATTTTGAAACTATAAGATTAGAAAATGTAGACTTCTATATTTATTCTATGTACGTTTCCTGGAAATTAGATATTCTAAAGATTAGTCATAAAATCGATATGGATTTTGGTGACAAGTGAGATAGTGGGGATCAATCCGATAAGACTCTCGAAGAATTGTCTGCTTCATCGGGATGTGTGCCTGTTCAAGAGTAGAAGCCAATGCGATTCTGCTAACTTTGGGTAGCGATAACACGTAGCTCGGTACTGAGGGATTGACTCGGGTAGTGAGAGAAGTGCTAGAGCAAGTGCTTAAGGCTAGGTTAGACAGGCATGGAGAGTTAGTGCAAAGTAGGTGTGTAGATTATAAGAAGAAGAGAGATCGCAGTCCTTTAAGGTTGGAGCCTCAGTCTACAAAGCATGGGAGAACACATTTGAGTGGCAATAAAGGTATTGCGAAAGGTGCTAGTAGTGGTGCAAGCGTTCCATTTTGTGAGCACTATAAGAAGCGCCATCTGGCCAATTTTTGGAAAAAGGTGGGAGTGTGTCTTCAATGGGGGTCCACAAAACATTGGATTTGGGAGTGTCCATGATGATATTGAGACAGGTACGGGTGTAGGTTATTTTGTCATTATATGTTGTTGCTGTGAATAATTCATTCCACTATTCATTAGATAACGTTTGAGTGTGTGTGATGAACAAACGAGTAACTGCTTTAGTGGCTAAGTGTTCTAATTGTGTGTTTGAGGTCTTAAGTTTTGTACGGTACTGCTCGGGTTAGAGTGCGCAATGGGAGCATAGTGGTAGACCTAGGGTTAAATGACTGTTCTATTATTGGGAAATTTTAGGGATGAAATTTCTTCAATGAGGGTGAGTTTTAACACCTCAAATTTTGGGTTTAAAAGTTCTTAAGGTTTACATTTAGGGTCTATGCATAGCCTAACAAATTATGTGTGCTTCGGCGTTCTAGTGACAAAATGTGCCTGCTGGTCTGGCGGTTGGTTATGTGTTGGTGTAGCTTGGGGTCTTAGGTTCTAGTCCTCAAGTGTGCTATGAGGGAATTATTTTTTATTTAGCTTTATTTTGTTGAAAATTTTAAAATTTATTTATTTATTTTAATTTGTTTCTTTTCCCTCATTATTTTTTCCACGTTCTCTCCTCTCCCTCACCATCGTTTTTCTTTCTCAATCTTTCATTTCTGAATTTCTTGCGCCTTTGACAAAAACAAAAGAACAGTTTTGTTTATGATTTTCGAAAAGCTACGATTTCCTTGTCATCAAGTCGGTGTCTGGGTGTACAATTATGAACTAAGGTGTGGGTTTTGAACTTTTCTTTTACATTATTAAAATTGTGAAATGGATATGTGATATTCGATAATTATGGGTGCGTTTCTGAATTGGTTAGTTTTGATATTGGATTCCATGGAGGTTAGTTATGTCTTGAAAACTACGTGAATTAAACCGTAGGTTTTTGGTATTAAAGCAGATAGGAATCATTTTTAAACAATTTCAGAGTGGGTTTTAGATCTACTGATGTTGGGAATGTATTTTGGGAAAGAAAGGCACGATATGTAACCAATTTTGGTATGGTTTCGTGACCACACGAGTGAGCACACGGGCGTGTGTCCCCACACGAGTGATTCACACGACCATGTACATTTTTATTTAGGGTTTTTGGGTAAATTCTGGTGCCACACGGTCGTGGCGATGGTTTGGGGATTTTAGTCGACTTCCACACGGCTGTGTCCCATGGGCACATGGGCATGTCCATTTGAGGATTAAGGTTTGGATGGTTTGGTGCCACACGTCCTGACCACATGGTCATGTGGCCAATTTAGGGTTCTAGGGATCCCACAGGGGCATGTGTTTTGGACACACGACCATGTCTGGTGGGCACAAGGGCGGATGAGACCCTCACATGGCTATGTCTACCCTGTATCCTATTTTAGCAGAAACGGACAGAGAGTTACACTGTCGGATCGCATGGCCATGTTTATGGGCATTAATGGGCATCCATTAAGTGGTTTTTAAATGGTTTAATGAAGGGTAAATTAGTAAATGGATTATTAATGCCATTAATAATAAAGTAAAACAAAATGGTGGCCATTTCTCATCTTCTTCAACCAAACATCAAAAGAAAACAAAGCTTGGGGAGCATTTTAGGGTTCGGCTCTCATTGTCTTTGATTGAGTTATGTTTTGAGCTCGATTTTTTATGATTTCTATGTTTTTGTAGTCGTTGCTTTGAGTACTAGCTAGCCTGTACTCTAATTTATAAAATTATTGATGATTTTATGAAATGCCATTGGTGAATCCATGAGTTTTATGATGTTTGATGATGAATTATACAAGCTTGGTGTTTGATATACATGTTTTGTAAAGTGATTTTTGACAAAAATGTCAAATAGGGATTTATTTATGAAAATGTGAAAATATGTGGTTAAATTGTGAAATAAATGAAAAATATGGGGTGCTAGGGATACTATGGTAATTCGGCTAGCTTGGGTTTAGTTGAAATCGTTGTAAATTGTGTTTTTATGAAATAGGGACTAAATTGAGAAAATATGAAATTATAGGGGTTAATGTGCAAAATTCCCCAAATTGTGTGCTTTGGATGAAATTGAATGAATTGAGGAATAAAAGAGTTAATTTTGAATTTATATAGATTATGAAAGAAAGAAATTGAATTTAGATCGAAGGAAATCGAAAGTTATCGAGTAAATGATCCGATTCATCTATTCCAACTACGAGGTAAGTTCGTACGTGATAAATATTGTTACAATTATGTTTTTAATGCCTTAATAATGCATAAATTGTATATATGCGACTACGACTGTGTACGACGACAAATCTATAATATTTGACACTTAATGTGCGTTTCAAAATAGCTTCGGCTATATAAAGCACTTAGTGTGCGAATTGGAATAGCTTCGGCTATATGTGGCACTAAGTCTACGATACTGAGATAGCTTCAATTTAATGTGATGGCACTAAGTGTGCGGTATCGTTATAGCTTCGGCTAATTATTTATGCATAAGTGTGCAAGTTCTTAGAGCATTGAAAGATTTCTGAATGATTTAACGTATTGAACAAAGAGGTGAGAATGAAATAAATAAATACGGGAAAGTACAGGTATGTACAATACCTATGTGGTAGTTGATACTATGTGTATGAAGCTTTATATACATGATAAATGGTCATGGATTAGAATTGAATGATAATTTGAGAACTACTAAGTGTTTATTAATTGATGATTTGTATATTATGAACTGTTGAGTATATTTGGTATGAACTTACTAAGCTATGAAGGTTACTGTGTGTTATTTGTCTTTGTTTTATAGAGTATCGAAGCTAGCTCAGACATCAGGGATAATTAGGAATCATCATCACACTATCGACTACTTGTTGGAATTTTTGGATGCTTGTAAATATGGTATATGGCATGTATAGGCTAGTGAGTTGATGATATGTTTTGAATTATGAATTAAGCCATGAGACTTTTGGCTTGACAATGTTGGTATGTTTTTGGTCATTTAAGTTGGGCTAAGTGTTCTGCATAATGCCTTATACATATTGGCTTGTTTTGGGTATGTTGGTCTTAGTTGTTGATATAGTTTATTGATGTGTTTTGTGATATGAAATAGATGATAATATGATGAATTAATGTATATGGAACTTATGCAAGTTGTGATAATTTTGGCATAATGATTTGGTATGTTTTGAATATGGAATTGAGTGGCTAAAATGGTTGATGATAGATGGTCTGATATGTGTGTGAATTGGTATGTTTTGAGCTGTCTATAAATGATAGAACTGGTTCTAAATTGGTTGATATGTGTGCATAAGTGAAGCGTGGAAAATTGGCTTTGCAAATAGCCTATTTTTGTCCACATCGTAGAGACAAGGGCGTGTGTCTTAGCCATGTGCGACTCACAGCTATGTTACACGGCCGTATGTTCCCTGGGGTACCCTTCGAATTAAACTTAGTATACTCTACAGTTTGGACGTAGCCTAAACACACGGGCGTGTCTATTGGCCGTGTGAGGCACACGGGCTAGTACATGGACGTGTGGTCAGCCATGTGACCCAAGTCAGTAACCTCCCTAGTTTTCCACAGCCATGACACACGGGTTTGTCCTTGGCCCTGTGGTGCAAGTCAATATGTATGCCCTATTTTCACACGGCCTGTGACATGGGTGTGTCTGGTGGCCGTGTGATGCACATGGCATATTCACACGGGCATGTGATCCTATAATTAAAGAAAATTTTCTAAGTTTCTTAAAGTCTTTAAATGTTATTGGTTTAGTCCCAAACCACTTCTAAGTATGTTTTAAGGTCTCGTAAAGCCTTATAAGGGACTTTATTAATGTTTTTGAATTGATCTTGAGTATGAATATATAAATGTATGTGAATGAGGTATGTTGTTTAGTAATGCCTCATAACCCTATTTCGGCTGTGTATACAGGTTAGAGGTGTTACATTTTATTGGTATCAAAGCTACGGTTTAGTCGATTCTAGGACTAACGTAGCGTGTGAGTGTCTAGCTATACATGCCATATATATGAACTACAATAGTGTGATGATTCTTGACAGTTAAAATGTGTTTTTCATATAGTAAATAGATCTCGAACGAGCAATAGCTGATGATGTGGAAAGTAATGTGCCCGCTGCCGCTCAAGGGGTAGCGTCGGCCGATTCTAGGCCTATTTCAAGTAGCTAAGGGGGAGAGGCTAAGCAAGCCTTCTTCCAAATGATGACTGAGTGGTTCACAGAATCCGTTCGAACGAATCCAGCTACTCAACAACCTCCACGCCCACCTGTTCCTCAACAAGTCCCAGTAGTGCCACAAGTGATAGATCCGATTCGATTGAGTAAGACACCTGTTGATAAGATTCGTAAACACGGGGCTGAAAAGTTTTGGGCTACAGTTAATGATGATGCTGAGAGACTGAGTTTTGGCTCGAGAACACAATCAGAGTATTTGATAAATTTCCTGTACTCTGGAAGAATGTATCAAATGCGTAGTATCTTTGCTTAGAGATAATGCATATCATTGGTGGAAAACATTGACATCGGTGGTTTGTAGAGAACAGGCTATCTAGGAATTCTTTTAGACTGAGTTTCGAAAAAAGTACATAAGTCAACAATTTATCGATCAGAAATATAAAGAGTTTCTAGAGTTGAATTAGGGTCGAATGACTGTGATAGAATATGAAAGAGAATTTGTACGTTTGAGCAAGTATGCTCGAGAATATGTTGCCACTGAAGAGATCATGTGTAAATGATTTGTTAATGGGTTGAATGAAGATATAAAGCTATTAGTTAGGATACTTGAATTGAAAAAATTTGTAGTACTGGTTAAGAGGGCTTGTAAAGCAGAGGATCTCAGCAAAGAAAAGAGAAAGGCTGATTCAGAGGCAAGAGATTCGAAGAAGAGATCGATGAGTAAATTTTATCATTCCTCGTTGAAGAAATCTAGAAGCTATTTTAACCGATCGACAGCCTCAGTGGGACATCAGAATAGAGATCACGGAAAGCAATACACCAACCCTAAAGCTCAAGCCACATCTGTATCAAGTGTTGGTAACGTAAAAGATGATAAACCCGAGTGTCAATAGTGTGGAAGACGGTATTTTAGGGATTGTTGGGTGAAATATAATAATAGAACTTGTTACAGTTGTGGTTCACGAGATCACTTTATTAAAGATTGCCCAGAGTTAGCTGAAAAGGATAATGCTCAAAACACGAGGCCGAGTAACACTGCAGTTAGAGGGAGACCATCTTGTAATGTTGGAAATGTGAGTGGTGGTAGAGGTACGACATGAGACACTACTATGAGATCTAATGCTAGAGCACCTGTACAAGCTTATGTTATTCACGCTCGCAAAGAAGTGTCATCTCCGGACGTTATTACTGGTACTTTTACTCTCTATGATACTAAATTTATTGCATTGATAGATCCAGGATCAACTCATTCATATATACGTGTGAATTGAGTATCCAGTAAGACTTTACCTATGGAGTCTACTGAATTTGTAATTAGAGTATCGAACCCCTTAGGCAAGTTTCTGTTGGTTGATAAAGTGTACAAGAACTGTCCATTGATGATTCAGGATATTTGTTTTCTAGCTGATTTGATGTTGTTGCACTTGACGAGTTCGATATAATTCTGGGTATGGATTGGTTAACGTTGCATGATGTTGTCGTGAATTGTAAAACAAAGATGGTAGATTTGAGATGTCAGAATAATGAGATTATCCGAATTGAGTCAGATTATCAGAAACATGTGAGAAAGAGTTGCAAAGCTTATTTTGCTTATGTTCTTGATACGAAAGTGGCTGAAAAGAAGATCGAATCAGTGTCAGTTGTGTGTGAATACCAAGTGGTGTTTCCTAAAGAATTATCGGGTTTGCCACCGATCTGAGAGGTTGGGTTTAGTATTGAATTTGTGTCGAGAACGACTCTTATATCGATAGCTCCGTACAAAATGGCTTCGATAGAGTTAAAAGAATTGAAATCTCAGTTACAAAAGTTGATAGATAGAGGACTTGCACGACTGAGTTTTTCACCTTGGGGTGCTTCTGTGTTGTTTGTTGAAAAGAAAGATGGCACGATGAGAATGTGTATAGACTACCTACAGCTGAATAAAGTGACTATCAAGAAAAAATGCCCTCTACCTCGAATTGATGATTTGTTTGACCAATTGAAAGGGGCAACAGTGTTTTCAAAGATAGATTTGAGATCGGGCTATTACTAGTTGCGAGTTAAAGACTCTGATGTACCAAAGACTGCATTCAGAACAAGGTATGGTCACTATAAATTTTTGGTTATGCCTTTTGGACTAACAAAATGCACCTGTTGTCTTTATGGACTTAATGAACCGTATTTTTAGATTGTACCTAGATCAATTTGTTGTTGTGTTTATTGATGACATATTGATATCTTCACGAGATGCAATTGAGCATACCGAGCATTTGAGAATTGTATTGCAAACTCTTCATGATAAACTATTATATGCAAAGTTCAGTAAATGTAAATTCTGGTTGAGTAAGGTTGGCTTTCTGGGACATTTTGTATCAGCAACACGTATAAGAGTTGATCCGAGCAAAATTTCAGCAATAATAGATTGGAAGCCTCCGAGAAATGTATTTGAAGTCTGCAATTTTTTGGGACTTGCCAGCTATTATAAACAATTTGTGAAAGGCTTTTCAATGATTACGACTCCGATAACGAAATTGCTTCAGAAAGATATAAAGTTTGAATGGTTCGAGAAATGTCAGAAAAGTTTTGACCAGCTAAAAACTCTTTTGACTGAAGCTCCAATGTTAGTACAACCAGAACTCGAGTAAAGAATTTGTAATCTATAGTGATGCATCGTTGAACGTCCTGGGTTGTGTTTTGATATAGGAAGGCAAAGTCATAGCTTATACTTCGAGACAGTTAAAGCCGCATGAAAATAATTATCTGATGCACGGTTTAAAGTTAGCAGCCATTGTGTTTGCATTAAATATTGGCGCCATTATCTGTTCAGTGAGAAATGTCATATTTATTCAAATCACAAGAGTTTAAAATATTTGATGACTCAGAAAGATTTTAATTTGCAACAGCGGAGATGGCTAGAATTGCTAAAAGATTACGAGTTAGTGATTGACTATCATTTGGGAAAAGCAAATGTTGTTACTGATGCATTAAGCAAAAAATCTTTGTTTGCTCTACGTGTAATAAATACTCAGTTGGCTTTTTCTGATGACGGCTCGATAGTAGCTGAGTTGAAAGTGAAACCATTCTTTGTACAGCAGATTTATGAAGCTCAGAAGACTAATAATGAAATGTTAGCTAAAAGAGTTCAATGTGATTGTAACCCTGATTTAGAGTTTCAAGTTGATTCTGATGATTGTTTGAGAGTCAGAGGTCGAATATGTGTTCCGAGGAATTCAGAGTTAATTCAGATGATTTTGAATGAAGCACGTAGTAGTCGTTTATCTATTCATTCGGGAAGTACGAAAATGTATAATGATTTGAAACAGCTCTATTAGTGGCATGGTATGAAACATGACATTTCAGAGTTTGTTTCTAAATGTTTGATTTGTCAACAAGTTAAAGCTGAGCATCAGGTACCGTCTGGTTTATTGCAGCTGATTATGATTCCTGAGTGGAAATGGAATAGAGTAACTATGGATTTTCTTTCGGGTTTGCCCTTATCTCCGAGTAAGAAAGATGCAATCTGGGTTGTTATTGATCGGTTGACAAAATTAGCTCATTTCATTCCTGTGCATACAGAGTATTCGCTTGACAAACTTGCTAAGTTGTATATCTTTGAGGTTGTGAGATTACACGAAGTACCTATTTCTGTTGTTTTGGATAGAGATCCAAGGTTCACATCGAGGTTTTGGAAGAAACTGGAAGATGCATTGGGTACAAAACTACATTTTAGTACCGCATTTCACTCACAAACGGATGGTCAATCCGAGTGAGTTATACAGACACTCAAAGATATGTTGAGATGTTGCATTCTGGAAATCAAAGGTATGTGGGAAAAGTATTTACCGTTGATTGAATTTGCATATAACAATAATTTTCAATCGAATATTAAAATGGCTCCGTATGAAGCTTTATAGGGTCAGAAGGGTCGAACACCGTTGTACTGGACTGAGATAAGTGAGAATAATATTCACGGGGTTGATATGATTAGAGAAATAGAAGAAAATTTGAAAGTGATCCGCGATAATTTGAAAGCAGCGTCAGATCGTTAGAAATCATACGACGACTTGAAACGGAAAGATATTGAATTTCAGATCAAGGATAAAGTGTTTTTGAAAGTTTCACCGTGGCAGAAAATACTTTGATTTGATCGTAAAGGCAAATTGAGTCCGAGAGTCATCGGCCCGTATGAGATTATTGAACAAGTTGGACCAGTTGCTTATCAGCTAGCATTGCCATCTGAGTTAGAAAATATACATAATGTATTTCATGTATCGATGCTACGAAGATACCGATTTGATCCTTCGCATGTTATTTCCCCAACTGAAGTTGAGATTCAATTAGATTTATCGTACAATGAAGAACCGATTCAAATTCTAGCTCGTGAGATCAAAGAGCTGAGAAATAAAAGAATAGCATTCGTAAAGTATTATGGCATCGACACAGGGTAGAAGAAGCTACGTGGGAACCCGAGGATTCTATGAGAAAGCAATATCCAAACCTATTTACTGGTAAGATTTTCAGGGACGAAAATCCCTTGTAACAACTCGATTTTAGCTAAATCGGAACAATGATTTGGGAACCACAAATCCAATATCGTAAAATTATTTTAATATTATTTTTGGTGTTTATAGTATGTGATTATATATGTGTGAAAGTTTTGTATGATAATTTTATAGTTTAAGTGGTTACTTTGAGAAAAAGGACTTAATTGCGTAAAATGCAAGAGTTGCATTATATATGTTAAAAGTGTTTAATTGCTATGGTTTGTTAATTATGAGGACATTATGATGTTATTATTTCATTGATAATGTTTATGGACATTAATGGGCATCCATTAAGTGGTTTTTAAATTGTTTAATGAAAGGTAAATTAGTAAATAGATTATTAATGCCATTAATAATAAACCAAAACAAAATGGTGGCCATTTCTCATCTTCTTTAACCGAACATCAAAAGAAAATAAAGCTTGGAGAGCATTTTAGGGTTTTGCTCTCATTGTCTTTGATTGAGGTATGTTTTGAGCTCATTTTTTTATGATTTCTATGTTTTTGTGATTGTTGCTTTGAGTACTAGCTAGTCCGTACTCTAATTTCTGAAATTGTTGATGATTTTCTGAAATGCCATTGATGAATCCATGAGTTTTATGATGTTTGACGATGAATTATACAAGCTTGGTGTTTGATATACATGTTTTGTAAAGTGTTTTTTGACAAAAATGTCAAATAGGGATTTCTTTGTGAAAATGTGAAAATATGTGGTTAAATTGTGAAATAAATGAAAAATATGGGGTGCTAGGGGTACTATGGTAATTCGCTAGCTTGGGTTTAGTTGAAATTTTTGTAAAGTGTGTTTTGATGAAATATGGACTAAATTGAGAAAATGTGAAATTATAGGGGTTAATGTGTAAAATTTCCTTGGATGAAATTGAATGAATTGTTGAATAAAGGAGTTAATTTTGAATTTATATAGATTATGAAAGAAAGAAATTGGATTTAGATCGAGGGAAATCGAAAGTTATCGAATAATCGATCCGATTCATCTATTCCGACAACGAGGTAAGTTCGTACGTTATAAGTATTGTTACAATTATGTTTGTAATGCTTTAATAATGCATAAATTGTATAAATAAGACTACGGCTGTGTACTACGACAAATCTACTATATTTTGCACTTAATGTGCGCTTCGAAATAGCTTCAGCTATATAAAGCACTTAGTGTGCGAATTGAATAGCTACAGCTATATGTGGCACTAAGTGTGCGATTCCAAGATAGCTTCGGTTTAATATGATGGCACTAAGTATGCGATATCATTATAGATTCGGCTAATTATTTATGTACTAAGTGTGCGAGTTCTTAGAGCATTGAAAGATTTTTGAATAATTTAACGTATTAAACAAAGATGTGAGAATGAAATAAATAAATACGGGAAAGTATAGGTACATATGATACCTATGTGGTAGTTGATATTATGTGTGTGAAGCTTGATGAATTTGTATATACATGATAAATGGTCATGGATTAGAATTGAATGATGATTTGAGAACTACTAAGTGTTTATTAATTGACAATTTGTTTATTATAAACTGCTGAGTATATTTGGTACGAACTTACTAAGCTTTGAAGCTTACTGTGTGTTATTTGTCTTTGTTTTATAGAGTATCGAAGCTAGCTCGAACATCGGGGATCATCGGGAATCATCATCACACTATCGACTACTTTTTGGTATTTTTGGTTGCTTGTAAATATGGTATATGGCATGTATAGGCTAGTGAGTTGATGATATGTTTTGAATTATTATTTAAGCCATGAGATTTGGCTTACTTTTGGCTTGAAATTGTTGGTATGTTTTTTTGTCATTTAAGTTGGGCTAAGTGTTGTGCATAATGCCTTATATATATTGGCTTGTTTTGGGTATGTTGGCCTTAGTTATTGATATAGTTTAATGATGTGGTTTGTGATATGAAATAGATGATAATATGATGAATTAATGTATATGGAACTTATGCAAGTTGTGATAATTTTGGCATAATGATTTGGTATGTTTTGAAGTGGAATTGAGTAGTTAGAATGGTTGATGATAGATGGTATGATATGTGTATGAATTGGTATTTTTTTGGCTATCTATAAATGTATGGAAATGGTTTTAAATTGGTTGCTATTTGTGCATAAGTGAAGGGTGGCAAATTGGCTTTACAAATAGCCTATTTTTGTCCACACGGGCAGAGACACAGGCATGTGTCTCAGTTGTGTGCGACACACGGCTATGCTACACGGCTGTGTGTCCCCTGGGGTACCTTTTGAATTAAAGTCAGTATACCCTATAGTTTAGACACAGCCTAGACACACGGGCGTGTCTATTAACCGTGTGAGGAACAGGGGCTGACACATGGGCGTGTGGTCGGCCGTGTGACCCAAGTCAGTAACATCCCTAGTTTTCCCATGGCCATGGCACACGAGCGTGTCCTCGCCCGTGGGGTGCAAGTCAGTATATATGCCCTATTTTCACACGGCCTATACACAGGCGTGTTTGGTGGTCGTGTAACATCCCGAAATAGGGCCTAAATGGAACAGTAGTTGCGAAACCACAAATCCAAGATAGAAAAGTTTATTGCGATTAATTTTATGATTTACCAAGTGATTAGATGCATGTGTTAGAATACCAATAAGAAATTTCAGTGATTGCATGTCCAATTTGCATATTACGGCTTAATTGCAAAAGTTGATAAATATGAGTTCTAAATGCTAAGGGATTAAATTAAAGTGCATAATTGAAGTAGAGGTCCTTAAATGGAATTAGACCATTATATTTTCATGGACAAAAATGGATATACATAGGTAGAAATAACTAAAAATTTTAATGAAGGGCATTTGAGTAAAGTGTGAAATAAAAGAATTAGAAAGAGAAAAAGATGGCAAAAATGTGCTTATCTTCTTTCTTAGGCCAAATGTCAAAGGTTCTCCATAGCTAGGGTTTGTTTCAAGCTTCCAAGCTCCATAGTAAGTGATTCCAAGCCCCGTTTTTAATGTTCTTTACGTTTTTGGAGTCCTGGTAACTTGATTAAGCTTATTCTAGCAATAAAATTGTAACACCCCGTACCCGAGCCCATTACCGGAGTCGAACACAAGGTGCACACAAACTCAGCTAAATTGTTTTCACAGTCCATAAAAATTTTCCAGACTAGCTGGTTACTGCGTCACTGTCGCTTCAAAAATCATATCTTGAGTTTTAAAGCTCGAAAATCAGTTTCGTAATTTTTCCCTGAAACTAGACTCATAAGCCCATCAACATATTGTTTTCTAGAATTTTTCGTCGGGCCAATTAGTACAGTTTATTAGTTAAAATCTCCCCTGTTGCAGGGATTGACTACACTGACCTTCATGTGTTACGAAATGGATATCTCCCTGTACAGGGCTTCAATACTGATGTCGTTTGTTTCTATAGAAACTAGACTCAGAGAGGAATCTATACATATATGACATGACTCCTAATTATCTCTGGTTAATTTACAATGAATTTCGAAAGTCGGAACAGGGGATCCAGAAACCGTTCTGGCCCTGTTTCACAAGAACTTTAATATCTCTTAACATGTAACTCCTATGACCGTTTCGTTTCTTCCATATGAAAGTAGACTCATCAAGGTTCATTTACATAATTTATTAACTATTTAATACCATTCCTACTATTTTTAGTTATTTTTCACATCCACATCACTGCTGCAGTCAGCATCTGCCTTTAAGGTAGGCTTTACCTATTTCATGATTTCCATGATTCAATTGGCCCTTTTTGCATACATAGCACAAAGTGTGATCATGATTAACCATTCCAATGGCTAATCGTTTCAAAACAAGTCCATACCCCATAATGATCAACATACAAACGATTATAGCATTATACTAAAACGATATAAGCCATTTTCGCATGGCTATCCAAGTTTACACAAAACCGAAGGGTACATGACCTTCAACAAAAGGGTAGTCCTATACATGCCATTTCAAAGTTCAACCAAAATTATACCAAAATGGAGGCTTTGATAGTGTGGATGACTTCGACTTCAATGATCCCGAATCCGATAGCTAACGAGCAAAATCTATAAAACAGAGAATCGAGAAAGCGAGTATGGCGATTTATGCTTAGTAAGTTAGAGCAAGGGATTCCAGCACAACAAAAGCATAACATTCATATAGCTAACGGATAATTTCATATGCACAAATTCTCAATATCATACTTATTTCACATTCCAACCCCTACATTCATACATAAGGGTTCATCTTAGCCAAATGCCAAAGCTCATTTCTCGATTGAGCAAATATTATTGAAGGAATCAACTATTCCAAAGCACATACAAACATACCTCGTTGCTGGAATTTTCAAGCGTATTAGCTGAAATTTTACAGCAGGTTCATTCATTCTTGAATCACGTATCTTCGGAGTTTAACCGGATATGGGTACACATTCAAATGCCTTCGGGACATAGCCCGATTCTGATAACTTCGCACGAATGCCTTCGGGACTTAACTCGGATTTAGTAGCTCGCTCGAAAGCCTTCGGATCTTAGTCCGGATTTAGTAACTCGCACGTATGCCGTCGGATCTTAGTCCGGATTTAGTCACTTAGCACAAAGCCTTGGGACTTAGCCGGATATCATTCGAATAACCATGTACGTTTATCAATAAACCATAACACATTCACATTTCATTTTCATTAGCAAAATTCAGACACAAGTCACTTATCACATTTGCAATTTCGCTCAATAGCCACACACAAGAGCATGATTTTAATTTGCTTTAAACATGATCTAATCAATTCAGAATTTAAGCTCTATTGCTCAAGAACTTACCTCGGACGTGGTCGAACGATTTGACGGCTATTCCACGACTTTTCCTTCCCTTATCGGATTTAGCTCCCTTTGCTCTTGAGCTTAATTTAACAAATAAATTGGTTTTATCATGTGAGCATCGAAGAGGAATTCAAGATACTTAGCCAATATATATACTCATTAGGCATCAAAGTCGCATATATACGAAATCATGAATCGAACTCAACACATTAGTTAATATTCCTCTTAGCGAATTTTCTAAGTCAAGAATAGGCATCAATATGCTTGCCTCTAACCGAATGCATGCACACCAATTTCCCTCATGTGGCGAATATACATGTCCAATTTGAGGCCAATTATACACTTAATACCACACAAAAACAGCATACATTTTATTACTAACGCATTACATATCGTAGCTCATTGCACATCTCTCATTTACTTCATAATCGAGACATCATCACAAGCAAATATACACCTTGAAATAGCATATATGTCATACCAATACATCGTGTGCGAACATATATACATATATATATGCTAGAGCCGAATTCTCAAGTGGCTTATATCCAAATATATACACATATCCAAAGCTTAAATCTTACTTACCATGCAACATGCATGAATCATACTTATGGATATAACATAGCCGAATACCACAACACCATACCATTTCAATTTGGTTATGGTAAAACAAAGAACTTAGTATCTCATTCAAAAAAAATGCTAAAAGAAAATCTAAGAATCCTCAATCCTCCATCACATGTATCATTATCAAGCTTGATATTTAGCATGCAATGGCATTAACACCATATTCACTTTGGCGAATTTCATTCCCATGACATAACAAAGATTTGAACCATGGGCTAACAAGAACATCAAGCTAGCAACTAAAAACATGCATGAATCTCATGGCATAACCTCAAACATACCTTAATCTTGATGCAAGTATAGCCAACCTCTTCCCAATCCTCTTCCAAACCAAGTATGAAGCAAAACTCTTTCCTTATCCTTAGTATTTTCGGCCAAAAAGAGAGTGAAAATGGATGAACAAAATTTTTTGTTTTCTTTCCTACCTACACGGCAATGGGGAGGAGAAGCCTTCACACACACATTTTTTTATTCCATACTCCTTATTTTATTTATTCCAACATAACCCACTTACCAAACATGTTTCATGACATGATTTTTGCCCATAATTCCTTGTCATGGCCGGCCACTAGCTATTGAGGGGGGGGGGAATTTGACATGCAAGTCCATTGTTTTGCATGCATGCTTTAATTAGTCATCACACATTTCCCCATCATACTTTCAAAGTTTACTACTAGGTCCTTTCTAGTGAAATTCACATTTATAACTCTAAATCAAAGCATAAAAAATGTCACACATGGGTTAACACACATTATAGGCAATAAAATAAATATTAAATTATTTTTATGCCTCGGTTTTGTGGTCCCGAAACCACATTTAGACTAGGGTCGTTTTAAGGCTGTCACACGCTCCATATTTATCAATCCACACAATGCCAATGAGAGGATATCATTAACTCTTTAAGTGAACTATGAATTCCACTGTTGCTAGTAAAGCCATGCAATAGACAAGTCATGTACCCAACATACCGGCTATAAGTTACTATAAGGCAAAGGTCCCATGTAAGACCATGCCAAGGCATGGCATTGGTGAGTTCATAAGGCAAGGATACCATGTAAGACCATGTCGAGACATGGAAATGGTAAGTTTCAAAGGGATACCACGTAAGACCATGACAAGTCATGGCAATGGTAAGGTACCCGTGTATCCTTATTATTCCAAGTGGTTCAATGGGAAAATTTAAAGAGAATATCAAGGTAAGTAAGGTAAGACGAGTTATACTAAAAAGGTAAGACAACTTCATGCTAGAAGAGAAAAGGTAAGTATATAATGTTCATGTATGCTTGATAAGGAAAAAGGTAAATAAAATGTATTAATGAATTTGATTAAGTAAGTAAGTATTTAAGTAAGTGAGTAAGTGAAGAAGTTTAAAATATGTCTATGGCAATTAATGAAGTTGCATTAAGTAGTATCATGCCAAGTAGTAAGATAATTCTTATGAATGTTGTTATTTATTTGCATGCAAACTTACTAAGCTTAACGCTTACCCCCTTTATTTTCCTTCTTTTTATAGTTTTGTCAAGCTAACTCGAGGATCATAAAGTATCTCAGAGGTCCGGGCACACTATCACAAGGATTATTTTGGTATAGCTAGACGTTTCATTTTGAGTATGGCATGAATAGCATCGTAGCCATTTTGTATGTATGATCTTATTATATGGCTAATGAATGGTATGTAAATGCTAGATAATGATTAACTATTGGAATGGCTAATCAAGGAAATGTTTGATGTTATGTGTGCCTAAATGCTAGTTATTCCATGGAAATCATGAAAAAGGTGAAATTAGCATTAAAACAGTATCAGACAGTAGTAATGACGTGAATTTGAAAAATCACTAAAAATAGTAGAAATGGATTTAGATAGTGAATTAGATATAGAATTCAAGAGTATTGAGTCTATTTTCATATGAAAGAAACAGAGTAAATAAAGGAGTCGTATTTAATGAGATATTTAAATTTTGGTGAGATAGGGTCAGAGTGATTTCTGAATCCCCTGTTCTGAATTTAGAAATTCACTAAATTGTACAAAAATATTTAGAAGTTGTAATTTATATGTATAGATTCCTTATTGAGTCTAATTTTAAAGAAATAAACATCATGGTTATTTGAATTCTGAACAGGGAGAAAATTAATTCGTAGGTAATAGAGGTTAGAGCAGCCAAACACTGAAATAGAGAAAACTTTAACTAATAAATTGTACTAATTGGCTAGACCAAAAATTCTGAAACAATTTTAGTAAGAAGACATGTGAGTCTAGTTTCAGAGAAAATTTACGGATTTCAATTTTGAGTTTCGTAACTCAAGTTATGATTTATTTAGTGACTATGACGCAGATGGACAGTTTATTTATGAAAGATGAAATAAATTGTTTTGATTTGTTTAAATGATCGGAAAATTTTTATTAATTTCGGTTTGTTCTCGAATCTTTTCAATTTCATGTTTTAGGGTCTCGAGGACCATTTTTAGGGACATATTGAATGAATGAATGAATTTAAATTAATTTTAAAAGTAAATTTTTATGCCCTGAATTAGTAAGCTAAGTCCGGTAACGCCTCGTGCTCGACTCCGGTGACGGTCTCGGGTAAGGGGTGTTATATTTATTGGTATCAGAGTGAAGATTTAGTCAGTTCTCGAAATATTTAGTATGAGTAAGAGTCTATCTATACATGTCATACTTATATGTTGATAGTGTGACGACTCCTAACGATTTTAAAATGTTTTCTTTTATAGTTATGGATCCCAAACAAGCTACTGCAGATGATGTAGAGAGTAAAGCGCCTGCGCCCGCTCCCCCAGAAGGGACGGTGCCACTAGATAGTAGTGAAAGGCCCGTTACAGTTAGTTAGTGAGGAGGGGCTCGAGAAGCCTTCTTCCAAGCTATGAATGAAGAGTTTGCCGAGTTCGTTCGTACGAATCCGGCTGTTAGACCTCCTCCCCCTCATGATCCTCAGACAACCCATGTTGTAATAGCCCAAAATTGGGTTTAGTTCGAACAGAGGTTTCGGGACCACAAAATCCGAGAGAGAAATACTTATTTTATGATTATTTTGAAGTCTATGATATGATTTCATGATTGTATGAAAATTTCGTGAAGAAATTCTATGCATAAAGTGCTCAATTTGAAGTTAGGGACTAAATTGAATAAGTTGCAAAACTTGCATTCTAGAAGTTTCTAGTATGAAATTGCTTTTAAATATTAATTAGGAGGTCTTAAATATAAATTTGACCAATTTCTAAGTGATGGACAAAAATTGGACATGGATGGAAATTTTGAAAGTTTAGTACGGAAGGGCATTTTGGTCATTTGGTAATTAAAAGAAATAAAAAGAGAAAATAAAGCCAAAATTGACTCATCTTTTTCATGGAGGCGGAAATTAGCATGGGGGAAGCCATGGCTAGGGTTTTAAAGCTTTCCAAGCTCAATAGTAAGTTCGTTCTAACCCCGTTTTTCAAGTTCTTTACGTTTTTGGAATCCCGGTAATTTGATTAAGCTTATTCTAGCAATAATTTAAGCTAGGGTTCATATTTGGAAAAATACCCATAGGTGAAATGTGTTTATTTTGCTGTTTTATGATAGAATATGATGTTTTAAATTATGTTAGACAACTTGTGCTACTCGGTTTTGAGTGAAAACGAGTAAAAGGGCTTAATCGGTAAAAATACCTAATAGTCATAAGTATATGTTAGAGTGAGAATTCGATGTTTTCATAGAAGGGAAAAGTGATTAGCATGTCATAAAACATAAGAATAAGGGATGAAGTTTAATTCTCGAGCCTAGGGGCAAAAGTGTAAAAATGCAAAAGTTTAGGGGAAAAATTGTAATTTTTCCAAAGTTTGTGTTAAGGACTGTTTTGAATAGTACATTAATTAAATAAGTAAAATATGATGTTTTAGATCCCAGAAAATGAGATTTGAACCTAGAATGAGAGAAAAATCGAAAGTTGGTAAAATGGCCGTTTTAGTATCGAGGTAAGTTCATATGTATAATAAGCATTAATTTATGCATGTTTCAATGTAAAATTTATATATTTATTGTAATTTCCAAGGTGTTGAAAATATGTAAGTTGGTATGATAATAATCTGACAATAATGTTGTAATTTATATTTGAAAGTTAAATTTAGTGAATTAATTAAATTATGTTAAATTAAATGATTAAGGTGCCAAGTTTATGAATTGATTTAAAATATGTCTATGGTACATGAAGTGCATTGAATTATCATACATAAATGTGATTTCTATAATTATGGATATTATGGGAAATTGTAAGTTCATATGATTTTTAATAAGGCAATGTGTAATTTAATGTTATTGCCTTGATATTAAATGAGATGTATGTTTATATGTAAGTAATAAATTAATATTACTTGTATTATGATATTTTATAATAATATTGGAAATATGTTTGTAGATAATTACTTGATTGGTGAAATTGTTGGAAAAGAGAGAAATCCGGTTGAACCTTTGGAAAGATTGGATGATACGGATAGTATGTAGCTAGGTCACATGTATGGTGCTGAGTGCACATCATGTGTACAAGAGAGCTACAAGACATTATGATGTAGCTAGGTCGCATGGGTGATACTATGTGTACACCATGTAGACAAGAGAGCTACGGATATATGTAGCTAGGTCACATGCGTGGTTCCAGGTGAAGGACACCATGTAGACAAGAGAGCTACGAGATAAATTGGCTAGGTCACATGGGTGGTACTGAGTGTTCACCATGTGTACAAGAGAGCCGAACTATATGATGGGTGGAGCTATGTGCTGAAACCACCAAGTATCGAGGATTGATTCAAGTGTTCACGGAGACTCTCTATGTATTGCTTTGTGAGTTTTGTGATGAATAAGTGCAGGAACTTGGTTATATGAATGATGTGTTCATTAAGTAACCAGGATGTGGTAAGGTTATAAACAAGTAAGTTATACATGAGGATGATTTTATGGTGACCTTGTGATCATGGGCCTATACTGTGATGTATGAAATGTGGTGAAAATGATTTGTGATATGTATGTTAAAATAAGGTTAATACAAAGAAAGTGTGAAAGAGTGAATTAGCGAAGAAACTGTTTTGGACAATAGCGATGATGTGATTTTGAAAAATCACAAAAAATAGTAGAAATTGAATCAGAGACTGAATGAGATATCAAATTAAATCTTAATGAGTCTATTTTCATATAAAAGAAACAGAGCAAGAAAAGAAGTTTTATATTTTGAGATATTTATGTTTTTGTGAGACTGGTTTAGAATGATTACGTGATCCCCTGTTCTGACTTTGGAAAACTTAAACTTATATTTTTAAAATCCATAATGAGTATATTTTCAAGATAAATCAACAAGAACATTATTCGAGTTACATCTTTGTGACATAATTAATTTTAGTGAAGAGAGGTCGAATCGCGGAATGTGAAACAGGGAAATTTTAATGAATAAACTGTAATAATTGGCTAAACCAAAAATTATGAAAATTTTATGGTCGAAATATATGTGAGTCTAGTTTCAGGGGAAATTTACGGATATTAATTTGGAGCTCTTTAGCTCGAATTATAAATAAGTAAGTGACTATGACTCTTGTGGATAGTTTGATGTGAGCATTTATTAGTAAATTGCTTAATCGTACTTACAAGAATGCTATATACATTAAGGATATGGAATGGAGAGGAGGAGGAGGAAAACAAATATATGTGGAATACATGGAAACTATGGTATATGAAATATTGATATAATGAAATAAATGATATGTGTTTATAAGAAAACAGAAAGAGAATGATATGTATATATATATATGACTAGTCTCAATGTAATGCTTGTTGGGTATGGATTTGAATTGAAATGTTTCAGGCAAACATGTTATTTTGCGCATCTGAATTGTGGTATTTTATAAAGATATGATCTAGTTTTAATATGAATGCTTGATGATTAAGCTGAAGATATTTGGTAAGATGATAATCTTGGTATAAATGTATAAGTGGTACTATAATAAACAAGGTAAAATGAGTATGAGAGACACATGTATGATGACATAAAAATGCTATGTTAGTGGTTTAATTGAGAATATTTAATCATTAAATGAATACCATGTTATATGATTTTGATTTTGTATAAGTGTGTAAGAGATTAAGGTTGACCAAAGCTTGGAAAATAGCCTAGGTATATTCCACACAGGCAGAGACACGACCATGTGTCTCAGCCGTGTATGGAACACGACTTTGGGACACGGGCGTGTGGAACCTTAAAGCATGAAATTTCCAAGATTTTTGTAAGTTCTCGGTTTAGTCTCGAACCCTTTCTAAAGTATGTTTTGGGCTTCGTAGACTCAAATAAGGGACTATGTGTAAGTGAATAAACGTTTTGAAATATAAATGAAATTTTATGGCCCGTATTTTAGTTTAATGTTTGTATGTTTGTCCGATAATGCCTCGTACCTTATCTCGGCCTCGGGTATAGGTAAGGGGTGTTACACATGTAGCTCCCCCAGTCACAGGTACGGTTGTGAGAGAAAAGTCACCAGTTGATAAAATCAGAAAACAAGAAGCCAAAGAGTTTCAAGCTACAAAAGATGATGATGCAGAAAAGGCAGAATTTTTGCTCGAGAATACTATCAGAGTCTTTGATGAGTTATCCTGCACACCTAAGAAATGTATGAAATGTGTTGTATCATTTCTTAGAGATTTGGCCTACCATTGGTGGAAGACACTTGTATCAGTTGTACCGAAAAAGAGAGTCACTTGGGATTTCTTTCAGGAGGAATTCCGTAAAAAGTACATCAGTCAGAGGTTTGTTGACCAGAAAAGAAAATAGTTTCTAAAGTTGAAATCGGGCAATATGATAGTGACTGAATATGAGCACAAGTTTGTTAGACTTAGCAATTATGCTTGAGAGTGCGTGTCTATAGAGGCTATTATGTGCAAAAGATTTGAGGATGGGCTTAATGATGATATCCAATTTTCGATTGGTGTCCTAAAAATAAAAGAGTTTGTTGTCCTAGTTGAGAGAGCCTATAAGGCAGAGGAGCTGCTAAAAAGAAAGGGAAAAGTTGAAATTAAGACGCAAGACACGAAGAAAGGACCAATGAGCAAGTCATTTCAATCTACATCCAAGAGGCCTAGAGAATTCTCCACTAGATCTAATTTTTCAACTGGATATTCTAGCCGAAACAGAGGCAGAAGATTTATGAGTTTGAAAGCTCAGACCACTTCGATTGCAAGTGTTGGTAGTGTCCAACCTAATAGACCAGAGTATCCCCGATGTGGTCGACGTCACTCAGGTCAGTGTCGAGCAATTGAGACAAGTTGTTTTTGATGTGGTGCACTAGACCATTTTATTCGAGAGTGTCCCGAGATGATTAAAAGAGAAGCAATACCGAGTGTAAGATCAGGCAACGCTCTTGTCAGAGGCAAACCACTGAGAAATCTAGGAGTTGGGGCAAGTAATAGAGGTGCATCTAGAGATTCAAGAGTGAGGCAAGATGTTGGAGCACCAGCGAGGACCTATGCTATCCGTGCTCACGAAGAGGCATCCTCCCCCGATGTGATTACAGGTACATTTTCTCTCCATGATACTAGAGTTATTGCTTTGATTGATCCGGGTTCAACCCATTCATATGTTTGCATGAAATTGATGCCTAGTATGTGTATGACTATAGAATCTATAGAATTTGTGATTAAAGTATCGAATCCATTAGGCAAGCATGTATTAGTAGATAAAGTATGTAGAAATTGCCCTTTGATGATTAGAGGTCACCGTTTCCCGGCCGATCTTATGTTGTTGTCGTTTGATGAATTTGATGTGATTCTTGGTATGGATTGGTTGACTACACATGATGTGATAGTGAACTGTGGAAAGAAATTCATTGAGTTGAAATGTGAAAATGGTGAAATTTTTCGGGTTCATTCAGAAGAGTTAGATAGTTCATTTGCCATGATTTCTATTATGTCTGCCCAGAATTTTTTGATAAAAGGGTATGACGCTTATCTTGCTTTTGTATTGAACACTAAAGATTTAGAATTGAAAATTGAATCAGTGCTTGTGGTATGTGAGTTTCCCGATGTGTTTTCAGAAGAACTACCAGGTTTGCCTCCTGTTATGTTAGAGAAGTTTAGTTTAGTATTGAGTTGATTCCAGGTACCACACCCATTTCTATTGCTCCTTATAGAATAGCCCTGATGGAATTGAAAGAATTGAAAGCTAAGTTGCACTAATTAACAGATAAAGGCTTTACAAGACCTAGTAGTTCACCATGGGGTGCACCAGTGCTATTTGTGAAAAAGAAAGATGGATCATGAGATTGTGCATAGATTATCGGTAGCTTAACAAGGTAACAGTAAAGAACAAGTATCCACTGCCTAGAATTGATGATTTGTTTGATCAATTGAAGGGAGCCACTGTGTTCTCTAAGATAGATTTAAGATCCGGATATTATCAGTTGCTAGTTAAAGAGTCAGATGTCCCGAAGACTACTTTCCGGACCAGGTATGGTCATTATGAGTTCCTTGTAATGCCATTTGGCTTAACTAATGCTCCTGCCATTTTCATGGACTTAATGAATCGAATTTTCAGACTGTACTTGGATAAGTTTGTAGTTGTGTTCATTGATGATATCTTTATTTATTCTCAAGATGAGCAGAGCATGCAGAGCATTTGAGAACAGTTTTACAGATTCTGAGAGATAATCAGTTGTATGTCAAGTTCAGCGAAAGTGAGTTCTGGTTACGAGAAGTTGGTTTTCTTGGACATATTGTCTCAGGTGAAGGTATCAGGGTTGATCCGAGCAAGAATTCAGTCATTGTTGATTGGAAGCCTCCTCGAAATGTATCAGAAGTCAGAAGTTTTCCTAGTCTTGGCGGATATTATAGACGATTTGTAGATGGATTTTCCATGATAGCTACCCGCTGACAAGATTGCTACGAAAGGATGTAAAGTTTGAATGGACTGAGAAGTGTCAACAGAGTTTTGACAAGTTAAAGGCATTATTGATTGAAGCTCCTGTTTTAGTACAACTAGAACCAGGTAAGGAGTTTGTGATTTACAATGATGCGTCCTTGAATAGACTTGGTTGTGTGCTTATGTAGGAAGGAAAGGTAATTGCTTATGCCTATAGACAGCTAAAGCCACATGAGAAGAACTATCCGGCACATGATTTAGAGTTAGCTGCCATTATTTTTGCGTTGAAGATCTGGAGACATAATTTGTACAGTAAGAAGTGTCGAATATTCAATGATCGCAAAAGTTTGAAATATTTGATGACTCAAAAAGATTTGAACTTGAGGCAAAGAAGATGGCTAGAGTTGGTTAAAGATTATGAGCTAGTGATCGATTATCACCCAGGTAAGGCAAACGCTATTGCTGATGCTTTGAGTAGGAAATTTTTATTTGCATTAAGAGCTTTGGACACTAGTCTAGCCTTATCAGATGATGGTTTTATCTTAGTTGAGTTGAGAGCTAAACCGATGTTTCTTGAAGAAATTTGTGAAGCTTAGAAAAATGACAGTGAGTTGCTAGCCAATAGAGCTCAGTGTGAGTCGGATATAGAGTTAGATTTTTAGATCAGTTCTGACGGTTGTTTGATGTTAGAGACAGGGTATGTGTACCAAAGAATGATGAGCTTATTCGAAAGATCTTACAGGAAGCACATAGTAGTTCTTTGTCTATTCATCCATGTAGTAAAAATATGTATAATGATTTGAAGAAAATGTACTGATGGGTAGGAATGAAAAGGAACATTTCAGAGTTTGTTTCTATATGCTTGATCTGTCAGCAAGTAAAGGCCAAACATCAAGTACCTTCAGGTTTATTGCAAGCTGTGCTAGTCCTTGAGTGGAAATGGGACCAAGTTATTATGGATTTTGTGACAGGTTTGTCATTGACACCGAGAAAGAAAGATGCAGTATGGATTGTGATTGATAAGTTAACGAATTCAGCTCATTTTATCCCAGTTTGTATGGATTTTTCACTTGAGAAGTTGGCCGAGTTGTATATTTCAGAGATAGTCAGACTACACGGGGTACCATTATCGATTATTTCAGATAGATATTTGAGATTTACTTCACGGTTTTGGAAGAAGTTACAGGAAGCTTTGGGCACAAAGTTGAGTTTTAGTACAGCTTTCCATCCTCAGACCGACGGTCAGTTAGAGAGTGCTATTCAGGTACTTGAAGATATGCTTAAATGCTGTGTATTGGAATTTCAAGGCAGTTGGGAAAAGTACTTACCATTAGTAGAGTTTGCCTACAATAATACTTATCAATCGAGTTTGTAGATGGCACTTTATGAAGCTTTGTATGGAATTAAATGTCGCACACCTTTGAATTGGACAGAGCTTAAGGAAAATCAGATTTACGCGGTTGATCTAGTTAAAGAAACAAAAGTGAAAGTAAAAGTCATCAGAGATTGCTTGAAAGCAGCTTCAGACAGACAGAAGTTGTATGCAGATTTGAAGAGAAAAAAGATTGAGTATCAAGTTGGTGACAAAGTGTTTTTGAAAGTATCCCCGTGGAAGAAACTTCTCAGATTAGGCAAGAAAGGAAAACAAAGTTAACGTTTTATTGGACTGTTTGAAGTGATTAAGAGAGTCAGACCATTAGCATATCGGTTAGCTTTGCGAATTGAGTTAGAGAAGATTCATGATATATTTCATGTGTCTATGCTACGTCATTATCGTTCAGATCCGTCACATGTGATTTCTCAGACAGAGGTTGAGATTCAGGCAGACATGACTTAGGTGAAGAACTGGTAAAGATTCTAGCTCGAGAGGAAAAACAATTAAGGAATAAAAGTATTGCACTTGTGAAAGTATTATGGAATAGACATGGGGTAGACGAGGCTATATGGGAGCCCGAAGAGGCTATGCAAAAACAATACCCAAATTTCTTCACAGGTAAGATTTTCGTGGACAAAAATCCCTAAAGGGGGGAGAAATGTAACATCCCGAAATAGGGCATAAACAGAATAGTGGTTGCAAAACCATTAATCCAAGATAGAAAAGTTTATTGTGATTAATTTTATGATTTACCGAGTGATTAGATGCATGTGTTAGAATACCGATAAGAAATTTCAGTTATTGCATGTCCGATTTGCATATTACGGCTTAATTGCAAAAATTGATAAATATGAGTTCTAAATGCTAAGGGATTAAATTGAAGTGCATAATTGAATTAGAGGTCCTTAAATGGTAATTAGACCATTATATTTTCATGGACAAAAATGGATATACATAAGTAGAAATAACTAAAAATTTTAATGAAGGGCATTTTTGTAAAGTGTCAAATAAAAGAATTAAAAAGGGAAAAAGATGGCAAAAATGTGCTCATCTTCTTCCTTAGGCCGAATGTCAAGGGTTCTCCATAGCTAGGGTTTGTTTCAAGCTTCCAAGCTCCATAGTAAGTGATTCCAAGCCCCGTTTTTAATGTTATTTACGTTTTTGGAGTCCCGGTAACTTGATTAAACTTATTCTAGTAATAATTTAACCTAGGGTTAATATTTGGAAAAATACCCATAGGTGAAATGTGTTTATTTTGATTTTTTATGGTAGAATATGAAACTTAAAATTGTGTTAAACAACTTTTGGTAAGCGGCTTTACGTGAAAATGAGTAAAACGACATAATTAGTAAAAATACCTAATGTTCATAAGTACATGTTGGAGTGAGAATTTGATGTTTCCATAGAAGGGAAAAATGATCAGCATATCATAAAACATAGGAAAATAGGATGATGTTTAATTTCTGAGCCTTGGGGCAAAAGTGTAAATATGTAAAAGTTTAGGGGCAAAAGTGTAATTTTTCCAAAGTTTGAGTCAAGGAATGTTTTAATAAATGTGAGTATTAAATAAGCTAAATTTTTTATTATAGATCAAGAAGAACGAAATCTGGAGTTAGACTGGGGAAAGAAAAAGATAGTGGACTAAATCGATATAGTTGATCCTATTTTGTTTTGAGGGAAATTTGCGGTAAATAAATGCAATATTCTATTATTTTATGTTAATGTTGTTAATTTCCAGCATGTGTATATTTATTTTATGAAATTATTCAAAGAAGACTCAAGCATGAATTGACGGAGAAATAATTTCAGAAAGTTCCTGTTGAACCTTAGGAATGTGTAGGATACAAATGTCATGACATTAGGGCTTAAGGATACCATGTAAGACCATGCCAAGGCATGGCAATTGGTAAGGTTTCTAAGGCAAGGATACCATGTAAGACCATGTCAAGACATGGCATTGATAAGTTACTATAAGGCAAAGGTCCCATGTAAGACCATGCCAAGGCATGGCATTGGTGAGTTCATAAGGCAAGGATACCATGTAAAACCATGTTGAGACATGGCAATGGTAAGTTTCAGAGGGATACCACGTATGACCATGACAAGTCATGGAAATGGTAAGGTACCCATGTATCCTTAGTATTCCAAGTGGTTCAACGGGAAAATTTAAAGAGAATATCAAGGTAAGGTAAGGTAAGACGAGTTATACTAAAAAGGTAAGACAAGTTCATGCTAGAAGAGCAAAGGTAGGTATATAATGTTCATGTATGCTTGATAAGAAAAAAGGTAAGTAAAATGTATTAATAAATTTGATTAAGTAAGTAAGTATTTAAGTAAGTGAGTAAGTGAAGAAGTTTAAAATATGTCTATGACAATTAATGAAGTTGCATTAAGTAGTATCACACCAAGTAGTAAGATAATTCTTATGAATGTTGTTATTTATTTGCATGCAAACTTACTAAGCTTAATGCTTACCCCCTTTATTTTCCTTTTTTTTATAGCTTTGTCAAGCTAACTCGGGGATCGTAAAGTATGTCGGAGGTCCGGGCACACTATCACAAGGATTATTTTGGTGTAGCTAGACGTTTCATTTTGAGTATGGTATGTATAGCATCGTAGCCATTTTGTGTGTATGATCTTATGATATGGCTAATGAATGGTATGTAAATTCTTGATAATTATTATCTATTGGAATGGCTAATCGAGGATATGTTTGATGCTATGTATGCCTAAATGCAAATTATTCCATGGAAATCATGAAAAGGTGAAATTAGCTTTAAAATAGTATCGGACAGCAGTAATGACGTGAATTTGAAAAATCACTAAAAATAGTAAAAATAGATTTAGATAGTGAATTAGATATATAATTAAATCTTATTGAGATTATTTTCATATGAAAGAAACAGAGTAAATAAAAGAGTTGTATTTTATGAGATATTTAAATTTTTATGAGACAGGGTCAGAGTGATTTTTGAATCCTTTATTCTGAATTTAAAAATTCACTAAAAATTGTAAAAAAATAATTAGGAGTTATACTTTATATGTATAGATTCCTTATTGAGTCTACCTTTAATAGAAATAAACAGAATGGTTATTTGAATTTTGTAAAGGGCGAAAATTAATTCATAGTGAATAGAGGTCAGTGCAGCCAAACACTGAAACAGGGGAAACTTTAACTAATAAACTGTACTAATTGGCTAGACCCAAAATTCTAAAACAAATTTAGTAAGAAGATGTTTGAGTCTAGTTTCAGATAAAATTTATGGATTTGAATTTTGAGTTTCATAACTCGAGTTATGATTTATTTAGTGACTATGACAGTTTAAGTGATCGGATGGACAGTTTATTTATGAAAGATGAAATAAATTATTTTGATTTGTTTAAGTGATCGGAAAATTTTTATTGATTCTGGTTTATTCCTGAACCGTTTGAATTTCATGCTTTAGGGTCTTGAGGACCCTTTTTAGGGACATATTTAATGAATGAAACTAAATTAATTTTAAAAGCAAATTTTTATGCCCCGAATTAGTAAGCTAAGTCCAATAACGCCTCATGCTCGACTCCGACGATGGTCTTGAGTAAGGGGTGTTACAGGCCGTTTGAGGCACACGGCCTATTCACAAGGGCGTGTGATCTTGCAATTAAATAAAATTTTCTAAGTTTCCTAAAGTTTGTAAATGTTATTGGTTTAATCCCGAACCACTTCTAAGTATGTTTTAAGGTCTCGTAGAGCCTTATAAGGGACTTTGTGAATGTTTTTGAATTGATCTTGAGTATGAATGTATAAATCTATGTGAATGAGGTATGTTAGTTAGTAATGCCTCGTAACCCTATTTCGGCGAAGGATACGAGTTAAGGGCGTTACAATAGAAGTTGTTTTAATGATTTCTATATTTTTGAGATTGTTGTAGCTTAGTCTAGCTAGCCCAAGGACTAATTTGTAAAACTGTTAAAGATTTTGGATGTTACCATTGATGAATATGTATGATTTTTTGATGATTGATGATGGATTTTGAATAGTTGTTGATAGTTAAATAAGTTTGGTAAAGTGATTTTGGGTAAAAATGCAAAATAGGGATTTATTTATGAAAATGTGAAAATGTATGGTTAAATGTGTGAATAAATGAAAAATATGGGCTGCTAAGGGTATATTAGTAATTTGGCTAGCATGGGTATATTAGGAATTTCATTAATTTGTGATTTTATGAAATAAGGACTAACTTGTGAAAATGTGAAAGTTTAGGGGAAAATGTGTAAAATATCCCTAATGTATATTTTGGATTGAATGGAATAAATAGTTTATTAAATGAGTTATTTTTTAATATATTTAGATCAAGAAAAAAAGAAATTCGGACTGGGATCGAGGAAAAATGAAATTTATCGACTGATTCACCTGATTTGCCGTTTTAATAACTAAGGTAAGTTCGTATATAATAAGCACTGTTATAATTATACTTTTCATGCTTTGATATTGCATAAATTGTATATACAGGACTACTGTCATGTTCGATGACAAATCAACTATATGTGGCACTTAGTGTGCGATTCAACATAACTTCAGCTATATATGGCACTTAATGTACAAGATGGAGATAGCTTCGGCTATATATGGCACTTAGTGTGCGAAATCGGAATAGCTTCGGCTATGTACGACACTTAGTGTGTGATTTGAGATAGATTCGGCTATGTACAACACTTAGTGTGCGAGATATCGAGTATTCAACAGTACTCTGAATATGTATGAGCTTGTTATGGATTGGTATAGGTCTGTACATGCATAGTATGAGCTTTAAATCGAAGAATATGTACATGCATAGTATGAGCTTTAAATCGAAGAAGTTACGAAGTTTGCATATAAACGTATGAATAATCATGTGAAAGGTTTGTTAGTAATCATGAATTTCATGTTAATATGTTTAAATTGATGAATGGTATATTTTTGATTAGTTAAGTTTATATCATACGAGTTTGCTAAGCTATAAAGCTTACTTTGTTTATTTTTCATGTCTTATAGTGATTTCAAAGCTAGCTCAGATTCGGGGATCGTCGGAGACTACGTCACACTATCCAACCATCACGTTGGTACTTTTGATCTCATGGTTTGGTCATATGGCATGTATAGGATTATGCTCATATTGATATATATTTTGGTGGTGAGTTTTGCCATTAGAAATGAATTGTTAATGCTTATGTTTTGGGTTGTATATATATAGCCATGAGACTTGGTTTGTTTTGGTATGTTTGAACCAAATGTTGGTATATATAAATATATGGCTTATGTTGTGAATTCATGTAAAAGTATTTTGAGTCAATGGATGAATATGTGAATGACTTATATTATGAGGTTTGTGGAATTTGTATCATGGTTGAATTGATACAAAATGATGTGTGTTTGGTAAATGTTTAGCTAGTTGATTGGTATATGTGTTTTGGTATGTTTGATTAAGAAAAACATAAGTTATAAACATGCTAGTTATTACTGTTGGAAATGGTATGAAGTTTATCTTGGTTGTGGCTAAAATACATGTTCAATTATGCTATGTTGTGGTGCCATTTTGGTTGTGTATTTAACACCCCTAACCTGTATCCGTTGCCAGACTAGGGTTAAAAGGCATTACCGAAAATTTTAGAACATTTATCAATCAAAAGTCATACAGTGTCATTTCATAGTCAAATATCAACATAAAGTCGTCAACGTGACCTAAAACACGCTTTAGGAAGGGTCAGGACTAAACTGAGCACATTCAAAATATTTCAGAAACTTAACAAATTTTCAAAGTTACAGAGGTGACACGCCCGTATGAACAGACCATGTACCTCACACGGCATTAGACACGCCCATGTGTCTAGGCCGTATCAAATTAGGGCATACATACTGACTTATTCACATAGTCACAAGACACGCCCGTGTGCCTTGGCTGTGGTCGAATCTGACTTGGCTCACACGGTAGCCACACACCCGTGTGTCTTGGTTGTGCTCGAGACTGACTTAAAATGTAGGACTACCCCAGGGGACACACGGCCGTACAACATGACCGTGTTTCGCACATAGCTGAGACACATGCCTGTGTGGACAAAAATAGGCCATTTGAAAAGCCAATTTACCACCAAATTTAGGTTATACCTACAAGCTCAAAACCAAGCACATTTGCCTCATAGATTCAACCAATTTCAATCACAAAACATGTATCTTTCATGTCATATAATTACCAACCTATTTTATGCTTATAAACCATACCAAGACATGGCAAATCATAAGCCAAAGTCATATCAAAACATATGTTTCATAACTTCAATTTACTTCATTAAATCTCATGCCATAATCTCACCAATTCCTCAAATAAGCACAAACCAAAATCTTACCAAATTGACCATTTCTCTTTGGTCATTCATGAACATATCATATTGAAATATTGCATCACATAGTTCATACTCAAAGGTCATTTATTAACACAATCAAAACCAAACCATGTCCCATGGCTAAGTATTCACTTCACAAAAAATATCCAAAATAATTCTAGCCTATACATGTCATACTTTGATATAGACATTTTCAAAAGGTACCAAAATAAAGTTTGATAGTGTAGTGATGATCCTCAACGATCCCCGAGCTCTCGGTAGCTTTGATGATCTATAAAACAATGCAAACACAGACAAAGCAAGCTTTCAAAAGCTTAGTAAGCCATATACAAATAAACTTATCATTTTAAGGATATAAACATCATGAAATACATATACCCTATTGCCAAATACTATAGCAAACCTACTAGTTCATATATATCTCACATATTACAATTCATTTGCACATGTAGAATATTTTCTCATACTTACATCACATATCATCACTTGCACATATACTTATTTCTCATTAACAAATGTTGAGCACATTTTAATGTACCTGAGTAGGTTATTCATTCATTCAATCACGTATTTATCAGAATGCCCATTGAACCATTTAGAATCAATAAGGATACTTGATAGCTCAGAAAGCTCGTACAATGCCAACATCCTAGACGTGGTCTTCCATGTAATTGAATATCGATGCCACTGTCCCAGACAGGGTCTTACACAAAATCAATATGATGCCGATGTCCCAGACATGGTCTTACACGTAATCTCAAATCGATGCCAACATCCCACACATGGTCTTACACGATAACACATATCGAAATCCTATGTCATGACATATGTATCCTAACTATTCCTATGGTTCGTAGGGACTTTTGGATGTCGCCGCATTACCGAAACTTTCTCAGAATTCATATATTCATCTTCCATATTCATAGATCATAATTCAAACACATATGAGCATAAATCAATCAACTCAAATACATTTATTTGTATATAGACTTACCTTGTACGGATTCAAACGGACAAAATCTACTACTCGATGACTTTCTACTTTCCCGTATCTAATTTCATTTTCTTTGATTCTTGATCTATATAAATTCAAATTTAACTCTTTTATTCAACAAATCATTCAATTCAATCTATATACACATATTTAGGGCATTTTACAAATTAGCCCTTATATTTCATATTTTAACACTTTAGTCATTAATTCATAAAATCACAAAATACACAAAATTTCATATTACCCATACTTGGCCAAGTATTCCCTTAGCTCATATAAGCCCACATATTTCATTTATTTCACATTTTAGTCCCTCGAAATCTCATTTTCACAATTTAACCCAAATAACTCAAATTCATCAAAAATTCAAATACAAAACATATTAATCTAACACATGTCTTTCATTTTTCATCAACTAACATTACAAAGCTCACAATATCAACAATGGCACATCTTAAAATAATAATCAAATTCAGAAATTGAGGCATGGACTTGATAGATTATGTAACACCTCTAACCCATATCCATCACCGGATGAGGGTTATGAGACATCACCGATCATAATACAGTTTATACAAGTATGCATAACTTATTACAATTCGAAATTTTCAATTACATTAATGCTCATAACTAAATCAAAGATTCAATCTTAAAATCATATTATTCACAGCCTGAGATAATTTAAAACATAATCTACGTCTATCAAACAATTTAGCCATATACTGAACATGTAACAAATTAATAACTTCATTAATTGAATGTCAAACCTACTTATATAAGTCATGCGCATGTACAAAATTAAACATCATTTAAAACAAATTTCAATACCTTTCTTTTTATTTATTTATTACTATATTAATTTATATGTAGTTCATAATCCATACATTAATGTTATCCAATACACCCATTTAATATATATAACATACTAATAAAGGTAACTAAACATAATCGAATAAAGCTTTAAGGTAAGTCATAGTTATGGTTTGATAAATAACCATCACATAAGAGATGCAACATGTTTTATCGAGCTCAAACATATTTCACCATTTTATCTTAAATCAATTTCAGCCACAAATAACAACTCAATATTAAAAACATGCATAACTCGTTATGTCCTCAGTCTATCATTTAGTCACGAGTGTCAATTTCTGCACAAGCTTTTAATACAATCGATTAAAAACTTTTTACATAATTTAATAAGCAATCACGTAAGCATCTTTAGTACAATACAACATGGCCGAACATGCTTCTAACACATATATACACTGTGCATATTTATCCTAAATTTGAAAACCGCACTTAACATTTAATTGCGTACAAAATAATTGACTAAAACATTCATGGGACATTTTTATTACATATTACCTTTCATAACCGAATTACATTACCAAAAACCACGGACACATCCAAAAGATTTCATCACTGAATTACCAAAACTAAGTTCTTCAAACATTACAACTAACTAAAAAAAAACATATAAGACTAAGATTAAACATAGTAATCAAATTCACATGTATAAATATATTAGTATGAAACACATCCAAAGCAACCAAACATACTTACGACCAATTTCTTCTTACCTCATCCAAAATCATTATTTAACTTCAATATACAAACTCATAACACAAATTATAGTCATTCATAGCACATAGCATATTAATCAAAATGGACTTAAACAACAATTATACCAAAATTAAATTCAGGGACAGAAAATAAGCCATTTTTGCATGGCCTTTATACAAAACGAAGTTCTACTTTTCAAAACACATTCCAGCCTATACATGCCATAATTCAAGTTTAACTTATAAAGGTACCAAAATAGCTGATAGTGTGATGAACTTTGCTAACAGTCCTCGAGCTCGTAGCTTGACTCAAGGATCTATAAACAGAGACACAAATATACACAGACTAAGCTTTTTATAGCTTAGTAAGTCATAAGCAAATGAGTAACTTAAAATGTCATCAACTTAATTAAATTAGGATAAAGTATATCATCTTAACACAATTAAATCCCAACATATAAAGTTCACATTATAAATATAAATATTCACTCATAAAAGTCACCTTGACCGAATGCTCATATCTCCAAATTAACATATTACCATTTAATTTCCAAAGCCAAATAATTCATTATCAACCTAGTTCACATACACACAAACACACAAACTCATGAATCACAATATAATTTCATATACATATGTAAATTATGTAACCGAATACACATAATCATGCATGCATAATTTTAAGGCTCATTCCAATAATAATCTCAAGGCTGAATACACTTACCTCATTTTAGGTAATAACAAGCTAATTCATACCTGGCCATTTAGCTCATTTTACACATTCGAACACAACTTATCCATGTCCGATGAACCATTCAAAATTGGATAGGAAACTCAGATAATCACACATATCATACAATGCCAACATCCCAAACGTGGTCTTACATGTAGCCACATATCGATGCCACTGTCCTAGACAGGGTCTTACTTGCACACATATATCAAAGTCACATATCGATGCCATGGTCTTACTCGCACACATATATCGAAATCCTATGTCATGACATATGTATCCTAACTATTCCTAAGGTTCATATGGGACTTTTGGATGTCGCAACTCGGTCAAAACGAATACATGAAAATGGTTACCAAGCTTATACACTTTCAAAAATAACATATATATATTCATATATTTCATTTTAGAATATATACTTAGCATTTAATTAAAATTAGGTACATCTATTTGCTTATAAACTTACCACGGACGATACAGAACGAAACAGGGTAGCTAGTCGACAACTTTCGTTTTCCCCCGATCCAAATCCGATTTCTTTGTTTCTTAATCTAAACATATTCAAATTAAGCTCATTCAAACATATTTTCATTCAGTTAGTCCAAAAACACATAAATGGGAAAATTACCATTTTACCCCTAACATTTACACTTTTTACAATTTAGTCCCTATTGCACAAAACACAAAATATACAAAATTTCAACATACCTATGTTAGGCTGAATTTTACCCATACTCATACAAATTCATATATATCATTTATTTCACATTTTAGTCCCTCAAATTATTATTTTTGCAATGTAGTCCTAATTACTCAAAATCATCAAAAACTCCAATATAAAATATGTTAATCTAAAACATATCTTTCATATTTCATCATCAAGCAACAAAAATCACAAGCTCTCAACAATGGCATAACTCAAAATATTCACCAAAATCAAAAATTTAAGCATGGGTTTTGTAGTACTCGAAGCAACGATCTCAAAAACATAAAAATTATCAAAAATCGAGCTAAACACATACCTTGATTGAGCTTGAAAGCAACCGAACCCTAGTTTCTTTTTCTTTTATTTGGTTTCGACAAGAACAATAATAATAACACATATGTTAACTTTATTTTATGTTTTATGATATATATTATAACATATTATAACTTAAAGTTTAATTTACAAATATAACCTTAATGAATTATTATAAAAACTTTATATTATAAGCCTAATACCATCCAACTAATATGTAAGTGGACTGTTTACAACATAAAGGTTCCTATTAAAGAATCCAATAGCAATTAGGTCCCTTTTAGAAATAACTACCAAATTTTCCTTTTACGCGATTAAGTCATTTTATTTAGTCGGATACCTAAACAGCAAAACTAAATCACGAAAATTTTGTAGATATAAATTCACACATAATAATCACAGAAAATAATTTTTAATTATTTTTTTGACTCGAATTTGTGGTCTCGAAACCACCATTCCGATTAGGGTCTAAATCGAGCTATTACAGATTAATAAGCAATGATCGCAAAAATATAGAAATTATCAAAAATCGAGTAAAATACATACCTTAATCACCAATTTCTCTAGCCGAACCCTAGAACTCTTTTTCTTTCTTTTTCTTTTGATATATTCAGCCAACAAAGATGAGCATTCTCATCAATTTCATGTTTTCTTTTATTTATTATTCCATTATACAAAATTTACTATTATACCCTTAATGAAATAACATTAAAATTTCACTAACTATAGCCATTTTTGTCCATCCATTATCCAGATGTTCTATTAACCACATAAGGACCTCTCAATTAATAAGACATATCACTTAAGTACTTTTAACAAATAGCTAGCCATTTTTACATTTTACGCGATTAAGTCCTTTTTATCAAATCGGCACACAAAAAATAAAATTTTTATACGAAATTTTCACAGATATCAACTCACATATTATAAGCATAGAAAATAATATTAAAATATTTTTTGGCTCAGATTTGTCGTCCCGAAATCACTATTCCGACTAGGGTCTAAACCAGACTGTTACAATGTAAGTATATGCAAATTTGGGTGGCAAATTGGCTTGGTAAATAGCCTATTTTTGCCCACACGAGAAGAGACATGGGCCTATGTCTTAGCTATGTGTGACACACGGTCATGTTACACGGCCATGTGTCCCCTAGTGTTGAAAATTAAATCAAGTTAGTATGCTCCACACGGCCTCACACATGTGTGTGTGACTTGGCCGTGTGGTATAAGTTAGTATACCCTACAGGCTTGGCGTGGCCTAGCACATAGTTGTGTGTGGCCATTTTCAGGGCACGTGGGCTAGCCACACGGGTGTGTGTGTTGGTCGTGTGACCCAAGTTAGGGAGTTACACGGGGTGGAGCACGAGCTGGGACACGACCATGTGCTTCTATTTTGAATGTCCACACGGCCTATGACACAGGCATGTTTGGTGGCCGTGTGAGACACACTGTCTGGCCACACGGGCGTGTGTCCCCTGTTTTGATAAAAATTTTCTATGTATTCCAAATGTTTTAAAAGTTGTCGGTTTAGTCTCGAATCATTCCTAAAACATGTTTAGGGCTTCGTAGGCTCGTATCAGGGACAATTTGATTGAGTTTGAATGATAAGTGTATGAAATAATGTTATGTATGTTAAATGGTTGGTTAATTTTGTTGTAATTTTTGTAACCCTATTCCAGCGTTGAATACGAGTCAGAGGTGTTAGAATAGAGAGGTGTTTTGGCTGGATGGGTGAGTTTTCACCACTTGACTGCATTCATAAGCATCTGATTAAGTGATTGGGTGTAAGTTTTTTTTGTCTACATTTTTTCTGTTTGACTTATCATTTGTTATTGTTCTTGCGTGTAATGACGTTTTGTAACATTGTGTATGAAGATAAGTGCTCTACTTGAGTACGTTTGTTTGGTACATTGCCTTCGTATATACCTTTTGGTTCTATATATCTCTATAAGTATGTTTCATTGTTGTATTACTATATGGAATTCTGGTCTATAATTTTGTTGTTAGTCATGTCTTGAACTCACACTAAGCTCGAGTAGCTTACCCCTTTAGTGTTTCCCCATTCAGGTGCATTTTTGAATTCTAATGTTGGACTCGGCACGTCGGAGGTCTTGAAGTTATGTGCTTTAAATAATTGGTTTAAGTACTATTTTAAAAATTGTGGTATGAACTTTCATATTAAATACATGTAAGCATTATTTCATATTACGTGTTCCTTGAAACCCAAGTTCAAATCCCTTCTCTTTCACCATTTTTATAATTTTGCAATTTTTTCCTTAAACCTTAGTTTATGACATGTCTTATTTTTTAAAATAAATATTTCAAAATTATATCAAGAATGAGTTATTAGTTTGATGGTTAAACATTAGTGAATTTATCTTTGAGTTCCTAGCTTCAATTCCATTCTCATGCAAATAATTTAATTTTTTTTTACAAATACCCCTTATTTTAATGTGTGGGCCATCCAAGCCTAGTTCACCTAGGTATAAATATTAATTTTTCATTAATAATCATCCTTTAATCCTTCTCCTCATTGCCCTAGTTGTTCCTCTCCTCCTCTCCTTCTCTTCGATTTTAATTTTTTTCCTTTCTTCCATTGTTGCCGCCATCTACACCAAGTTTTACCATCTCTTTCTTTTCTTTTTCTTTTTCTTTTTGCCACAAGATTTGTTAAAATATTCTCCACCATATTGCTGTCATTTTTCCTCATTAAAATCAGCCCCAAATATGAAATCTTTAACTCTAAGATTGTAACACCACATGGAGTTTAGGGTTGGATGGAGTAGGTGTAGAGGATGGATAGGTAGGATCTCTGATTGCATCTTTGATACTATACTGAATTGGGCGAAGGCCCACACTGATACTGTTATCGTAGTGGGCTGAATCTGTGATGTCACATTGGAGTGAGTTTTGAAAAGCGTAGTTCTATTGGAAAAGTCTGTTGGTGATCCTTATGAGTAGCTAACTTATGTTGTTAGATTTGCAGGTTTGTTTAGCAAAGCATATGCCATACTAAATTGGTGTTACACTTTAAAAAACATTGTTCGTACGGAAGCTTTTAAAACCAACTGCGTAGCATGGTAGTTGAAAATCATTTACCTTTTGAAAAACTGAGTCCTATTGCTAAAAAATATAAATCAAATTAAATAAATTCCCAAAAAAAACTTCAAATGGCGTTATTACATAAAATTTACCCAAATAAACTACCTTTACTAGAAATCAAAAACGAAAAACATAAATTATGGTGTGGCCATCTCCGAGTCCCTCGTACACTGACCAGCCTAAGGATTACCTTCGCAGATAATTAGAAGAATGAGTTTATAGAAACTCACTGTGTAATCCCAATTTATCAAATAGTAAATCATGCAGTGTAAACAGTCTAGGCCTAAGCCCTTATCAGTAGCAATATCAGTGTGGGCCTCAGCCCACTATGGTAACAGTATCAGTGTGAGCCTTAGCCCAATTCAGTATAGTATCAAAGATGCAATCAGAGATCCTACCCATCCATCCTCTACACCTCACTCCGTCCAACCCTACACTCCATGTGGGGATAAAATCGACCCACCCAACCCTACACTCCAAAATATAACACCGATTGTGGCACTAACCAATACATGCAGCAGAGCTTCCAATACACTACACTTCCTCCAAATATATCAAACTCATCCCCATGCAACATGTCATGTCATAATAAATACGTATATGCAAAATGCCATGCTCGAATACAGTCAAATATAGCATAGGGGTATATCAGTCATTTTACCTCTAGGGGTCTAACAGTCAATTTATCAGTAAAGGGTCTAAGTGTACTTACCGACCCATCAATAGGCCCACAGTCATCTTAGGCGACCCATGCGACCTTAACAGTCAAACAGTAGAAATGGGCGAAACCCATGATACGGCTCATGTAGGCCCACACGCCTGTGTAGCCCATTAAGCCCAAAGTGACCTTGGCCGTGTGATCTACACAGCCTGGTCCACAAAACTCCACACATCCGTGTGATTTACCTGTGTGGGGCCCACGAGCCTGTGGGGCCTTCACGGCCCATTTCGGCCCAACGTGGCCCAAAACGGCCTAAACCCACGAGATCGCTCATGGTGGCCTCTACAATCACATGCTTGCGATTATGCATTTAGTTGACTGGGCACCCCCGTGTGGCATCGATGGTGCCAGTTTTTCGGCTTTTGCCGTGTCACAATTGAAGTAGTGTTATTACACACATGTTGCGATTTGGAGTTAATCTGTGCCCCGAACACTCTTATACCTAAGAATGATTCATAATTTGATCACTCAGTTAGTAACTCATGATTAAAAAGGAAACTAATGGAGTTCCAACGATTATGGTCTTCTTACCAAAATTCCCCAAAAATTGCACCTTTGGTTCCTAGGGAAAGTGCCGACCCACTTGACCACTACCTACACAAAAGGTATCGCTTTTCCTATTAGACCCGCACTTGAAGTCATAATTATACCATCATAATCGCACCACACTTACAAACACATCTGAGCAGATTGTACTAAAGATGCAACGCACACCGCACCAAAAATAGAGACTAATCTAAAAAGAAACAGAGAAGTAATCGGTAGGAAGAGATAATGCAAGAAGTGGACTCAACAAGGTGACGAATTGAAAGGAAAGAAAACCTGTTGAGGCTTACCTTGTAATGTTCGGCCAACACAAAAGCACAAGCATGAGATAAGAGAATCCCGCCCAACTTAACAGATCACAACACACCTAGCAAACCAAAGTATAATGACAAAGTAAGATGGGCATTCGGCCAAGATTCCAACATGAAAAGAAAAGGCATAGAGAAAAAAAAGAGAGAAGGCGAAGAAAGAAGATGCTCACCCCAAAGGGGTACAACGTTGGATTAAGGGAGAGGAAGAAGAGAGTCGGCTCACCACCAAGGTAGAGGTATTCGACCAAGAAGATTATTTACAAGAGGGTAGAGAATAGGGAAGAAGCAGTATCGACGTAGTCACAAAAGAAGTATGCCAAGGGAAAAATACCAAAATTGACAAAAACTGAGAGGAAAAGAAAAGATTATCGAACAATATGGAAGCAAAAAGCTCTCACTTTTGGCACTAGGAGCATGACCAAATGACTAGATACCCCTCTTCAACCCTCAAGGTTTAGAAGCATCCTATTTTGGCACAACAACCCCTCTCTCTCCACATTCCTAATTTTCCTCCACGAAATTTGCCCCATATCTCTCAACTGATAACTTCTCAATCTCATCCCACCTTTGCCTCCTCAAAATTGACTATTCACTCCCCACTCAACCACTCCCCCATCAGAGTTTCTGTCAACCCCAACTACCTACCTTGCAAGAGCAGCAAAATATAACTTTTTTGCACATAAGGTAGCTCGAACCCAAGACCCCTAGGCACACCATACGCCACTTACCACTAAGCTAGCAGGTGTTACATTGCCATGTTTTACTCATTTTAATTTAGAAGTCTACTAACAGCAAGCAAGGGCTTATTCAATTAAAAGCAAAAATTTGCTGAGGTCAAGGCTTAAACCCAAGACTTCCCGACACTCCCAGAGCACTAAACCACTAAGGCAAACAAACACCCACGTCACATACACACAATAATAATTTTAACACATTTTTCAAGATTTGAGAGATGGGGGCATTACAGAGATCGATCTCGAACATTTCCAAGAAAGTGCAACTGTCGTTTCTCTCAACTAGCTTGGGTAAGGTCTCTTCTCTCTTAAATTTCCTAATTAATCTTATCAATTAAAAACTAAATTTCTAGATCTAGAATTTTGGGGATTTTAAATGATTTCGAAGGAATTTTTCCAGATTATAATGAAATCTCAAACCATTTTAAAATTCAGCCCCAATTTTGGGCACCGCGGGTGCTGGTGCGTGCTCCTATAGGCAAGAAAAGGGGTTGTTTTGTTTTTTTGTGCTTTCATATATTTTTTCAGCCTTAATTTGAGTTCTTTAACCCTCCTAATCATCTTTTAAACCTATTTCAATTACATAAAAATGTTCTTGACCAATTGGGCATTCGAAACCTACAAAGCGTGAAGCGTAAGTGCAATTAAGGGTAACTAGTTTGTTATTTTGACATAGTTGTTGGGTAAAGATTATGAATTGATTAAATGAAGAAATTTAATCATTAATTAGCTACTTATTTTTCAGTATATTATTGAATTAGGTTCTGACCAAAATGCCCCAAATCATCCATAAAGGCGAAGAACGATTATACGTAAGGTTTGCATCAATATAGTGTAAGGAACCTAACTAGTTTAGATTCATAAAATAGTTATAATTTCAACAATTGGTTTGAACTCATAAGTGGGTGTTTGGGCTCTGGTTTAATGGTAAATTGATTGAATTTATACTGAATTTTGGTTTAGGTTCGTTTAAGGAATTATTAAGGAAAATTAGAAGATTCGCTAATGTACTGCGAGGAAGCAAAGAATAAGGTGTGGGTCCAAAACTGAGAAAATTATTTGAAAATATTAAATATCATATTATATTTGATAAATTAGATTGTTTACTGAATTGGCCTAATAGTCAAACTGTGACAGCCTTAAAACGACCCTAGTCGGAATGTGGTTTCGGGACCACAAAACCGAGGCATAAAAATAATTTCATATTTATTTTATTGCCTATAATATGTGTTAACTCATGTGTGATATTTTTGATGTTTTGATTTAGAGTTATAAATGTGAATTTCACTAGAAAGGACCTAGTAGAAAACTTTGAAAGTATGATGGGAAATGTGTGATGACTAGTTGATCATGTATGCAAAATGAGGGGTTTGCATGTCAATTTCCCTTTTATTTGCTAATGGCCGCCATGACAAAGAATTATGGGCAAAACATGTCATAAAACATGTTGGGTGAATGCTTGATGTTAGAAATAATAAAATAAAGAGCATGGGCAAAAAAATGTTCTCATCCATGCCCCCTTTGCCGTGAATGAGAGAAAGAAAACAAAGAAGAAAAAAAAATGTGTGTGTTCATCCTTGAACATCTTTTGGCGAAAATTGAAGGAAAAAGGGAAGAAGGAGTGAAGCATTCACTGCCCTAGGTCACTATTAAGGTAAGTTTGATGTTGTGTTGATGAGATATTAAGTGATTTTTCTAAACCATGTTGAAATTTGATTTGTGGGGTGAGTATGGTTTTCAGCTATAAAAGATTAATAAGGGTGATGGTTGTGTTTTATGCTAAACTTAGATAAATAATGGTAGTTGCTTACATCTTGATATCTATGAGTTCCTTTCTTGGTTCTACCATAGACCCACAAAGTATATGTTTATGTGGTGTTGTTGGAGATTATGCTAGAAGCTAATAAGTGAGAGTTTGATAGATACTATGAGGTTAAACTTCATGAGATTGTAAGCTTGTAAGTTGGATGATGAAATTCATGCTTTGTGAAGGCAAATGGTGTGGAAGGAGCATTCGGCCATGATGAAAATATATGAGATAGTTATAATCAACTTGAGATTCGGCCCTTGCACCTACATGTATATATGTTGCACATGATGTATTGGTATGACATATATACTATCTCAAGGTATATATTTGCATATGATGATGTTTCATTATGAAATAAATGATGGATGCGTATTGAGTTACAGTATGGAATGCGTTAGTTAGTAAAATGTATGCTGTTTTTGTGTGGTATTAAGTGTATAATTGGCCTCAACATGGACATGCATATTTGGCCACATGAAAGGGGGGTTGGTGTGCATGCATTCGGTTAGAGGCAAGCATATTGATGCCTATTCTTGGCTTGGAAAATTCGGCTAAGGAGAGTACTAACTAATGTGTTGAATTCGATTTGTGATTTCGTACACATGTGACTCTAATGTCTAATGTATATAAGGGCTAAGTACCTTAAGCTTCACTTTGATGTTTGAATGAATTGTATTGAATTGCTTGTTGTGATTAAAAATTGTGCATGACCATTATGTATTTGAGCTAAAGGATGGCCATATGACCATTTAAACTCCTTGTCATATTCGGCCATAAGCTATCATAATGAGATTTTAATAAGTTAAATTTGTGTGAATTAGCTCAAGAGCTTAGAGGACCACAGTTGGATAAGGGAAAGGAAAAAGTGATCGAATAGTCGTCGAAATCGTTCGACAACATCCGAGGTAAGTCTTCGAGTAATGACCCTACTTGAATTATATTGAAATGATTTGTCATATTATGGCGCATACCGAATGTGCGTAGGGACTAAGTTATAAAGTCAATTGAAATCATGCTCTTTGTGTGTGGCTATTGAGCGAAATTGGAAAGGTTTGTTAAATGTTTTGTGTTTGAGCCTTAGTAACGAGAATGAAATATGGATGTGTCGTGATTATTGATATATGTGTACATGAGCATTTGAATGATACCCGGGCTAAGTCCGAAGGCATTTATGCTAGTTATTATATCCGGCTAAGACCAAGGCATTCGTATGAAGTTGTTATATCCGGGCTAAGACCAAGGCATTTGTGCAAGTTACCAAATCCGGGTTAAGACCAAGGCAATTGTGCTTGTGGTTATATTCGCTAAATTCAAGAGACTCGGTTTGAAGGTGAGCGTTTGGTGCTGTAATAAATTCAATTAATACTCGAAAAACCCATACGATAAGGTATGTATACATGTGCATCGGAAAAGTCGATCCGTTTGAAATAGTATTCGTTCAATTGACTAACGAACTTTCGGCTCTTAGATATGTTGATACCTTGTGTGTATATGTTGATGAAGTGTGAAGTAAGTATGATTATGAGAATGTGTATTAATAAAGTGATTCATTTAGCTATGTGAATGTAATACTTTAGTCAAAGTGATTTCATTACTTGAGACTTACTAAGCATTAAAATGCTTACCCGCTGCTTTGGCTCTCTGTTTTATAGATTTTGCTCGTTAGCTATCGGATTCAGGATCATCGAAGTCGAAGTCATCCACACTATCAAAGCCCCCTTTTTGGTAAAAATTTTGGTTGAACTTTGAAATGGCATGTATAGGACTACTCTTTCGTTTGTTGGTCATAGACCCCTTTGGCATGGTATCATAATCATTTTGTATGTTGTTCATTAAGAGGTATGGAAATGTTTGGAAACGATTAGCCATTGGAATGGTTAATCATGATCATTCCTTGTGCTATGTATGCTAAAAGGCCTAGTTGAATCAAAGAAATTATGAAGTAGGTAAAGGTTACCTTGAAAGCAGATCTTGACAGCAGAAGAGTGATGTGGATGTGAAAATCACTAAAAATATTAGGAATGGAATTAAATAGTGAATAAATTATTTAAATTAACCTTGATGAATCTACTTTCATATAGAAGAAATGAAATGGTCATATGAGTTATATGTTAAGAGATATTAAAGTTCTCGTGAAACAGGGCGAAAGGTTTCGGATCCCTGTTCGACTTTGGAAATTCATTGTAAATTAACCAGAGATAATTAGGAGTCATGCCATATATTTATAGATTCCTCTTTGAGTCTAGTTTCTATAGAAACAAGTGGCATCAGTATTGAAGCCCTGTACAGGGAGATATCCAAGTCGTAATGCGCGAAGGTCAGTGTAGTCGATCCCTGTAACAGGGGAGACTTAGAAAAAAATTTGTGGATGGACATATGAGTCTAATTTCAGGGAAAAATTACGAAACTGATTTTCGAGCTTTGAAACTCAAGATATGATTTTTAAGGCATGAAAGTGACGCAAAGAACAACTTATCTGGAAAAATTTTAAATGGGCTGTGAAAATGATTAAGTCAAGTTTGTGTGCACCTTGTGTTCGACTCCAGTAACGGACTCGGGTACGGGGTGTTACACAAACAATTGATTTTGTGAGTGGTCAAACCAGGTATGTTTCGAGCCTTAAAAGATTGACATGTTGGAAAAATTGCTAGTTTGATAGTATGAATGTTTGATTGAGTTTGTAATTGCATATTTGAGTTATGAGATATGAGAAATTTTGACTGAATGATATAATGTGTTGAGATATTAGACTTATTTATGATTTAAACGCATGAGATATTTATTATATTGTGTACTGAAAAAGGTGCTATTTATGCTTAATGAAAATTCGTAAAGTATGTGAAATTGAAAGATATTGATTAATACCAACACAATGGTAATTTGAAAGATTGGAACACTATTTCCATTTACTGGAAGTATGTGATTATTAAGGACATGCTGAGCATGTCAAATGAATATGAAAAGTATTGAGATATGATTATGTATGAGATTGTGTGACATATTGCATATCATCGGGTTGGGATTTTGTGGTTAACAGATGAGCTCCGTGGAGTACTAGTGGAATATTAAATCCGCATTATTCATAGTCAGTGCATTGTGCCTAGAGTACTAAGGGGAATGGTGATTTATCGCATTTTTACTGGCAGCTTGTCTGTATTTTTACTGGCAAAATTTTCTACACATTGTTAACAGTGGTTTTAACCACAATGGGCTTAAGCCCATAATGTTTTTAGAGTTAAGATGACAGGTTCTTGGGAAACTCGTGGTGTGTAATGGATGGTATGGCTAAGAATATTTTTGCATTGCATCATGCTCACTACATATTCGAATGTTATCGATATATGATATATGTTGTATTGTGTTGTATTGAATGGTATCGAAATTAATGACTGTTGCTCGAATGAATGATGACCCATGCTCAAACACCGTTTGACATAAATATTGATAATGGCTACATAATGATATGAAGTTCCTATTGTGGTTATGTTTTCTTCTATTAGAGCTAATTTGTTTCACTGTATTTGATATTTATGTTTGTTTAAATAATTGTTTGACTCAAACTGAGCTTTTCATAAGCTCACCCCCAATAGTGTTTAACTTTTTAGGTAAATCTCGAAATTAGGATCGGACTCGGCATTTGGAGAATCACCTTGGACCTCAAATTATTTTTCTTAATAAGTATTATTAAGTCTTTATTGGTATTGGTCTGTAATTTTTAATTATTTCTGGTTTGTGGCTTGGTAACTTTTTTTTAGGGATTTCTGTATGCATGGATTACTCAAGGATAATAACTAGAAAATGCATGATATCGGGCTTAAGTAAAATTTGACATTATTCACTAATTTTTCGCTACATTAGTTTAACATTGGGTTCTTTTTTAAAAGAAGAGCGACAAGCAAACGGTTTTTCCAAAACAACACTGTCAACAATAAATGAATCCTAAGCATACATGACCTTATGAATGAATGCTTTTAAGCTAAGTCAAAGTACAACTGCAGTTTTCTCTAAATGAGTTTATTTAAAGTCTTCTCAAGTAATGTAATTTAGCTTAGCCATTTCGGTGGCTAATGCAGACTTCTCAATCTAGCCATAATTTTAGGCCGAGTTTGGAAAGTTTTATTTAGTGGTATCAGAGCCTTGGTTCAAAATCTCAGGTTGAGTTTTTAAATTTACTTAAGTCTGCATGCATGCATACACGAAAAAAGGGAAATTTGGGAAAAGCAAGTCACAGAGAATTTTGAAAATGATATTCTACAAAGAAAATTAGGTACAGGACTCCGGTGCCGATTGTCATGGAAAAGATATTGTTAAGTTATAGGTAAACCCTTAAGGTGTATTACTGTAGACATAGAACTGAAATAGTTAGTGTTTAATTTTTTCTTTGAAACTGTAAGATAAGAAACGGAAAATTAATTGAAGTTAGCTAGTGATTATTTTTTTGAAATTGTAAATCAAATTTAAGATTGTAGGATACATAATGAACAACCGTAAAATGAGGAACCATGGAGCTTAACATTGAGCTACTAGGTTGAGTCATTTGCTTTTCAACGAATTATGTCTAGCATTAAGACGAACGACATCGTGATTGTGCCACTTCTAAATAAGAAAACCAGGAGGTTGGGCATAGTGTAGTGTCCCAAGTGGTGTTGAAGTCAAAGAAAATGTTTTCGAGATTGTGGTTGAGAGGACTAAGATAGGGGGAAGAGACTAAACACTTGGAGCGCAAATGAAAGGAAAAGAATAAAGTTTGGAATAGGAAAACAAAGTTTACTTCCGCTGCTCCAAATCTGTAACCATTAAAATGGGCTAGAGGAGCCAAAACTCAACAAAATGTTGTAGTAGTTATTATTAGAGAAACTATTAGATTAGCTAAGGTTATGATTTGTAGATATTATGGTAAGCATAATCCAGTATAGTTTCTGTTAAAATTGGGAATTAGGGTAGAGAATTTGTTAATAACGTTTCCGCAATTAGATTTGCAAGATATATGTTAGGAATTTAACGAGACGTATTGTATGGAATTGTGTTGGAATTAGAGTTGCATAGCGAAAGCTTGGTGGCCTGGTTTGAAGGAAAAAGGGGTAACAGATTTTGTGACTAAGAAAATTTCGAGGACAAAATTTCTTTAAGGAAGGGAGAATTGTAACATCCCAAAAATTGGGGGTTAGTAAAATCGAGTTTTTGAATCGAGAGAAAGTGATCATGGCTTAATTTTTGAAATTATCTATGCATTTTTTCGAAAAAAAAGGGATATTGGTTTGTTGATTAAGTGCTAGTGAAATGTTCCTTGAAGCCTAAGTTCAAAACCCTTCTCTTTCACCATTTTTATTAGTTTTTAAATTTTTCCTTAAACCCTAGTTTGTGACATGTCTTATTTTTTTAAAATAAATATTTCAAAATTATATCAAGAATGAGTTATTAGTTTGATGGTTAAACATTAGTGAATTTATCCCTGAGGTCCTAACTCCAATTCCATTCTCATGCAAATAATTTAATTTTTTTTTGACAAAACACCTTGTTTTAATGTATGGGCCATCCAAGCCTAGTTAACCTAGGTATAAATATTAATTTTTCACTAATAATCATCATTTAATCCTCCTCCTTATTGCCCTAGCCGTTCCTCTCCTCCTCTCATTCTCTTTGATTTTAAATTTTTTTCCTTTCCTCCATTGTTGTGGTCGCCTACACCTAGTTTTACCATCACTTTCTTTTCTTTTTCTTTTTCTTTTTGCCTCAAGGTTTGTTAACATATTCTCCACCATATTGCTTTCATTTTTCTTCATCAAAATCAACCACAAATCTAAAACCTTGAACTCCAAGATCAGTCTCGAACATTTCCAAAAAAGTGTCATTGTTGTTTCTTTCGACTAGCTTGGGAAAGGTCTCTTCTCTCTTAAATTTCTTAATTAATCTTCTCCATTAAAAACCTAAATTTCCAGATATATAATCTGGGGGATTTTAAATGATTTCAAAGTTATCTTTCCAGATTTTAAGGAAATCTCCAACCGTTTTAAAATTCAGTCCCAATTTTGGCCACCGCAAGTGGTGCACCCGTACAACTATGGGCAAGAAAACGGGCTGTTTTGTTTCTTGGTTCTTGCTTATATTTTTCCAGCCTTAATTTGAGTTCTTTAACCCTCATAATCAGCTTTTAAACCAATTTCAATTAGGGAAAAACGTTCTTGATCATTTAGCCATTCGAAACCTACAAATCATGAAGCGTAAGTGCAATTAAGGGTAACTAGTTTGTTATTTTGAAATAGTTGTTGGGTAAAGGTTATGAATTGATTAAATGAAAATTTTTAATCATTAATTAACTACTTATTTTTCAGTATATTATTGAATCAGGTGCCAACCCAAGTGCGCCAAATCATTCATAAAGGCGAAGAACGATTGTACGTACGGTTTGCATCGATACAATGTAAGGAATCTAACTAGTTCTGATTCATAAAATAGTTATAATTTCAACTATTGGTTTGAACTCATAAGTGGGTGTTTTGGGTTTGGTTTAATGGTAAATTTATTGAATTTATACTGAATTTTGGTTTAGGTTCGTTTAAGGAATTATTAAGGAAAACTGGAAGATTCGCTAGTGTGCTGCGAAGAAGCGAAGAATAAGATGTGGGTCCAAAACTCAAAAAATAATTTGAAAATATTAAATATCATATTATATTTGATAAATTAGCTTGTTTATTGAATTGGCTTAATAGCCAAATTATTGATTTTGTGAGTGGCCTAACCAAGTATGTTTCGAGCCTTAAAAGATTGACATGTTGGAAAAATTGCCAGTTTGATAGTATGAATGTCTGATTGAGTTTGTAATTGCATATTTGAGTTATGAGATATGAGAATGTTTGACTAAATGATATAATGTGTTGAGATATTAGTCTTCTTTATGATTTAAATACATGATATATTTATTATAATGTGTACTAAAAAGGGTGCTATTTATGCTTAATGAAAATCCGTAAAGTATGTGAAATTGAAAGATATTGATTGATACCAACACAATGGTAATTTGAAATATTGGAATATTATTTTCATTTACTGGAAGTATGTGATTATTAAGGACATGCTGAGCATGTCAAATGAATGTGAAAAGTATTGAGATATGATTATGTATGAGATTGTGTGACATATTGCATATCATCGGGTTGGGATTTTGTGGTTAACGGAGGAGCTTTGTGGAGTACCAGCGGCATATTAAATCTACATTATTCGTAGTCAATGCATTGTGCCTAGAGTACTAAGGGGAATGGTGATTTATCGCATTTTTACTGGCAGCTTGTCTGTATTTTTATTGGCAAAATTTTCTACACATTGTTAACAGTGGTTTTAACCACAATGGGCTTAAGCCCATAATGTTTTTGGAGTTCAGATGACAGGTTCTGGGGAAACTCGTGGTATGTAGTGGATGGTATGGCTAGGAATATTTTTGCATTGCATCATGCTCACTACATATTCGAATGTTATTGATATATGATATATGTTGTATTGTGTTGTATTGAATGGTATCGAAATTAATGACTGTTACTCGAATGAATGATGACCCATGCTCAAACACCGTTTGACATAAATATTGATAATAGCTATGTAATGATATGAAGTTCCTATTGTGGTTATGTTTTCTTCTATTAGAGCTAATTTGTTTCACTGTATTTGATATTTATGTTTGTTTAAATAATTGTTTGACTCAAACTGAGCTTTTCATAAGCTCACCCCCAATAGTGTTTAACTTTTAGGTAAATCTCGAAATTAGGACCGGACTCGGCATTCGGAGAATCACCTTGGACCTCAAATTATTTTTCTTAATAAGTATTATTAAGTCTTTATTGGTATTGGTCTGTAATTTTTAATTATTTCTAGTTTGTGGCTTGGTAACTTTTTTTTAGGGATTTCTGCATGCATGGATTACTCAAGGATAATAACTAGAAAATGCATGATATTGGGCTTAAGTAAAATTTGACATTGTTCACTAATTTTTGATACATTAGTTTAACATTGAGTTCTTTTTTTAAAGAAGAATGACAAGCAAACGGTTTTTCTAAAACAAAACTTTCAACAATAAAATGAATCCTAAGCATACATGACCTTATGAATGAATGCTTTTAAGCTAAGTTAAAGTACAACTACAGTTTTCTCTAAAATTAATTTATTTAAAGTCTTCTAAAGTAATGTAAGTTAACTTAGCCATTTTGGTGGCTAACGTAGACTTCTCAATCTAACAATTAGTCTAGGCCAGGTGTAGAAAGTTACATTTAGTGGTATCAGAGCCTTGGTTCAAAATCTCAGATTAAGTTTTTAAATTTGCTTATGTCTACATGCATGCATCCACGAAAAAAGGGAAATTTGGGAAAAGCAAGTCACAGAGAATTATGAAAATGATATTCTACAAAGAAAATTAGGCCTGGGACTTCGGTGCTGGTTGTCATGGAAAAGATATTGTTAAGTTACAGGTAAACTCTTGAGGTGTATTACTGTAGACATAGAACTGAAATAGTTAGTGTTTAGTTTTTTCTTTGAAACTGTAAGATAGGAACGAAAAATTAATTGAAGTTAGCTAGTGATTATTTTTTTTTGAAATTGTAGATCAAATTTAAGATTGTAGGATACATAATGAACAATCGTAAAATGAGGAACCATGGGGCTCAACATTGAACTACTAGGTTGAGTCATTTGCTTTTCAAGGAATTATGTCTAACCTTAAGACGAATGACATCATGATTGTGCCTACTTCTAAAGGAGAAAACCAGGAGGTTGGGTATGATGTAGCATCCCAAGTGGTGTTGGAAGTCAGAGAAAATGTTTTCAAGATTGTGGTTGAGAGGACTAAGATGGGGGGAAGAGACTAAACACTTGGAGTGCAAAAGAAAGGAAAAGAATAAAGTTTGGAATAGGAAAACAAAGTCTACTTCCGCTGGTCCAAATCCGCGACCTTTAAAGTGGGCCAGAGGAACCAGAACTCAACGAAATGATGTAGTAGTTATCATTAGTGAAACTATTAGATTAGCTAAGGTTCTGATTTGTAGATATTGTGGTAAGCATAATCTAGTATAGTTTTTGTTAAAATTGGGAATTAGTGTTGAGGAATTTGTTAATAACGTTTCCTAATTAGATCTACAAGATTTATGTTAGGAATTTAACGAGACATATTGTACGGAATTGTGTTGGAATCAAAGTTTCACAGAGAAAGCTTGGTGGCCTGGTTTGAAGGAAAAAGGGGTAATAAATTTTGTGACTAAAAAAATTTCGAGGACAAAATTTCTTTAAGGAAGGGAGAATAGTAACATCCCAAAAATCAGATGTTAGTAAAATCGAGTTTTTGAATCGAGAGAGAGTGGTCATGCCTTAATTTTTGAGATTTTCTATGCATTTTTAGAAAAAAAATGGGGTATTGGTTTTTTGATTAAGTGCTAGCGAAATGTTCCTTGAAACCCAAGTTCAAATCCCTTCTCTCTCACCATTTTTATTAGTTTTTAAATTTTTCCTTAAACCCTAGTTTGTGACATGTCTTATTTTTTAAAAATAGATATTTCAAAATTATATCAATAATGAGTTATTAGTTTGATGGTTAAACATTAGTGAATTTATCCTTGAGGTCCTAACTCCAATTCCATTCTCATGCAAATAATTTAATTTTTTTTAACAAAACCCTTGTTTTAATGTGTGGGCCATCCAAGCCTAGTTAACCTGGGTATAAATATTAATTTTTCACAAATAATCATCATTTAATCCTCCTCCTTATTTCCCCAGTAGTTCCTCTCCTCCTCTCATTCTCTTTGATTTTAAATTTTTTTCCTTTCCTCTATTGTTGTCGTCGCCTACACCTAGTTTTACCATCACTTTCTTTTCTTTTTCTTTTTCTTTTTCTTTTGCCACAAGGTTTGCTAACATATTCTCCACCATATAGCTATCATTTTTCCTCATCAAAATCAACCGCAAATCTGAAATCTTAATCTCCAATATCAATCTCGAACATTTCCAAAAAAGTCTTATTGTTGTTTCTCTGACTAGCTTGGGTAAGGTCTCTTCTCTCTTAAATTTCTTAATTAATCTTGTCCATTAAATACCTAAATTTACAGATCTGGAATTTTGGGGATTTTAAATGATTTCAAAGGTATTTTTCCAGATTTTAAAGAAATCTCAAACCTTTTTAAAATTCAGCCCCAATTTTGGCCATCACAGTTGGTGCACCCGTACACCTACGTGTAAGAAAATGGGTTGTTTTGTTTCTTGGTTCTTGCTTATATTTTTCCAGCCTTAATTTGAGTTCTTTAACCCTCCTAATCAGCCTTTAAACCAATTTCAATTAGGTAAAAATGTTCTTGATCATTTGACCATTTTACCATTCAAAACCTACAAATCATGAAGCGTAAGTGCAATTAAGGGTAACTAGTTTGTTATTTTGAAATAGTTGTTGGGTAAAGGTTATGAATTGATTAAATGAAGGAATTTAATTATTAATTAATTACTGATTTTTCAGTATATTATTGAATCATGTGCCAACCCAAGTGCCCCAAATCATCCATAAAGGTGAAGAATGATTGTATGTACGGTTTGCATCGATACAATGTACGGAATCTAACTAATTCTGATTCATAAAATAGTTATAATTTCAACAATTGGTTTGAACTCATAAGTGGGTGTTTGGGTCCTGGTTTAATGGTAAATTTATTGAATTTATACTAAATTTTGGTTTAGGTTTGTTTAAGGAATTATTAAGGAAAATTGGAAGATTCGCTAGTGTGCTGCGAAAAAGCGAAGAATAAGGTTTGGGTCTAAAACTCATAAAATTGTTTGAAAATGTTAAATGTCAATTTATATTTAATAAATTAGCTTGCTGGTTGGATTGGCTTAAAGCGAAATTATTGATTTTGTGAGTGGTTGAACTAGGTATATTTTGAGCCTTAAAAGATTGACATGTTGGCAAAATTGCTAGTTTGATAGTATAATGTTTGATTGAGTTTGTAATTGAATATTTGAGTTATGAGATATGAGAATGTTTGACTGAATGATATAGTCTGTTGAGATATGAGGCTTATGTATGATTTAAACACCTGAGATATTTGTTATATTTTGTATTGAAAAGGGTGCTATTTATGCTCAATGAAAATCCGTAAAGTATGTGAAATTGAACGATATTGATTGATACCAAAACAATCATAATTTGAAAGATTAGAACACTATTTCCATTTACTAGAAGTATGGGATTATTGAGGACATGCTGAGCATGTCAAATGAATGTGAAAAATATTGATATATGATTATGTATGAGATTGTATAACATAATGCATATGCATGGGGTTGTGAGTTTTTAGTTGACAGAGGAGTTCCATAGTGTACCGACGGTATATTAAGTCCACATTATTCGTAGTCATGCACAGTGCCTAGAGTATTGAGGGGAATGGCGATTTATCGCATTTTTATTGGCAAAATTTTCTGTACATTGTTAACAGTGGTTTTAACCACAATGGTTGTATAACATTGTTTCATGCTCACGACATATTTGGATGCTATTGATATATGATATGTGTTGTATTGAATGGTATCAAAATTAATGATTGTTACTTGAATGAATGGTAACCTGTGCTCATACACCATTTGACATCAATATTGATAATGGTTGTGTAATGATATGAAATTCCTATGGTGGTTCTGTTTTTTTCTATTAAAGCTAATTTGTTTCACTATATTTGATATTTATGTTTGTTTAAATAATTTTTTGACTCACACTAAGCTTTTCAAAGCTCACCCCCAATAATGTTTAACTTTTCAGGTCAACCTCGAAATTAGGACTAAACTCGGCATTCAGAGAATCACCTTGGACCTCGGATTATTTTTCTTAATAAGTACTCTTAACTCTTTATTGGTTTTGGTTTTTAATTTTTAATTATTTCTGGTCTGTGGCTTGGTAACTTTTTTTTGGGGGGGGGGGATTTTTGCATGCATGGATTACTCAAGCATAATAATTGGAAAATGCATGATATTGGGCTTAAGTAAAATTTGACATTGTTCCCTAATTTTCGCTGCATTAGTTTAACATTGAGTTTTTTTTTTTTTTAAGATGAGCAACAAGCAAAAATTTTTTCTAAAACAACACTGTTAACAATAAATTGAATCCTAAGCATACACAACCTAATGAATGAATGCTTTTAACCTATCTCAAAGCACAACTATTGTTTCCTATAAAATGAGTTTATTTAAAGTCTTCAAAAGTAATGTAAGTTAGCTTAGCCATTTCGGTGGCTAATGTAGCCTTCTCAATCTAGCCATAATGTCTAGGCCAGGTTTGGGAGGTTACAAGATGGTAGACTCACTTCACTTGCTTCATGATACGCAGTGGCAGTAACATGCAAACCTACTTCACTTGCAAGGACTTAACTTACTCATTCCATAAATATTTGGAAAAGTGAATCAAGAACAGACGAATCGTAAGTTTGCAAAATAGTATACTACTGTTCAACTATATGACATTAGCGTTCACACCTGTGCTTAACTCACACATTCTAAGTCTTCACAAAGTAAGACTCTTTAAATAGGGTAAGTCACGTGAACCACCTCTTATACACTTAAATACTACGAACATGGTTCACAGAGTTCCTCCTATATAGTTTTCCAAAAGTCATTAAGGGTTTGTAAAACCAATTTACCTATTGATACGGAGCGTACTTTGCACAGTTCGCCAATCCTATCACTTCGCAACAACCTTAGCGAACTCTATATAAGTTTGTCCTTTTTTAATATTTCATGCTATTGCTTATGGCAGACACTATCTTTAGGAACTAATTACTTAAGAATGAGCTTGTAATTTAAGGAAACATCAAACAATCTTGGACTATATTCATATGCTTAAAATTCAAGTGTGTATATATAGTATTATCGGTTCACAAGTAAAAGTATATAGAGAGATTCATAAGAAATCATAAAAATATCTAAGTCTTAAGATAGTTGACGAAGTCAACAGAATGATATCTTTAAGCGCAAGCAGAATATCTCATATTACCTTTGTATCTAGAGTTCACTTGTTCTACCTTTCCAATTTTTATACTTCACCTGGATCACTCGCCCCATCGTTACTCACCGTGTGATCTAGCTATCTACAGTGTATAGAAAGGTGTGTGTAAGCTCTTGTGAACATAGTGCATAAAGGAAAGAATGACCTCACAACACGTGCAAATCATAAGTTAAACAAAAGCTTTGGAAAAAGCATTGAACTGCAAACTGGATTCACCATACTTACGTGAAGTGTGGTTCGTAGTTACTCACTACCAGTTAGCTTAAAACTGTTGTAACAGCCCATTTTTCAGTGGTGTCAAAAATAAAGGTTTCGGGGCCACCAAATTCGACAAGTAAGTTTGTAAATATTATTATTTAATATTTACGAGTCAAACGTAGTTTTAAAATGGTTTTTATATAGTGATTTTTGTTATTTAAGCGATTTATTGAGTTCAAGTGGTTAAACCCTTAGGTCAAGTGGTTTTAGAAAATAAGGTATCAAGACCTCGTTTCTATAAGTCGAGCCGTAAATCTTTTTATAAATATTTATAGAATGTCATTAAGGTGGTATTAAAGTTTCGTTGAAAAATTTTAACGTTTCGATAGTTAATTAATTAAAAAGGACTAAATGTAAAAGATGTAAAATTTGATCACTATTTGATTTAAGTGATTAAATGGTAAATTGTTTTTGATAAAAAAGACCTGAGGGTTAACCTCAATTTATAACATCATTCAAAACAATTTCACGGATTTCCGACGGAGAGTCCATTTTAAAATCCTTGGTACAATCATTTGTTTTGGCCCAACTACAAAGGTAATCTGCTACTTTATTACAGCAGCGAGGAGCCCAGCTAAAATTGAAAAAACTAAAAGAATGGATTTGCCTCTGAATCTCCCACATGCGATAGCCCAACATAGTCAAATCAGAGCTCCTTTTGTTGAAGTAGTTAACAACGCTGGCATAGTCTGACTCTAGCTCCAAATAATTCCAATTATTTAACTAAGCAACCTTTATGCTTTCTTCCATAGCCTGCATTTCGACCCACTCAATTTGCATCTCCTTATCAACAACGCCCATCCACCCACCATGAACAAATCCATCAGAATCCCTAGCAACCAGCCCGTAGCAAACTTTCTTCCCATGAACAGAGGCGTCAAAGTTAATCTTAACCACCCCCTGAGGCAGTTTCTGTCATACTTTTTCCTCAGCTTTCCTTGGTAACATCGGATCCTCCAGCAAATTAAAAATCCAGACATCCTTGCTCAAAGTCGTTACTCTCTCCCAGGTCACTTTGGCACCTTCCTCAACCCCCCCGAAAGATACGATTATTTCAGTTGTTCCAAACATTCCAGAGGACAGTAATGAAGTCTGAGACCGCCATATTATCCAACTGTCTTACCACATCTTCAATCCAATCAATGCACCGGGAGTAATTCCCAACTAGAAACTTATTATTCAGCCCACCATACTTAAGCACTTCACGAGCCATCGGACAGTCTTTCATTGCGTGAATAAGGGTTTCCCTATCTTCGCCACATCTCGGACAAGTATCGTTAAAACCACTACGAAAGTTGGAATTTTTCGTACGTAGTCAAAATATAATGGCCTAGTCTCCAACAAAAAAGACGGATTTTTGGTAGGGTTTTTAATCTCCAATGATTCTCCAGAAGATCTTGTGTGGGCCGATTCCTATCTGTTTTAGAATCAGCCACGAGTAAAGTGGTATTTGATGTGTAACAATTTAGTCTAATAAAGGAAAAGGGGCTTAAATGGTAATTAGACCATTTAATGTGTTAGTGGGTAATAATGGACGTGAATTTGATGTTTTATTTAATTATTAACTAATGTTAATATGGTAATTTGATAATTATATTAAAATAAAATAAAAGCAAAATATTTTGTCATCATCTTAATATCTTCTTCATTGATTTTGAATGGATAAAAACTTTATGGAAGACCTTGAAGCTTCGACTTACCTTGTGATGATGCATGTAAGTCTGTTTTAGTCCCGTTTTCAATAATTTTATGTTTTTGAGATCGTTGCAACTAGGTCCAGCTAGTCTGTACCTTTGATTTTAAAACTATTAAAGATTGTGAATGTTGCCATTGATGAATCTAGTGAATTTTTTTTATGTTAAATGATGACTTTTAAATATTAGTTGGTATTTAAAAGTATTTTATTAAGTGATTTTTGATAAATTTTCTGATTAGGGACTAAATTGTTAAAATAGTAGAAGTACAAGGATTTGATGTGAAATTATTGTAATAATGTGTTGTATTTTGGTGCCGTGAGTATTTTCCTAGGCTCAATTTTGGGTAAAAATGGTTAATTTGTAGTTTTAGGCTCAGGGACTAAATTGAATAAAAGTAAAACTTTAGGGGCAATTTTGTAAAAATTTTAAAAAAACTTAATTTCATAAAATACATTTTTTTACTATTTAAATCAATAAATTGAAGAAAATTATTAATTTAGATCAAGATCGAGCAGAAAATCGAGAAGGATGAAAAATTATCAAAATACCCCTAAACTTTGGTATTTCTGCAAATTAGCTAGGTAAGTTTGTTTGAACTATATTCTATATAATTTTGATTAAATTGAATGTTAATATGTGATTATATTGTGATTAAATCAATATATATATATATATATATATATATATATATGTTAGTATGCAATTTATCTTGTAATGAAACGATGGAAATTCAACGATGTTTCAACGACTACCAAGCCTTGTTTGAACCTTGTGAATTCGTAGGATACAAATGACATGTCATTATGGTTTACATGATTCAGGTGCTAGTCTTGAACGTCCTACCGATGGCTGAGGTCCGACATGTGTTGCAGATACTCCACAGATCGTGTGAGCAGGCCCATTTTCACAGCTCATGTGAGCAAACTCATTCACAGCTCGTTTTAGCATACATGTACAGGAATTGACGAATTATAGTTATATGAGTTAGCACACTTTGTGTGAGCTATCCCGGGTATCCAACAGTATTCTATTTGGTTCAACGGGCATGATTTGGAAAGGAAATGGTAAGTGTTTAATATGAGAAAATATAGGCATACATGAAATACATTGAAATGATGAGATACATGGAAAGCATGTTATCTTATGAAGAATGTTATATCCAATTGAATTATATTCAAGTATAATGGTTATCTATATTGAATTCATATGAAATATGTTCAAGTATGCTAACATGTGTTGTTGTTTGATGCTTAGGCATGTGCCAAGCTATTGATTGGATTGTATTATGCTTACTTATAAGTTATGCATTGAAATCGTAAGTTCCCAAATGGAAATATGCTTGTGTTCATGAAAGAGTGGTAAGGTTTAAATTATGTAATTTCTTATGAAATGGTTTATCATGTGGTTAATTCCAAAAGAGTTATGTTTAAATGCATTAGTTTGTGGATATGGTTGATGATATGCATATGTCTTGTGTGTTATGTATATGAAACAGGTGTGGAAAGGTAATGAAATAGTAAGTTCATACTTGAAGTGTAAGATGATGAAAAAGGGAATGATGAGTTGAATTGATGTTGTTATTTAAGTTAAAGAAAGTAAATGCAATGGAAAGTAATGAAATTCAAATGAAAGTAAGAAAATTTGGAAAGGGTTTAAAGTTTTATAAAATTCCATAATGCTAGGGATGATATGTATATATAATGTTGTGGATTTATTCACTTTGTGAGTTGCTGAATATTGTTTCATGAATCTTACAGTATTGGTATAAGATTATTCTTGATATGTATAAATTTCATATTTGGAATGGATTGATATGACTAAAGTTTATATGAGCTTACTAAGCATTCATTTCTTACGTAGTTATTTTTTCTTTACTTTTCAGGTTATCGAAAGCTCGATCGGGTTGGAAGCTCATCGAAGATCTTTCATACTATCTAGTGATTATATCAGTAGATTTTGATGTCTTGGTTAGGGTTATAATGGCATGTATAGGTGGACTTATGGTTGATGATTAGTTGAATGCCAGTTATTGAGTTTGGCATGTATATGTCATTTTGGGTGATGTAGCCTTGGTACATTTGGTGCCTTGTTGATATGTGTTAATTTGATAATGTGTTAAAGCATGTTTAAATGGCCAAAGTGATATATGATGAATTGACCTCAACATGGTCAAGATATGGTATGCTTTGGTAAGGTTTTGAATAGATGTGCATGATTGAAATATGGTTTGTATACATGTTGATTGTTGGAACCATCTAGATATGGATAGATTTGTGTCAATTATATGGCCTTTATGGTTGGAGTTGAAATGGTCATTTGGAGTTGTATTTTGAATAACCAAATTGGTATATCTGAATGTGATTTTAGCATGTTGTCAATTATTATAACTTGGTATGGAATTAAACTATATACATATATATATGGATAAGTTATAGTGAAATATGTATAAGTTATATATATGTATATTTGGGATGCATGAAAAGTATAGTTCAAATGATAAGTTCTAATGACAAGGTATAAGTTAAACATGGTATGTTTTAAAATGGTAGCAAGTTGATCAACTATGCATATGGTTATACAGGTTTAATTATTGGGATTGAGGTGCCTTTTTGGGCATATTGGTTGTATACATTTGTATTTTATTTGGATAGCTAGATGTTGCATGATTTGGTGAACTTTGGGATGCTTGATTACATGTGGAAATTTGGTTGTAGGTGTATGCATGTTTGGGTGAGAAAATTTCCTTGGAAATAGCCTATTTTTCATCCACATGGCCAGAGACACTAGCGTGTATCTCAGCCATGTATGACATAGCCATGTGACAAGGCTGTGTGTCCCCTGTAGCTTACCAAGGATTATAAGTTAGGCAGTTACATGGCCTAGCACACGGCCTCGCACACGGGCGTGTGAGGGCATTTCGAATGGTACATGGCTTGGCTCATGGACATGTTGCTTGGCCGTGTGACCCAAGTCAGAGAGTTGCACAAGCACAAACATAGGCTGGGACACAGCCGTGTGTCCCTACTTCGAATGTCCACACAGCTTAAGACACGGGCGTCTATCACAGCCATGTGACCGCTGCAGTTCTTAAAATTTTCATATTTTTCCTAAAAATTCTATATATTTTCGATTTAGTCTCGATTTGTTTCAATGTGTTTTTAGGGCCTCGAGGGCTCATATAAGGGATGATATGTATGTTATTGATGGAATTTTCTATGATTGATGTCGTGAAGTAAATAATTTAAATTTTTTATAGTTTTGAAATGTTAACTCTGGTGATGCTCCATAACCCTATTCTGAAAATGGATATGGGTTAGGGGTGTTACAACTGTGAAACATAATATATCATAAAACACATTCTTATTCACTTATTCTTTCCTATTAGATAAGCGGATATCTTTATAACGCCTCAAAATGACTCAATAAGTCTTAACATGTCTCATAATTGTAGCTTAAATTTTTAACCTAAGGCTTGTTGCAGACTTTTCCAGAATGTCCTCTAGTTCCTGTATCACCCTCTTCGACTGACCATCTATTTGTGGATGATAAGTAGTACTGAAGTTAAGTTTTTAACCCAGAGCTTGTTGCAGACTTTTCTAGAATCTGGAAGTGGATCGAGGATCTTGATTGAAGGTAATGGAAATCGGTACACCATGGAGTCATACAATATAGGTGATATATAGTTCTGCCACTTTTTGCAATGTGTAATTTGTGCAAACTGCTACGAAGTGCGAACTCTTTGTGAGGCAATCCACAATCACCCATATTGCATCTTTCTTTGTTGAAGGAAGGGGTAAGCCTGAAACAAAGTCCATGGGGATCCTTTCCCTCTTCCATTCTGGAATTTTAAGTGGTTGTAGCAAACCTGAAGGAAATTGATGCTCTGCTTTCACCTTCTGATAAACTAACCATTCTACCACAAAGTTTATGATTGCTTACTTCAGTCCAAGGCACCAGTATAGTTTGCGGAGGTCTTGGTACATCTTACTACTTTCTGGGTCATTTCATAAGGGTTACTGTGAACTTCAGTAAGGATCGTATGTCTAAGTTCTTCATCACATGGTACACAGAGTCTTCCATGAAAATAAAGTATCCCTTCCTTATGCAGTGAAGACCCCTTGAACTCCCTGCTCAACTTGGCGAACCCACCTCACTAAGTCCTAATCTACAGCTTACTTCTCTTTTATCTATTATGAGAGGATTGGTTTTACTTTCAATTCTATGAGTAGTCCCCAATCACTTTTCATACTCAAACGTGCAAATAGAGCTTGCAATTCACTCATCAACTTTCTACTTGAGGCATCAGCAACCATATTGCCCTTTCCAAGGTGATATTCTATCACACAATCATAATCCTTCAGCAGTTCTATCCATCCTCTTTGTCTTAAGTTTAGTTATTTCTTTTGTAGGAAGATACTTGAGGCTCTTATAGTCTGTGTAGATAGTACATCACTCGTCACACAAGTAGTGTCACCAAATCTTGAGTGCGAACACTACTCCTACGAACTCCAAATCATGAGTTCAGTAGTTTCGCTCATGAGACTTCAGTTGTCCCAAAGCATAAGTCATCAGCATGCCTTCCTGTATTAGCACACAGCCAAGTCTCTAGTGCGAGGCATCACTGTAAATTACAAAGTCCTTCCTAGGCTTTAGTGAGTATCGCCTTAAGTTTTTCAAAGATTTTCTGTCTTTTTTCTATCCCTACGAACTTTCCATCCTTTTGCAACAACTTCGTTAAGGGTATTGCTATGGTGGCAAACCCTTCAATGAACCTATGATAGTATCCTGTGAGACCCAAATACCTTCGCACTTCAGTAATACTCTTTAATGATCTCAATTCCAGAACTACCTCAACCTTCTTTAGGTCTACGTGGACCCCCTCTGCAGAAACCACATGACCCAAGAATTCTACCTCCTTTAACCAAAATTCACACTTGCTAAACTTCGTGAGCATTTGCTTCTCTCTTAGACTCTGCAGCATAGTTTACAGATGAGCATCATGCTCTTTTTCCGTTCACAAGTACACTAGAATGTCATCTATGAAGACCACCAAACATTAATCCAAATATTCATGGAGAACTAGATTTATCAAGTCCATGAAAGTTGCAGGTGCATTTGTAAAACCAAATGGGATGACCAAAAATTCATAATGCCCATACCTAGTTCTAAATGTTGTTTTCAAAATGTTTGACACTTTCACCTTAAGCTGGTAGTACCCTAATCGCAAGTCTATTCTTTAGAACACTGTAGCACCTCGTATTTAGTCGATGCAATGAATACTTGTTTTTTACAGTCAATTTGTTCAACTATCTATTATCGATGCACATCCTCAAGCTACCATATCTCCTCTTCACAAACAGAATTAGTGATCCCCAAGGAGAAACACTTGGTCGAATGAACCTTTTATCATGTAACACCCCTTACTTGTACCTGAGACTGGGATCAAGTACGAGGCATTACCAGACATGTACTCGAACATTTTTGAGAAATACGGGTTATAAAATTTTGTAACGCCCCGTACCCGAGACCGTCGCTGGAGTCGAACACGAGGTGTTAACAGACTTAATTCATTACTTAAACAGCTCAAACAATTTATTTTTAAAATTTTCAATCAAGCTATCAATCTGCGTCACAGTCGCTTAAAAATTCATATCTCGAGTTCCAAAACTCGAAATCCAATTCTGTAAATTTTCCCTAAAACTAGACTCATATATCTATTTACTAAATTTTTTTCTATAATTTTTGGTGTAGAAAATTAGTACAGTTTATTAGTTAAAGTCTCCCCTATTTCAGGGTTCGACTGCTCTGACCTCTGTGTATTACGAATCAGATATCTCCTTGTACAGAGTTTCAATGACTATGTCGTTTGTTTCTAAAAAAAATAGAAGAAATCTGTAAATATGAATCATGACTTATAATAATCTTTGAACAATTTATGGTGAATTTCCAAAGTCAGAATAGGGGATCAAGAAATCGCTCTGGACCTACTTCACAAAAATTTAAATCTCATAAAATATAACTCATATACCTGTTTTGTTCCATCCATATGAAAATAGACTCATAATTCTTCAATTCCATATTTTATTCATCATCTAATTGTATCTCTACTATTTTTAATGATTTTTCAAACTCACATCACTTTTTCTTTCTCGAATCTATTTTATGGTAAAATTTACCTATTTCATGGTTTCCATGGATTAGCTAGCAATTTAGCATACATAACACCAAATATGATCATGATTAGCCATTCCAATGGCTAATCATTACCAAGCATTTCCATACCACTATATAACCATATCATAAGACCATATATACAAAATGATTATAATGCTATACATGCCATACTCAAAATATACAAGCCATTATGCCAAGATGGTATACGGATAGTGTGAGTGTGCCTCCGACCATTCCCGATTTCCGAGCTGGCTTGTCAACACTACAAGGAATGAAAAGGAGGGAGTAAGCATAAATGCTTAGTAAGCTCACATGCATATAACAAGTAACACAACTATATACGCAAACATAAAACATCATTTGCATAATCATCACCGAGACATTCATATCACATTTTCATTTATCATCTTACCATATTGTTGTTATATCGAGTTTTCAACCCGAGGGTTAAGTACATACCTGTTCAAAGTATTCATTTCACAACACTTACCAATACGTCCCTTTCATCTCGAGTATTCCTCCATTTGAGTAGAATTTTACCCGTTGAACACATCGGAATATAATTCGGATACATGGAAAGTTTGCACATAAGTGCCACATATGTAGCCAAGCTACCATGTAACCCGCCCATAAGTGAACTCGGACTCAACTCAATGAGCTCAGGCGTTCGTATCCATAAGTGAACTCGGGCTCAACTCAACGAGCTCGGATGCCTAGTTACATCTCTCGAACTCGGACTCAACTCAACGAGTTCGGACATTCGCATCCATAAGTGAACTCAAACTCAACTCAACGAGTTTGGATGCCCAAATATCCTAGTGACATGTCACTTGTATCCTAATTCATTCCTAAGGTTCAACGGGACCTTTTTCCCAATCATGTGTCTCAACCATCTTCTACGGAATGCCGTTATCGATACTCGGTAGTATTTCACATTTTCCAAGTTTATCACATAATTTGACATATTAACAAACAATTATCACAGTATAATATTTAATAATAATTATCATATCATTTAAATAACATTAAAACATTGAAAATAATAATTATGTTACCAACATTTACATATGAACTTACCTCGTATACGAAAATGGCTACTTTTACCATTTCGTCCACAACTTGGTATTTTCCCCATTTTAGCCTGAATTTTAGTTTTCCTTGCTCTATCATTTAAAATATAGTCTAATTAGGACTCACATTATTCAAATTGACCCAAAATCATATTTTGGAAAAATTACAGTTTTGCCCCTAAACTTTTGCATATTTACACTTTTGCCCCAAAGCTCGTAAATTAAACTTCAGCCTATTTTATTATGTTTTATGACATGCTGATCATTTTTCCCTTCTATGGTAACATCAAATTCTCACTCTAACATGTACTTATGACTATTAGGTATTTTTACCGATTAAGCCCTTTTGCTCGTTTTCACTTAAAACCGAGTAGTACAAGTTGTCTAACATAATTTAAAACCTAATATTCTAACATAAAACACCAAAATACACAAATTTCACCTATGGGTATTTTTCCAAATATGAACCCTAGGTTGAATTATTGCTAGCATAAGCTTAATCGAGCTAGGGACTCCAAAACGTAAAAATCATTAAAAACGAGGCTAGAAACGGACTTACAATCGAGCTTGGAGGCTTGAAAACCCTAGCCATGGTTTCTCCTTGCTATATTCGGCCATGGGGTTGAAGATGAGCAAAATTGGCTTTTAATTTTGTATTTTAATTCATTTTACCCCTAAATGACCAAAATGCCCTTACTACTAAACTTTCTAAAAATTCCATCCATGTCCAATTTTTGTCCATAGACTTAGAAATTGGTAAAATTGCTATTTAAGACCTCCTAATTAATATTTCAAAACAATTTTATACTAGAAACTTCTAGAATGCAAGTTTTACAAATTATTCGATTTAGTCCCTAATTTCAATTTAAGCACTTTATGCATAAAATTTCTTCACGAAATTTTCACACAATCATGAAATCATATCATAGAACTCAAAATAATCATAAAATAATTATTTATATCTCGGATTTTATGGTCACGAAACCGCTATTCCGACTAGGCCCAAAATCAGGATATTACAAATTTCGTTCCAAATTGAACCCAATCAACCAACATCTTAGTGTCCCTATTATGGGCCTACGGGGCCCAAAACATACATTGAGAAAGGTCCGAGACTAAACCGAGGACCTGAGAAAGTTCTTGAAAAAATTTCTAAGCTAAGTCTCACGCGCCCGTGTAGAGGCAATGCACACGCTCGTGTGCTTTGGGACATGCCCGTGTCTCCTACCCGTGTGGAATTAATTGAATTTATTTTCTATTTCGAACCTACAAGGGTTTTCACACAGCCAAGCACACGCCTGTCCCTAGCCCGTGTCCTTGACACGGCCGAGACACACCCGTGTGGTCGCCCGTGTCCAACAACTCGAGCATTCTGTTTAGGACATCATCATGCATTTAGAGGCATATAGCCAAGACACACGCCCGTGTGCTAGGCCATGCCCTTCACACGGTTTAGACACACGGTTGTGTCTATACCCGTGTGTTTACTACCATGCATTCTGACTTAATATTTTTAGGTCTAGGGGACACATGGCCATTTCACATGTCTATGGGGCGGTCCATGTGTCACACACAGCCTAGACATATGCCCGTGTGTCCACCAATATGGACCTTGTTAGGCTATTTTCCAAGCCTTAGGTCACCCTCTAATAACTATATCCACTTATAGTTTTCAATAACACTTAACATAGTCTAATTATACTCTTAAATGACCTTAATATACCTCATTGCATGTAAACCTCATCTCATCAATTTTTATACATGCTAGGTTGTCCCCTTTATCTTAAGGATTTCTATAACTTGTGACTCAATTAAGATTGGCTTGTTATCTTAACTCATTGCCAAAATTGTGGCCTAACCACCCTATGTGATTTGGTCATGCAACATATGACTAATTGTAATACACCATATTTAATCATCACAAGAACATTGGAACATAACATGCACAATTTGGTAGGTCATAACCTACACCAACATGAGCCAATTTCCATGGCCATATACAAGTGAATATGTATACTTTTATAAGCCTTCATATTGGCTAATCAAATGACACATATAACAAAATAAAAAAAGGCCTATACATGTCATTGAACAAAATAAGAGTATCTATATACCAAAGCTAGACAAGATGATAGTGTGTTGACTCTCCAACCGTCTTCCAATCTTCGCGAGTCTACGAGTGATGCGTGATATTCGTAATAGGTTTTAAAGATTTAAAAATGAATCATTCTTGAAACTAACTTATTATCACGATTAAGGCAAGTGTACCTGTCGAACAGTAGTATAGTTCAGCAAGACTAGATTGTCGAACCCAAAGGAACTACGAGTACTAGTATTTAGTTCCTTTTTATTATCTAGCCTAAAAATTAAAAGGTTTGGCTAAACTAATTACTAAATAAGAATGCACAGAAAGAAAACTTGGGAAAATACTTTTGGGAAAATTCGATTGATTGAGACAATACCTGAGGAAAAATGCACTAGACATCAGACGATTTATTCATTTGACTTGATCCGTAGAAATCCCTAAATTATATTATTATCCCTTTCAAGACTAATAACATCTAACCCTAGGTTAAATAACTGAAATCTCTTTCTAATTAACACCCTAGAATTACATTAACTCGATCTATGGATTCCCTCATTAGGTTTCACCCTAATCCGGCAAAATCTTGTCACCCTATCTCTAGGCGTGCAATCAACTCTGCTTAATTATGAAAAATTTACTCTTAGACAGGGTCTATTCCTCCTCTGAATAAGAGCGTTAACTTGAATCAATATCCTGGAATATTAAAACAAGAATTAAGAACACATAATTAAGAACAAGTCAAATATTTATCATACAATTCAGATAATAATAACAAGATCTGTCTTAGATTTCATTCCCCTTAGGTATTGAGGGGGTTTAGTTCATATTTATGAAAGAAAACATCTCAAAAGCATAAACATAACAAAACATAAGAAAACCCAAAAACTCTTGAAGGAACTTGAAGGGAGATCTTCAGTAGTGATGATGAATTCGGCTCGTAAGATGGATCAATCGACTTTCCTTGAGTAAATCCTTGCTTCCTACTCTGCGTCCCCCTTCTAAGTGCCTCCTCAGGTGTTTAAATAGGCTTTAAAATGCCTAAGAGCCCCCAAAATTGGCCTTTTTTGAATTGGACTAAACTTGGGATCGGCAGGGACACGTCCGTGTGACACGCCCGTGTGTAATTACTTAAGGCCGTGATCAAGGCTGTTAAATGGGCACGAGCGTGTGATCTACCCGTGTAAGTCATGCTTTGATCTTACCAAAGGGACACGGCCGTGTGACAAGCCCGTGTGTGGAATTCCAGGCCGTGTTGATTTCCTACGTGGGTCTATTTTCTCCGTTTCTCGCCCTTTTTACTCTTCTATGCTCACCTAAGTATAAAACATGAAATTAAAGGATTACGAGCATCGAATTCACCAATTCTAAGGAGAAACCATCCATAAATGCGCTAAGCATGGGATAAAAATATGTATAAATTATGGTTTATCAATGAGCTCTATGAGACAAGGAAAAGAGAGGGGTAACCATTTACATGCTTAGTAAGCCCGAATAACTGGAAAGTAAACTTACCGATTAATTAGCATGCATCCATATTAGGCAATAAAACCAACAAGCATGAAATAGTTTCCCTATCACATGCACTCAATCAACAAGTTAGTCTCACAACAATGGACCATGTAATTTGTCTTAGATAGCTCATCATTCAACATTTTCATTTTTATATCTCATGTTAATCCTATTGAGTCTCTCGGAAGTCTTGATGGATTATCCATTTACCGTCAAATCATAAGAGCGATCATCTCAAGTATGCACTCCCGTGAACCTCACATCATAAGCCAGGATTACTAGTCCAGGCTAAATCCCTTGTAGTGACAAACACCCGTAATGAGCTCGAATCTAAATTACCAATCCAGGCTAAATTCAGACCCTAGTCGGATTACCCGTCCAGGCTAAATCCACAATGCACACATATTCTTCGGGAGGCTCGATCACTCAAGGAACACCCGTCTAGGCTAGATCCTTCCTATATTTGAGATTAACGGATTACCCGTCCGGGCTAAATCCATTTCAGCAACACATGGAAGATCTCAAGTTATGTAAGTCATGGTATATCCTTTGAATTTCCCTTTTTGACTTTGACTGGGACATTTATCATCATTTCATTATTATTAACATACTTCATGGATTTTCATGCCATCATTATAACCAATTATCATACATTCATAACACATGTAACTAGGCAGATTAATAGTTTACTTAAAGTTATTCGAACTTACCTGGTTTCCGTTTCGGTTTTGCGTCTCAATTATTCCGAAACCTTTCGTTTTCCTCGATCGACCTCCAGGATTTGTTCCTTGAGGTATATAATAATAAAATGAATCATTCATACCTCACATTATTCTTTTCGAGTCTAAATTTCACATTCGGACAAAATGACCATTTTGCCCCTAACCTTTTACATTATTTACGATTTAGTCCCTAGGCTCGTATGATGAAATGCATGAATTTTCTACATTACCCAAGCCTAGCTAAATGTTCTTTCCTCTTATGGTAGCCCACATTTTTCCATTATTTCACATTTCTACCACATATTTTACACCTTTTGTAAAAAGGTCCTTTTAAGGTTTTTCATGAAAATCACCTAGAAAAATATGTTTAACACACATCCAACTTTCATATTCCTCCATAAATCATCAAAGAATAAACATGTCACACATGGGTCACTTTACATACATGAACCCTAACTCAAAATATGGGTAGAAATGGAGAGAGTAAGTTACCGGGATTTCAAAAATACGAAGAACATTAAAAACGGGGCTTGGGAGCACTTACTATTGAGCTTGAAAAGCGAAGAAACCCTAGCTATGGTGACTCTCAAATTTCGACAGCAACGTAGAGAAGATGAGCTGAGTTTTGACTTATTTTCCTATTTTATTTCATTAATTAGCCAAATGACCAAAATGTCTTTAAGCCCTTTCTTTCAAATTTTATCCATACAATGCCCATTTTTGTCCAAAAACTTAGAAATTGGGAAAATTTCTCTTTAAGGGGTTCTAATTAATAATCTAAAGCAATTTCATACAAATTGCTTTTAGAATCCAAGTTTTGCACTTTACTCAATTTGGTCCTTAATTTCAAATTGGACACCTTACTCATAGAATTTCTTCATGAAAATTTAACACATGCATATACTCATATTCTAGACCTCATAATAATCATAAAATAAATATTTCAACGTCAGATTTCTGGTCCCAAAACCACTGTTCCTACTAGGCCCTATTTTGGGATGTTGCATTTCTCCCCCCTTTAGGGACTTTTATCCTCGAAAGTCGTACCAGTAAACAGGTTTGGATATTGGCTTCTCATGGTTTCTTCTGGCTCCCATGCAGCCTCTTCCACACCATGTCGATGCCAAAATACTTTTACCAAAGCTACATCTTTATTTCTCAGCTGTTTAACTTCACGAGCCAGAATCTTTACTGGTTCTTCACCATAGGTCATGTCCGGTCTAATTTCGATCTCCGTCAGTGAAATCACATGAGAGGGGTCTGATCGATATCGTCTTAACATAGATACATGGAATACATCATGAATCTTTTCCAGTTCTGGTGGCAATGCCAAGCGATAGGCTAATGGTCCAACTCTTTCAGTGATCTCGTATGGTCCGATAAATCGCGGACTTAGTTTGCCTTTTTGGCCAAATATCAATACCTTTTTCGATGGAGATGCTTTCAAGAATAATTTATCTTTGACTTAGAACTCAATCTCTTTTCTTTTCAGATCAGCATATGACTTTTTTCTATCTGATGCCACTTTTAAGCAATCACGTATCACTTTAACCTTTTCTTCAGTTTCCTTGATTAGATCAAGTCCTTGAATCTGACTCTCCTTGAGTTATGTCCAATGCAATGGAGTTCGACACTTTCTGCCATACAAGGCCTCATAAGGCACAATCTTCAAACTCATTTGAAAACTATTGTTGTAGGCGAACTCTACCAATGGTAGGTATTTTTGCCAACTGCCCTGAAATTCAATGATGCAACATCGCAACATATCCTCAAGAATCTGAATCATTCGTTCAGATTGACCATCAGTCTGTGGGTGAAAAGCTGTATTAAAACTCAACCTAGTACCCAAGGCTTCTTGTAACTTCTTCCAGAATCTCGAAGTGAACCTCGGGTCTCTGTTTGAAATAATCGATAACGGCACCCCGTGTAATCTCACAATTTCAGATATATACAAATCGGCCAACTTGTCAAGTAAATAATCTGTCCTTACCGGAATAAAATGAACTAACTTTGTCAACTTATCAACCACAACCCATATAGCATCTTTCTTTCTCCGGGTCAATGGTAATCCTGTCACAATGTCCATAGTGATTTTGTCCCACTTCCATTCGGGGACCATCATAGGCTGTAGTAAACCAAAAGGTACTTGATGTTCAGCTTTGACATGCTGACATATCAAGCATTTTGATACAAATTCAGAGATGTCTCTTTTCATACTGTCCCACCAGTACATTTTCTTCAAATCATTATACATCTTGGTACTTCTGTAACGCCCCAATTTTCGGGATTTTCAAGATTTCTGTAATTTTCAATAAATTTTAGAAATACTGTGTTTCGACTTTCTGGTGTGGGTCTGAGTATGTTGGTGGGCCTTTAAAAGGCCCAAGAGTAAATTTAATTCGAGGCAATTCCTGAATTTTAATTTTGGAGAGAGAGGGTTCTGGCGATATGGGCTTTTGAAATTGAGGTGGTAAAATAAGACACAAAAAGATCTATGGTAAAGTGGCATTTGGAACCACCTAGGTATTTGGGGAGTGACGTGTGGATGATTAGGGGGAGCCAGAGTTCAAGTCAAAGGTAAACGTGTTGTTACTTTTATTTTTGTGTGCATATGCCGGGCATGTGATAGAGCTTAAGTGGAAATTCGGCTAGGGCTTTAGGAAGGTTGGGCTGTCGATTTGAATGGCCATTAGGGTAAGCTTTATTTTCTTTTTGTTTTGCCTAATTAGGGTTAGCCACCTAGAGCCTTCACTTTCATTCTATTTTCTTCTCAGTGTCGCAAAAAGCCGAAAAATGCAAAGTTAGATCTCCTGAATGCCGAATTCTTCCTTCTCTTCTCCTCTCTTCTTCTATTTTTTTTCTCCTTCTTTTCTTCTCTGGCCGAAACATTCCTACCATTCTACTCATCTCCTCTTTCATTACCATTCTTTTCTAAACCTCTATAGCTGATTGCCATAAAAGCCGAAATCTCAAAAGTTATTTCTTGTGCCGATTTCTTCTAGTCAAAATCCTCCTATTTTCTTCATCTCTTTTGGCCGATTTTCACATCCTCTAACCCTCAACCCCTGTCAGCAATACCACTACAAAAACCACCATACCAAATCATCTTCCTCTTCACAGTTCCAAAAGCCGAAAACACTATAGTTTTTAGAGACGTATAGCCGAATCTTTAGATCTCTAAGATTCAATTTCTACTAGTGTTTAAGGGCTGGATCTGCATCAGATCTGAGTAGAAACTGAAGTGGAATCGTTTTGGTTGAAAGAACCTGAGGTAGGTACTCAAATCTATTCTTTATTTCGGGTTTTAGAAAAGCCGAAATCCCTAAAGGCATAGGGAGGCTGTCGATTGGAGCTTAAGGCACTAAGGGTTGTAAAAATTGATTTGTTTTGGTGTTAGTGTGATCCAGAGGCTGTTGATCGAAGGCTTGGACAAGTGGAACGACTAGATCTACATCTAGTCTCTAGTTTTGGCAAAGAGAGGATCTCAAGGGCCATAGGTATTGATAGCCGATTATGGTAAGTAAGTTTATGATGGTTTCCATTGTATTTTGGGTCTGATATGTCTAGTGACGATTGTAGGATATCGTGGGAGATTTCGGTAGCAGTTGTCGCAAATTAGGTGTGTAAACGACACCCACTCATAAACTAGACCGGCAAAAGCCGAAAAGTCGAAATGCAGAAAAGCCGACATTTTATGAACTTGCGAGCGTGCGAGTGCTGGTGAGATGGTTTGGTTGTTAATTTTGGTAATCACAAGGGGTATGATTGCATAGTACGTAATTTCGTGCACTTCGGTATATTTGGGCTTAATGGGCCGAAATCTGGTTAATGGCCCAACAGGCCCAATTCGGTAAAAACGCTTAGTAAGTGTTTCTGTTAATGTGTTAATGGCTGTAATATGAGTGTAAACCCTAAAATAGTTAAATTTACTAAAGTACCCCTAAGTATGAAAATTACCATTATACCCCTCGGTGCAAAATTACCATTATAGCCCTAGGGTTAATTTTGATTGAAATGCATGATATTCTGATTCTGTTTGTTGTATACCGTGACATGTATATCTGTTGCATGGGATATAAGCTATATTGATGGAGGAAGCGTTTTGGTGGCTCTGCCACAAATATCTGATCTGGTGGCTCTGCCACAAATATCTGTTTCTGGTGGCTCTGCCACAATATCTCAGATCTGGTGACTCTGTCACAATATTCATTCAGCGACCATGCTTGCAAATTTTGTGACGATGTAGCGAATGGGTGGGTCTAGTAGTCTCCCCACATGGTGTAAGGTTGGCACAGGGGTGTATATGGATGGATATGGGTTGGGTTTTCTGCATACAAGATGTATCTGCATTTACATTATGGGCCTATGGGCTTCATTCGACTCAGATAGGGCTAAGGCCCAACTTAATATGTTTCTGTGGTTTGAACTGATCTGGACTATGGTTAGGCTATTTTACACATTGAGTTTTCCAAACTCACCCCTTAATTTTATCCCTACAAATAACCCCCAACTATAGTGGACTTGGAGCTGAGAGGGATTTTGAGTGGCCACATGTTTTACAAGCTCAATTTCCTTCTTATGACTGGATTAGTTTCATTTACTTTAATTGCTTTGGGTTTTAAGTTGTAATAAGGCTGATTTAATTATTTTTAATTTCTTTAGTATGATTATTAGCTTAGGCATGATATGGATTTAAATGTTTGAAATTGAATAGCTCTAGGGCGCGTTTTTAAAAGAGATTACCTGTTTTCAAAATATCGTGAAACAAGACAAAGCTTCTGAAATGAAAACGTTTTCAAAAATTAATAAGTGTTTTCAAAGGCTTAAAATGAAATGGTTTTTCCTGAACAATCATTCAGTTAAAGTGTGGCAATGGTTGTGTGCATGTCTAAGAGTGGATCCGTGGAGAGCTTGGTACTTAAGTAGTCTAATAGACTCACCTCCTCTTTTTTCCGGCATCTTACCTGGTGCACAGCTTCCATTCACTATAATCTATAATGAAAATACCCTTAAATCGCTAAGAAAGATTTTAGATAAGACATGACCTATACAGTAATGCTTCAATGTGACACACTAGATTCTACCATAACGTCTGGGCCGGGTTTGGGGTGTTACAACTTCCCAGATGAATAGATAAACGGCTATCATGTGCCTCTTGCAAGATTTTTTGAATAATTTCATCGTCCCTCGGTACACAAACTCTATCTCTGAACATCAAGCATCCATCAAGTCTAATATGAAAATCTGATTCATTGCCCGACTCATATTGAGCTCTTTTAGCTTGCAAGACACTATCATTAGTCTGAGCATCATAAATTTCCAGAAAAAATGTCAACCTAGCCTTTAACTCTACCAAAATCGAACCATCATTAAACAACTCCAATCGAGCATCCATGGTCCTTAGTGCAAACAAATATTTTCTACTTAACGCATCGGCGACCACATTCGCCTTTCCCGGGTGATAATCGATGATCAGCTCATAATCTTTAATTAGTTCTAACCATCTCCGCTGTCTCTGATTCAATTCTTTTTGAGTCATCAAATACTTCAAACTCTTATGGTCTATAAATATATGCCAGTCTCACCATATAAGTAATGCCTCCAGATTTTCAAGGCAAAAACAATGGTGGCAAGCTCTAAGTCATGCATCTGATAATTCTTCTCATATGGCTTCAACTACTGTGAAGCATAGGCTCTCACCTTGCCATCTTGCATAAGTACACAACCTAGTCCATTTAAGGACACATCGCTGTAGACCACAAACTCTTTTCCTGGCTCAGGCAATACTAAAACAAGAGCTTCAGTCAATAATGTCTTCAACTTCTCGAAACTCTACGGACACTTTTCTATCCATTCAAACTTCACGTCTTTCTATAGTAACCTCATTATTGGAGTCACTATCATGGATAATCCTTTCAAAAATCTTTGGTAGTGACCGGCTAAGCCCAAAAAGCTTCTAACCTCAGCTACATTTTTAGGTGGTTTCCATTCAACGATGGCAGAGATCTTACTTGGATCAACTCGGATGCCATCACCCGAAACAATATGACCAAAGAACCCTACTTCTTGGAGCCAAAATTCACTCTTGCTAAACTTAGCATACAATTGTTTTTTTCCCGTAAAGTCTTCAACATAGTTCTCATATGCTTCGTATACTCTGTCTCATCCTTGGAATAAATCAAAATGTCGTCAATGAACACGACAACGAACTTGTCCAGGTATGGCCAAAATATCCTATTCATTAGGTCCATAAATACAGCCGATGTATTTGTCAAACCAAATGGCATGACAAGGAATTCATAGTGACCATACCTAATTCTGAAAGTTGTTTTAGGCACATTCAATTCCTTAACTCGCAACTGATAGTAGTTGGATCTCAGGTCTATCTTAGAGAACACAGTGGCTCCCCTCAACTAGTCGAACAAATCATCGATTCTTGGCAAAGGATACTTATGCTTAATAGTCACCTTGTTCAGCTGCTGATAATCTATGCATAGCCTCATCGAACCATCCTTCTTCTTTACAAACAATACGGGAGCACCCCAAGGTGAAAAGCTTGGCCTTGCGAACCTTTATCCGTCAGTTCTTGCAACTGAGCTTTTACCTCTTTCAACTCAGTTGGTGCCGTCCTGTATGGAGCAATAGAAATGGAAGTTGTTCCTAGCACTAGTTCAATACCAAACCCTATCTCTCTATCAAGAGGTAGTCCGGGTAATTCTTCCGGGAACACGTCTGGATATTCACATACTATTGGTACAAACTCAATCTTCAACCCCATTTCCTTAGTGTTCAGTATAAAAGCAAGGTAAGCTTTATACCCTTTTCACATATATCTTTGAGCAACTATTGCTATGATTACAACCGGTGGAGTATCCAAATCTCTCGAATCAACCCGTAGAATCTTACCATCTGGGCACTTCAATTCAATATACTTGCCACCACAATTTACAATTACATCATGCAGGGCTAACCAATCCATGCCAAGTATTACATCAAACTCATCAAATGGAAATAACATAAGGTTACCCAGAAAACAGTGACCCTGAATCATCAAAGGACAATTCTTACAGACTTTATCGACCAAGACTGACTTGCCTAATGGGTTCGACACTCTGATTATAAATTTCGTAGGTTCAATGGATATATTCATACTAGAAACCAATCTTATGCAAATGTATGAATACGTCGATCCCGGATCAATTAAGGCAACAACACAAGTGTTAAAAAAAAAGAAAAAGTACCTGTGATGATGTCAGGAGTAGAGGCTTCCTCTCGAGCGCGTATTGCATACGTTCTTACTGGGGCACGAGTCTTTGATTTTGTAGTGTCTTTGGCTGTAACCCGACTGCCACTAGTACTTCCAGGATATCACGGAGGTCTACCTCGTGGAATAGGAGCACTCAATTTCGGGGCTACTTCCACCTCTTTATCAGTTCTCTCTGGGCAGTCTCTGAGGAAGTGGTCAAGGTTTCCACATCTATAGCATGCACCACTCTTCATCCGGTACTCTCCAAAGTGAAATTTATTGCAGCTTTTACACTTTGGCTTTTGATCATCTACAGTCCCCACACTAGTCACCATAGGGGAGGAAGACTCCTGATTACGTCGTTTGGAGCCTCTCGCTCTACCCGAATATCCTACCGATGAAGTGGAGCGTTCATGTTGACTCCTTGATTTCTTTGTGGGAAAAGAGAGCATCTTACCACTAGTTCTCTTGTTCGCAACTCGAGCTTCTCTCTTAGCTTGCTTCCTTTCATTATTGAGTTCCTCGGCCTACTTGGCCCAATCAGCTAATGCAGCACACTCTCATATCTCAAGAGTCCGAATCAATAGCTTGATTTCCTTATTTAGACCTTCCTCGAAGCGTTTACACATTTCTGACTCTGTTTGAACCCATTCAGTCGCATACTGACTTAGCCTTACAAACTCTCTTTCGTATTTCGCTATGATCTTATTTCTTTGTTTGAGTTTCAGGAACTCCTTTCGCTTCGAGTCTAAGAACCTTTGACTGATGTATTTCTTCTTAAACCTTGCTTGGAAAAATTCCCAAGTAATGTTTTCCTTTAGTACCACTGAAGATACGGTCTTCCACCAATGGTATGCAATATCCTTTAGGAGAGATACAGCACATTTTAAACACTCCTCGGGTGTGCACGATAATTCATCCAACACTCGTGTAGTATCCTCGAGCCAAAACTCGGCCCGTTCAGCATCGTCATCAATCTTAGATATAAATTCTTCAGTCTCATACTTTCTAAGCTTGTACACCGGGGCTTTACCAACTCTTACAGGTGCCATACCTCGTGGCACTTCCTCATCAGGTCGGTTAAGGGGAGGGGAAGGTCGTGGTATGTTGGGGAAATTCCTCAAATAATCCCCAAACCATTCATCCATCATGTCAAAGAAGGCAGCTCTAGCCTCTTCCCGGCCTTCAGACGCAGGCTTTCTACTACTATTAAAAATAGCTCGTTATACGGAAGCTGGAGCATGGCTCTCAGTTCCCTCGGACTCATCTTGTGCATGATTGGAAGACATTTACTATACTCAAACACAATTAAACAGTTAGGAGATATCACACTATCATGTTCGTATAATGGCATGTATAGCTAAACTCGATACACTCTACGGTAGTCCTAGAATCGACTAAATCGTAGCTCTGATCCACTAAATGTAACACCACTTACCCGTACCTAAGATCAGGATCAAGTACAAGGCATTACCAGACATGTACTCAAAGATTTTTGGGAAATACGGGTTATAAAATTTTGTTCCAATTTGAACCCAATCAAACAACATCTTAGAGTCCCTATTATGGGCCTACGGGGCCCAAAACATACATTGAGAAAGGTCCTCACATTTTCACACAAACATCAATACTAACTGTAATAGCTTCTGAGATACTTGAAAATCAACTTTAACTCTCTAAAAGTTCAGGTATCGGATTCAAAGTCTGGTACATAACATTTCACACTCTTACTAGTATAACTAAATCAAGTTATCATCCATCTCTGTACTTCTCAAATACTCAAATAATTATCACTGTGCTAGGCATCATAACTGTTGCAAAATCTCTTGATTTCTCATTAACACATGTCTAGAAACCATAAACCCTTTATTCAAACCAAGCTAAATCATAATGGATACTTCAATTGTCAATATCTTCAACTGTTTATACTTTATTAGCATGAATTCAAGCCAAACTAAACTTCATAAAATGAGAACTTTAACAATCAGACAACTTGGATTTACAAAAATACACCTCTGATGCAACCATTCTCATATGCGTATACAACTCTGTACCATAACCTCTAGAATATGTACTATTTACTTGGGTCATTTATCTATTTATACATGAAAAATCAGAATTTACCTCTGAAGCAATGAATAATTCAAACATACATATAACTCAATCAACTGCTCAACTGAATCAGTCTCAACTAAAAGAAAATAACTTTTCAAAAATTGTTCTTCTCTATGCTGTCATGATATCTCAAACATACATTCTGTCGTGATTTCTTCAAAGAGCTAATCACAAATCATTATTACTGTATAACTTGAAAGAACATAGCATTTGGTCTTTAACTCATTGATATATATATCAAGATTATGCAAAAAATGAAAATCAATACACATGTCTGAACTGAACTACACTGAGGCCACAATACTTATACTAAAAATTCATAATGCCATAATAAGACTGACTTCTCAATTACTTTAGTAAATAATGTCCCGGGTGAAAATAAAACATCCTGATCATCTGAGAGATTTAAACTCAAATTTCAATAACAACCAGTGCAAAAGTAGAATCTTTATACCTCTGACAACTATACCTTTGTACTTTCATTATCAGGCCTGAACTCGTAATCATCATAAACACACTCATAATAAGAAGAAACCATTTTCATCAATAGAGCATTTTCTGCTAATGTCTCATGGCTGATACTTTGAACAGTAATTTATTAATAAAACCGAGATAATAAAATCTCAAAACATGGAGCTACACAGAATTCCTGGTAACCACATCTCATGTAGAACAGTTAAGGTTTCAATAGCATCTCAGAAAATTTCCAAAAGGAAAGGATAATACTCACAAGCACTGGGAACAACTATAACAGAAGCCATAAACTTTTCCTTTACTTTCTTTAAGTAATAGTTAACAATACAGATCACTAACATCATACAGATCTTACTGTCAACCTTTCTCTGCACGCTAAAGTAGAAAACTGGAATAGATAGAGCAATATCAATCACAGTTCAAACAAACTATAATGCTTTCATCTGTATGTAAATTTAACTAACATTCTCATATTGCAGGAATTGCATCTATGATCTTGCATTTATTTATATATATATCTGAAAGTAAATGTACACATATAATAGTCAGAAAAGATTTTTCTATAATTTCTCAACTATAAACTCTACATTCATAAGGCTCAATTATTATTCGTCTGTCTAATTCTATCATTACTGAATTCACATTATCCCATTCATAGTCGGAATTTATTCGGAATAAAATCTAGCAATCATATACCTTACACATCATACTTGAACAAGTGCATTAGCTGAGCCTGACCTTTCTTTTATTGTGACATTTCCGTTATCCGGATGATTTTATTATTAACCTGGCATCCTTTCTGCAACTGTGTTCATTTGCTAAATCATTCTCGACTCTGATTACATCGTCAATAAATCTATCACTGAACTATTTAGTTTTCCACTTTAGCCTATTCAATCTAAATTTCATGAAATCTCATTCTGAATTACCTTGCTAATAAGGGGGTGAGGTTGTAACACCTCTGGCTTACTTCTTTCATACTCATGCATATAACTTAACACTTATAATATTAAAATTTTATCACAATTATACAATTTGCTTCAATCAACTTAACATACACGTTCATAATACAATGACTTCATGATCATCTTATGCAAATTAGTGCACTTATACATGCATTCATAAATCTCGAGTAAAATTACTCATAGCATTCACTTAACTTCTCTAGTTATACACATATAGCTCATACAAATTCCAATTTAACATGAACACTTATCTCAATATAAACTTTCCTTTCATCTTATCTCATCTTTCATATTTCCCAAACAATTCTTATTCACAATTTATTCATTATCACATAAACATCATGAACCATTATTCTTACATTTTATGAGCCTCAACTCATCATAAACATACTGTCTATACTATCAAACTTAGCTAGGTTGAAGTGCGCATCTGTCTGCCAAAACATTTCATATATGGGTCGGGAGTCGTCACACTATCATAGTTCAATATGGCATGTATAGCTAGGCTCTTACTCATACTAAATATTCCAAGAACCGATTAAACCTTTGATCTGATACCAATAAATGTAACACCCCTTACCCGAGACCGTTGTCGGAGTCGAGCACGAGGCGTTACCTAACTTAACTTACTAATTTGGGGCATAAAATTTGCATATAAAATTAATTTATTTAAATTCATTCAATATGTCCCTAAAAAGGGCCCTCAAGACCCTAAAACATGTAATTGAAATGGTTCGGGACCAAACCGGGAACATTAACAATTTTTCGAGTACTTAGACAAATCAAAACAATTTATTTTATTATTCCTTATAAAACTGCCCACCTGCGTCATATTCACTAAATAAATCATAACTCGAGTCACAAAACTCAAAATTTAAATTTGTGAATTTTTCCTGAAACTAGACTCATATATCTTCTTACTAATTTTTTTCTAAAATTTTTGGTTATTAGTTAAAGTTTCCCCTTTTGTACTGTTTGACTACTCTGACCTCTCCTCACTACAAATCAATTTTCTCCTTGTACAGAATTCAAGTAACCATGTCGTTTATTTATCTTGAAATTAGATTCACTAAGGAATCTAGAAATATAAACTATAACTCCTAATTATTTTTGTACAATTTTTAGTGAATTTATAAAGTCAGAACAGAGGATTCAAAAATCGCTCTAACCCTGTCTCACTAAAATTCAAATATCTCTTAATATACACTTCTTTTGCTTACTCAGTTTCTTTCATATGAGAATAGACTCAATAAGATTTAATTCTATATTTCATTCATCACCTAATTCCATTTCTACTATCCTTGGTGATTTTTCAAGATCACATCACTGCTGCTGTTCAATACAGTTTTAATGCTAATTTCACATTTTCATGATTTCTTTCTATTAAGTACCATTTAGGCATACGTAACACCGAAACATTTTCTTCATTAGTCATTTCAATAGCTAATCATTATCAAATATTTACATACCATTCTTTAGCCATATCATAAGACATACACACAAAATGGCTAAGTCCCTATACATGCCATAAACTAGAACGTTGTAAACGAAGATACCCATTTGGTAACTTGATAGTCGATAGTGTGAAGTGATCTCCGACGACCTCCAACCCGAGCTTGCTTTTAAGTACTCTGAAACATGGGAAAGTGAAAGAAGTAAGCTTATAAAGCTTAGTAAGTTCACATGTAAAATAATAAGCATTAGCAATCAATTTAGCTTACTACTATGCTGTCATAATTTGCTTAAATAATGTTTAGTTCTTACTTTCCCATATTACTCATCAGTAACCTTACTAAAGGCTCAGAATCGACACCATACTTAATAGCTTGCTTACATACCTGCAACATCTCACTTAACACATGAGTACTGTTTCATTATATCTGAAACTCAATACTAAAGTATTTATGGCCAAAATAACAATTTATCATTCAAATATGCATAATTAAATGCTTATTAAACATATGAACTTACCTTGATACCAAAACGATCTTTTTACCAACTTTCCCAATTTTTGATTTTTCTCACGTTCTGGGTCCAAACCGCACTTTCCGGGATCTAAAACATCATATTTCACTTATTTAATTAATGTACTATTCAAAACATTCCCTAACTCTAACTTTGGCAAAATTACAATTTTGTCCCTAAACCTTTGTAGAATTACGATTTTTCCCCTAGGCTCAGAAATTAAAATTTATCCATTTTTCTTATGTTCTATGACACGCTGAACATTTTTCCCTTCTATGGCAACATCAAATTCCCTCTCGATCATTTACTTATGAACATTAGATATTTTTACCAATTATGTCGTTTTACTCGTTTTCACTTAAAATCGCTTAGCAAAAGCTGTTTAACATAATTTCAAGCTTCATATTCTACCATAAAACATCAAAATAAACACATTTAACCTATGGGTATTTTTCCAAATATGAACCTTAGCATGAATTATTGCTAGAATAAGCTAAATCAAGTTACCGGGACTCAAAAAACGTAAAGAACATTAAAAACGAGGCTAGAACCGACTTACTATTGAGCTTGGAAAGCTTGGAAACCCTAACCATGACTTCCCCCATGCTATATTCCGCCTCCATGAAGAAGATGGGCCAATTTTGGCTTTATTTTCCCATTTTAACTCTTTTAATTACTAAATGACCAAAATGCCCTTAAAGGTTTTTCTTTCAAATTTGTCCTATTCTTGCCCATTTTTGTCCAACCTTAAATATGATGGTCTAATTACTAAATAAGGACCTCCACTTTAAGAATCCATTTCAATTAAATCCCCTTTATTATCTAGAACACACATTTTGCTAATTTTACAATTTAGTCCTAATTATCAAATTAGGCACTCATACATAAAATTTCTTCACGAAATTTTCACACAATTATTCAATCAATGAATAAACCTTAAAACTTAATCGGAATAAATTTTTTTGACTTCGGATTCGTGGTTTCACAACCACTATTTCGTTTAGGCCCAATTTCGGGATGTTACAACATGCATTCCCTTGATTTCCCAAGCCTAGCCGAATTATATTCTAGCTTATAACAGCCCATATTTTCCTTTATTTCACTTTCCTACTACCCACTTTCACATTTTTTACAACTTGGTCCCTTTTTTGGTGTTTTCATGGAAAACCACTTAACAAAAGATGTTTATCATACATCAAACTTTCATATTCCTCCATTAAACACCAAAATACAAACATGTCACACATGGGTAAGTTTTTGAACATGAACCCTAGCTTAGAATAAGGATAGAAATGGCTAGAATGTAACACCCCGATCCCGAGACCATCACCAGTGTCGGACATGAGGGGTTAACAAGTCAAGTCCACATATTTTGCCCACCAATTTGACATTTCCAGTCGGGCTGGAAAACTGCGTCACTGTCGCCTTAAAAATCATATCTCGAGTTTCGAAACTCGGAAACTGGTTTCGTAAATTTTCCCTGAATTTAGACTCATATATCCATCCATGTATTTATTTCTAGAATTTTTGGTCGGGCCAATTGGTACAGTTTATTAGTTAAAGTCACCCCTGTTACAGGGAACGACTGCTCTGACCTTCGCACGTTACAACTTGAATATCTCTCTGTACAGGGCTTTAATACTGGTGCCGTTTGTTTCTAATGAAACTAGACTCAAAATGGAATCTGCACATATAAGGCATGACTCCTAATTCTTTCTGGATAATTTATAGTAAATTTTTAAAGTTGCGACAGGGGACCCGGAAACCATTCTGCCCCTGTCTCACAATAGCTTTAATATCTCTTAACAAGTAACTCCTATGACCATTTCGTTTCTTCCATATGAAAATAGACTCATCAAGGTTCATTTACATAGCTGATTCACTATTTAATACCATTCCTACAAATTTTGGTGATTTTTCACATTCACGTTACTGCAGCTGGCAGCATCTGTTTTTAAGGTAGGTCTTACCTATTTTGTAGTCTCCATGAACCAACTAGTCTTGCCATACATAGGTCCACATATGATCATTTTAACCATGCCAATGGCTGATCATGTGACCAACATTCCCATTTCCAATTCATAGTCACATCATGACACCATATATATATATACAAACCGCAAATAGTCTAAGTTCATTCTTCACTTTTACGAGCCGTTTTGCATGGCCGTATACATATACATCACCACATTTTTAAACCAACAAGGGTAGTCCTATACATGCCATTTCAAAGTTCAAACAAAATTTATACCAAAATAGAGGCGTTGATAGTGTGGATGACTTGACTTTATTGATCCCGAATCCGATTGCTATCGGCGAAATCTATAAAAAGAGAGCCAAAGTAACAGAGTAAGCATTTTTATGCTTAGTAAGTCTCAAGGAATATAATCAACTCTAATTACAGCAATACATTCACATAGCCAAATGCATCATTTCATTAATACACATTCTTACTTCACACTTCATCATTATATACTTTCACAAAGTATCAATCAAGTCAATAACTGAAATTCATTAGTCGATTGAGCGAATGTTGCTCAAACGTGTCGACTTTCCAATGCACATATAAACGCGTACCTTATTCTTTGGGCTTTTTTGGTGTACTAATTGAATTTATTACAGCAACCAACACTCACCTCCAGCCCAAGATTCTTGAATATAACCGGATATAACCATGTGCACAAATGCCTTGGTCTTAGCCGGATAGAATGACTTCGCACGAATGCCTTGGTCTTAGCCGGATATAGCCACTTGCACAATTGCCTTGGTCTTAACCCGGATATAATTTCCAGCATAATTGTCTTCGGCTTAGCCGGATATCATTCAATTTCTCATGTACACATACATCAATAATCATTGGACATACATATTTCATTTTCGTTACTAAGGCTCAAACGCAAATATAATCACAAGCATATTCGCCTTTGGGACTTAGCCGGGTAGAATTCAAATGCTCATACACACATAATCAATAATCAATACACATCCATACTTTGTTTCACATAATTCAAGTAGGGTCACTTCTTGAGGACTTACCTCGGATGTTGTCGAACGGCTTTTTCGGCTATTCGATCACTTTCTCCTTCCCCTTGTCCAATTGTGGCCCTCTAAGCTCTTGAGATAATTCAAACAAATTCAATTTATTAAAACCTCATTGTGCTAGCTTATGGCGAATATGACAAGGAGTTTAAATGGTCATATGGCCACCCTTTAGCTTGAATACACAATGGTCATGCACATTTTATACTACATCAAGCAATTCAATACAATTTATTCGAGCATCAAGGAAATGCTAAGGCCTTCAATAGGCTACCCAAGGCCGAATATTCATGTACATGTTGAGGCCAATTATGCACTTAATACCTCACAAAAACAGCATGCATTTTACTAGTTAATGCTTTGCATATTGTGGCTCAAAACTTATAATATAGCATCAAGCACTTATATGTGTGCTAGGCTGAATTGTGCTTGCAATTTCACAATTATTCTTCAACATCTTCTTCTTTAAACAAACTTATTCATCACTTCCTTCATAACCAAAACATCATGTGCAAACATATATATACATATATGAGCATGGCAATTTCAAGGTGTCCATAGCCATCCAAAACACAAATTTTAACTAACATGCAAGAAGCATGAACCATGCTCATGAATGCATCATGGCTGAATATGACAATCATGCTCCTTTTCAACTTCAATCATGATAAAACAAAAAGAAAACTCAAAATCTTACTCAAGAGTAGACAATCCATCATTGCTGCATCATCATCAAGCTTCACACTTAGCATGCAATGGCTTTATCACCATAACAACTTTGGCCAAATACCATTTCCATGGCATAACAAAGATTTGAGCCATGGCTAACATGCACATCAAGTTAGCAACCAAAACATGCATGAAACTCCCAACACCACCTCATACATACCTTAATCTTGATGCAAATTTAGCCAAATCTCCTTCTAGATCTCTTGTAAACAAAGGAAATGAAGCAAAAATCCCTTCTTCCTCTTAGTATTTTCGGCCAAAAGGGAGAGAGCAAGCATGAACAAATTTTTTGTTTTCTCTTCTTGGTTGCACGCAAGCAATGGGGGATGCTACTCTCTCACACATTTTTTTTCATTCTTTTCTCACCCATGCTTAGTTGTTTATTATTTCTAACATCATCCATTAGTAAAACATGTTGGGAACATGTTTCCTTGCCCATAATTTGTCATGGCCGGCCATCCACCTTAGGGAATGGGATAATTGACATGCAACTCCATATATTTCACTTCATGCATTATTAGGCCACTTAAAAATACACCTATCACATTTTCAAGTCCTAGCACATGGGTCCTTTCTTATAAATTTGCACCTAATTAATAAAAATCGAGACACGAAATATTTACGCATACAAATTCCACATACAATAAGCACGGAATATAACACCTAATTATTCTTGTGACTCGGTTTTGTGGTCCCGAAACCACTCTCCGACTAGGGTCACATTAGGGGTGTCACAACTCTCCCCCACTTAAGAGATTTTCGTCCCCGAAAATCTTACCGGCAAATAGGTTTGGATATCGCTCTTTCATAGAGTTCTCGGTCTCCCAAGTAGCTTCTTCTATCCCGTGCTTGAGCCATAACACTTTCACTAGCGGAACCCGCTTGTTTCGCAACTCTTTCACTTCTCGTGATAGGATACGAATCGGTTCTTCCTCATAACTCATATTAGCTTGAATTTCAATTTCTGATGGACTAATCACGTGCGATGGATCGGATCTATAGCGTCGAAGCATCGAAACGTGAAAGACATCGTGAACCTTTTCGAAAGACGGTGCTGAAATGCAACTTGGTACCCAAAGCTTCTTGCAACTTTTTCCAAAATCGTGAGGTAAATCTCGGGTCTCTATCCGACACGATAGAAATAGGCACCCCGTGTAATCTCACAATCTGAGAAACGTACAATTCGGCTAATTTGTCCATTGAAAAATCCGTACGTACAGGGACAAAGTGAGCCGACTTAGTCAATCTATCAACCACAACCCAAACCGCATCCTTCTTACTTGTTGACAATGGCAGTCCGGATACAAAGTCCATTGTGACTCAATCCCATTTCCACTCGGGTATCGTGATTGGCTGAAGTAATCCTGAAGGCACCTGATGTTCCGCTTTCACTTGTTGGCATATTAAACATCTCGAAACAAAGTCGGAGATGTCTCGTTTCATACCATGCCACCAAAACCGACGTTTCAAATCATTGTACATCTTCGTACTCACGGGTGGATTGCCATTCGGCTACAATGGGCTTCATTGAATTATCGAAATGAGTTCCGAATTCTTTGGAACACACAGACGACTTTTGAACCTCAAACAATCGTCATCGTCGATTTGAAACTCCGAGTCCTTGTTCGGAACACACTCAGCCCGTTTTGCAACCAACTCGTCGTCGACTTTCTGAGCTTCTCGAATTTGGTGTGTCAACAGTGGTTTGGCTTTCAATTCGGCTACTAACACACTATCGGATTGGACAGACAAGTGCACGTTCATCGCTCGTAAAGCGAATAATGATTTACGACTCAAGGCATCCGCAACCACATTCGCCTTTCCGGGTGATAGTCAATAATCAGCTCATAATCCTTTAATGTACTCGAGCCAACGTCTTTGTCGCAGATTTAAGTCTCTTTGGGTCATCAAATATTTGAGACTTTTGTGATCCGAGTACACATGGCACCTTTCACCAAATAAGTAATGTCGCCAAATCTTTAAGGCGAACACGATGGCGGCCAATTCGAGATCATGAGTCGGATAATTTTTCTCATGTGGCTTTAATTGCCTCGACGCATAGGCCACAACTCGACCCTCTTGCATCAATACACAACCTAACCCAAGGAGGGAGGCGTCGCTATAGATGACAAATTCTTTGCCGGACTCGGGTTGCACTAGAATTGGGGCTTGATCGAGATAAGTTTTCATTGATCGAAACTTTTTGACATTTCTCCGTCCATTCGAACTTAACATCCTTTTGGAGTAAGCCGTCATCGGCGTGGCTATCATTGAGAATCCTTTTACAAATCGTCGGTAATAATCAAGAAGCCCCAAAAGCTCGAACCTCAGTAATATTTCTCGGAGGCTTCCAATTAAGTATGGCTGAAATTTTATTCGGGTCGACTCGAATACCCGATGCAGATACCACATGACCCAAGAAGCTAACCTCTCTTAACCAGAACTCACACTTGCTGAACTTAGCATATAATTGCTTATCCCGTAAAATTTGCGGCACTAACCGCAGTGTTCAAAGATGTTCGATCTCATTTCTTGAATAGACCAAGATGTCATCAATGAACACGACTACGAATCGATCCAAATATGGTCGAAGATCCGATTCATTAAATCCATAAATACCGCGAGGGCATTAGTGAGCCCAAACGGCATCACTAGGAACTCATAGTGACCATATCTCGCTCAAGGCGGTCTTGGGTACGTCCGAATCTCGGATTCGCAATTGATAATAGCCCGATCTCAAATCTATTTTCGAGAACACCGAGGCTCCCTTCAGTTGATCGAACAAGTCATCAATACGTGGCAATGGATATTTGTTCTTTATCGTTGTTTTATTAAGCTGACGATAGTCGATGCACAGCCGCATGGTTCCATCCTTCTTCTTCACGAACAATACTGGCGCACCCCAAGGCGAAAAACTCAGGCGAGCAAAACCTCTATCCACCAATTCTTGCAACTGAGCTTTCAACTCCTTTAATTCCGTTGGTGCCATACGATACGGAGCTATCGAAATTGGAGTGGTACCAGGTACCAATTCGATGCCAAATTCTACTTCCCGAACAGTGGTAAACCCGGCAATTCTTGGGTAAAACATCCGGTATTCACAAACCACGCACAGATTCGGGTTTCTTTTACGATTTCTTGTCATCGAGCACGACGCAAGGTACGCTTCGCACCCTTTTCTTACATATTTCGGGCCAACATCGCTAATATTACGGTGGCAACCCTTTAAGTCCGTAGACTCAACCCGAATTATCTTGTTATTCGCTCCTCAAATCGATAGTCTTGCTCTTGCAATTTACAACCGCATCGTGCATGGTCAACCAATCCAAACCAAGAATAACGTCGAACTCATCGAGCAGCAAAAGCATCAAGTCCGCCGGAAAACAAGAACCTCGGAACACTAGGGGACTTTTCTTGCACACTTTGTTGACAAGCACGTAATGACCCAAGGGTTTGACACCGAATTACAAACTCGATGAGACTCGATAGGCAAAGTCTTCTTGGATGCTAAGGTTTCACATATATACGAATGAGTAGAACCAGGGTCAATCAAAGCAATCACATTTGTATTGAAAAGAGTGAAAGTACCGGTAATGACATCTGGAGAGGCAGCATCCTCGCATGCGCGTATGGCATAAGTCTTAGCAAGAGCACGAGCCTCGGATCTGATGGTAGCATCTCTAGGTCCTCTCTGTCTGCCACTGACATTGCCCATATTTCTAGGTGGCCTACCTCGGCGGTGGTAGCACCGGGTTTCCACTCGACTCACATTCTGTTCAAGCATCCTCGGGCAATCCTTCATAAAGTGGTCGGCCGATCCACACTTATAGCAGAGCGATCACGAAACCAACAGCTCCCGAATGCCATTTGCCACAATGTGGACACTCGCCCTCTCTCGGCGATCATTTCCACCACTAGCGATCGAAATGACTCGTGTGGTCACAGGGGTCGATCGCGTCCTCGTCTAGAAAAGCCCAAACGCCTCTAGACCGGCTCGCATCATCTCGAAATCTCTTCGATGCTTGTTGAAGAGACTTTCCGAGGACCTCTTCGAATTCTCCGGTTCCCACATCAGCTTTTTGTTTCTCCTTTCTAAGCTCTTGACTTTACAAGCTCGCTCAACAAGTACTACGAACTCTCGTATCTCGAGAATGCCAACAAACATCCTTATATCATCATTCAGCCCATCCTCAAGCGTTTACACATAATAGCTTGGACGAAATGCATTCTCGCGTCTCGGCTAAGCCTCACAAACTTTCGTTCGTAGTCGGTAACGGACATAGAACCTTGCTTAAGATCAAGAAATTCCCTCCGCTTTTGGTCGATGAATCTCTGACTGATATACTTTTTTCGGAACTCGGTTTGAAAGAATTCCCAAGTCACTTGCTCTCTAGGCACCACGAAGTCGAGTACTCCACCAATAGTAGGCGGACTCACGTAGCAAGGAGATGGTACACTTTAAGCACTCATCGGGTGTACAGGATAGCTCATCGAGCACCCGGATAGTGTTATCCAACCAAAATTCAGCTTGCTCGGCATCATCATCATCCGTAGCCTTAAATTCAGTGGCCCCATGTTTTCGAATCCTATCGACTGTGGGCTTACTTGACCTTATTTGGTCAGTCACCGGAGGTATTGTAGGTGCGGGGGTTGCATTTGTCGGGAATGGAGGTTGTGGAACAGCCGTGTTAGTTCGAATGTATTGATTAAACCATTCGTTCATCATACTATAAAAGGCTTGCCTAGCCTCGTCATTCGGATTGCTAGCCATAGGTTGAGAGTCCGCCGGCGCTGTCCCTTGCGCGGGAGCAGGCGCCTCACTCTCCACATCATCAGCTATCGCTCGGTTGGGATCGGGATCCATTGCTATAAACAAACACAAAGTCAAATTGTCAGAAATCACCACACTATCGATTCATCATTTAATGGCATGTATAGCTAGGCCCCAAACACATCACGGTAGTCCTAGAATCGACTAAACCATGGCTCTGATACCAATAAAATTGTAACACCCCGATCCCGAGGCCATCACCGGTGTCGGAAACGAGGGGTTAACAAGTCAAGTCCACATATTTTGCCCACCAATTTGACATTTCCAGTCGGGCTGGAAAACTGCGTCACTGTCGCCTTAAAAATCATATCTCGAGTTTCGAAACTCGGAAACTGGTTTCGTAAATTTTCCCTGAATTTAGACTCATATATCCATCCATGTATTTATTTCTAGAATTTTTGGTCGGGCCAATTGGTACAGTTTATTAGTTAAATTCACCCCTGTTACAGGGAACGACTGCTCTGACCTTCGCACGTTACAACTTGAATATCTCTCTGTACAGGGCTTTAATACTGGTGCCGTTTGTTTCTAATGAAACTAGACTCAAAATGGAATCTGCACATATAAGGCATGACTCCTAATTCTTTCTGGATAATTTATAGTAAATTTTTAAAGTTGCGACAGGGGACCCGGAAACCATTCTGGCCCTGTCTCACAATAGCTTTAATATCTCTTAACAAGTAACTCCTATGACCATTTCGTTTCTTCCATATGAAAATAGACTCATCAAGGTTCATTTACATAGCTGATTCACTATTTAATACCATTCCTACAAATTTTGGTGATTTTTCACATTCACGTTACTGCAGCTGGCAGCATCTGTTTTAAGGTAGGTCTTACCTATTTTGTAGTCTCCATGAACCAACTAGTCTTGCCATACATAGGTCCACATATGATCATTTTAACCATGCCAATGGCTGATCATGTGACCAACATTCCCATTTCCAATTCATAGTCACATCATGACACCATATATATATATACAAACCGCAAATAGTCTAAGTTCATTCTTCACTTTTACGAGCCGTTTTGCATGGCCGTACATATACATCACCACATTTTTAAACCAACAAGGGTAGTCCTATACATGCCATTTCAAAGTTCAAACAAAATTTATACCAAAATAGAGGCGTTGATAGTGTGGTTGACTTGACTTTATTGATCCCGAATCCGATTGCTATCGAGCGAAATCTATAAAACAGAGAGCCAAAGTAACGGGGTAAGCATTTTTATGCTTAGTAAGTCTCAAGGAATATAATCAACTCTAATTACAGCAATACATTCACATAGCCAAATGCATCATTTCATTAATACACATTCTTACTTCACACTTCATCATTATATACTTTCACAAAGTATCAAGCAAGTCAATAACTGAAATTCATTAGTCGATTGAGCGAATGTTGCTCAAACGTGTCGACTTTCCAATGCACATATAAACGTACCTTATTCTTTGGGCTTTTCGGTGTACTAATTGAATTTATTACAGCAACCAACACTCACCTCCAGCCCAAGATTCTTGAATATAACCGGATATAACCATGTGCACAAATGCCTTGGTCTTAGCCGGATAGAATGACTTCGCACGAATGCCTTGGTCTTAGCCGGATATAGCCACTTGCACAATTGCCTTGGTCTTAACCGGATATAATTTCAGCATAATTGTCTTGGGCTTAGCCCGATATCATTCAATTTCTCATGTACACATACATCAATAATCATTGGACATACATATTTCATTTTCGTTACTAAGGCTCAAACGCAAATATAATCACAAGCATATTCGCCTTCGGGACTTAGCCCGGTAGAATTCAAATGCTCATACACACATAATCAATAATCAATACACATCCATACTTTGTTTCACATAATTCAAGTAGGGTCACTTCTTGAGGACTTACCTCGGATGTTGTCGAACGGCTTTTTCGGCTATTCGATCACTTTCTCCTTCCCTTGTCCAATTGTGGCCCTCTAAGCTCTTGAGCTAATTCAAACAAATTCAATTTATTAAAACCTCATTGTGCTAGCTTATGGCGAATATGACAAGGAGTTTAAATGGTCATATAGCCACCCTTTAGCTTGAATACACAATGGTCATGCACATTTTATACTACATCAAGCAATTCAATACAATTTATTCGAGCATCAAGGAAATGCTAAGGCCTTCAATAGGCTACCCAAGGCCGAATATTCATGTACATGTTGAGGCCAATTATGCACTTAATACCTCACAAAAACAGCATGCATTTTACTAGTTAATGCTTTGCATATTGTGGCTCAAAACTTATAATATAGCATCAAGCACTTATATGTGTGCTAGGCGAATTGTGCTTGCAATTTCACAATTATTCTTCAACATCTTCTTCTTTAAACAAACTTATTCATCACTTCCTTCATAACCAAAACATCATGTGCAAACATATATATACATATATGAGCATGGCGAATTTCAAGGTGTCCATAGCCATCCAAAACACAAATTTTAACTAACATGCAAGAAGCATGAACCATGCTCATGAATGCATCATGGCTGAATATGACAATCATGCTCCTTTTCAACTTCAATCATGATAAAACAAAAGAAAACTCAAAATCTTACTCAAGAGTAGACAATCCATCATTGCATGCATCATCATCAAGCTTCACACTTAGCATGCAATGGCTTTATCACCATAACAACTTTGGCCAAATACCATTTCCATGGCATAACAAAGATTTGAGCCATGGCTAACATGCACATCAAGTTAGCAACCAAAACATGCATGAAACTCCCAACACCACCTCATACATACCTTAATCTTGATGCAAATTTAGCCAAATCTCCTTCTAGATCTCTTCTAAACAAAGGAAATGAAGCAAAATCCTTCTTCCTCTTAGTATTTTCGGCCAAAAAGGAGAGAGCAAGCATGAACAAATTTTTTGTTTTCTCTTCTTGGTTGCACGGCAATGGGGGATGCTACTCTCACACACATTTTTTTTCATTCTTTTCTCACCCATGCTTAGTTGTTTATTATTTCTAACATCATCCATTAGTAAAACATGTTGGGAACATGTTTCCCTTGCCCATAATTTGTCATGGCGGCCATCCACCTTAGGGAATGGGATAATTGACATGCAACTCCATTTATTTCACTTCATGCATTATTAGGCCACTTAAAAATACACTGTCACATTTTCAAGTCCTAGCACATGGGTCCTTTCTTATAAATTTGCACCTAATTAATAAAAATCGAGACACGAAATATTTACGCATACAAATTCCACATACAATAAGCACGGAATATAACACCTAATTATTCTTGTGACTCGGTTTCGTGGTCCCGAAACCACTCTCCGACTAGGGTCACATTAGGGGTGTCACATAGAACATGCTTTAAGGATCTCAAAAATATAGAAAATATAAAAAACGGGGCTAGGGAACACTTACTATCAAGCTTGAAAGTTGAAGAAAAACCCTAGCTATGGTCCTTAGAATTTTCAGCACTGCCTTGAAGATGATGGACAAGATTTTCACTTATTTATTTCTTTTATTTACCAAAAGACATAAATGCCCTTAAGGCCTTTCTTTGAAATTTTACCCATGCATGCCCATTTTTGTCCAAATTTTTAAAACTTGGTCAAATTACTATTTGATGACCTCTAATTTATAATCCAACTCAATTTCATGCTAAAAGCTTCTAGAACTCAAGTTTTGCATATTTTGCAATTTGGTCCCTAAGGTCAAATTGAGCATCTTAGGCATAGAATTTCTCCATGAAATTTTTACACAGGCATACATTCTCATACTAGACCTCATAATAATCATGAAATAATTATTTCTATTTTGGATATGTGGTCTCGAAACCATCGTTTCGACTAGGCCCTAAATCGGGATGTTACATGATCATTTACCCTCATGGTCAGCTCCTCTTCCTGTATATCAATTAAAATTTTCTCTGTAGCAAGAAAAGGTCTTCCAAGAATAATTGGCACATCTTGGTTAGGTTCATATTCTAAAATAAGAAAATCCATAGGAAAGATAAATTTATCTACTTTTACCTGCACATATTCAATTTTACCTTCCGGATGCACGTATGATCGGTCAGCTAGTTGCAACATAATTGTAGTAGGTCTCACTTTCCAATTCCTAGCTTCTTGAAGATAAACATAAGCATTAGATTTATACTCGCCCCTAGATCACATAATGTCTTACCAACATGCTGATTTCCAATTGAACATGGGCTAGTGAAACTCACTAGGTCCTTCAACTTTAGAGGTAATTTATTCATCAACATTACTGTGTATCCTTCAGTGAGAGCAACAGTCTTAAATTCTCCCAATTTGCACTTCTTCGACAATATATCTTTCATAAATTTCTCATAATTGGGCATTTGCTCCAAAGCTTCAACTAGTGGTATGTTCATATGGAATTGTTTCAAAACCTCCACAAATCTTTTAAACTGAATATCTTGCTTAGAATCATGAAATCGCTAAGAAAAAGGTAAAGTTGGTCGTCTTTCAAATTGCTGACATTGTTTTCCTGTGTCAATCTTGTTGACAACATTATTTGGGTCTGCCAGAGCATTTTTCTACTTACCCTTTTCAGGTAAGTATGCTTTTCAGATGGCTCCGAGATCTTTACCTGGTTGTTATTTGAGTTTTCTTCTTTTTCGTGGCATCTTGAGCAACATCATCAAGCTGAGTTCCGCTTCTAAGAGTGATGGCCTTTCACTGCTCCTTCCCTTATGATCTTGAATTCTCGATATCACTAGGTAATGCCTCTTATGGTCTCGAATTTAAAGAATTTACTATTTTTCCCACCTGAGTCTTAAGAACTCAAAGAGATGCAGCCTGGCTATGAATTACAGCATCATTCTTGGTCATATATTCCTTCAGCAATTATTCAATAGATGATGATGATGAAACCGATGCCTGACCTTGCTGGACATTTTGCCTCAACATAGGTTGAGTATAACCAGGCAGTGTATTAATGGCATTCTATCTTGTCGTATTGTTAAAATTCCCCGCACCTTGATTATTCCAACTAAATTTCGAATGTTTCTTCCACATAGAATTATACGTGTTTGAATAGGGTTATTGTTTTGGTTAAAATTACCCATGTAGCACACAGATGCTGGATTTGATGGGCATTCATCAAACACATGGTCTTCACCATAATAAACACATGATAGTTTGGCTAATTTTAATTCTTGGACTACAGTAAGCCTTTTCATTATTTTAATCATATTAACCAATGAAGATACTTGGCATGTCAATGAAGTGATTGCGTCCAGCTCCATAGTACCAGCAGCTCTCTTGCCCATCCTAACTTTTGTAGTAGGATATTGATAATCATTATTGACAATATTTTCCAAAATCTGATATGCTTAATTATAAGATTTATCCAACAAAGTACCGTTTTGCTAAAGCATCAACTACCATCCTCGTATGCACATTCAGTCCATTATAGAATATCTCCATTGAGTCCAATATTGGAAGCCATACATCGGACATTTCAAAACTAAATCTTTTAATCATTCCCAAGCTTCATATAGTGTTTCATCATCCAATTTCTAAAAATATGTAATGTCATTTCTAAGCTTGGCATTCATATTTGGGGGATTATATCGTAGCAAAAACATCTAGCAAAGATCATTCCATGATGCCATTGTTCCCAACGGCAAAGCATTCAGCCATGCTTTCGTTTGATCTCTTAAAGAATATGGAAACAATTTAAGTCGCAAAGCATCTTCAGGCACACCCTGTTGCCTAAACGAGTCACAAACCTCTAGAAGAAGTCATAAATACAGTCTTGGATCTTCAGTGGGAAGTCCAGCAAGCTGTCTTACTGTTTGTAACATCTGGAATATTATCGGTTTCAGTTCAAACTACTATGCCTGTATTTGTGGTCTAACTATCCTAGGATTCAGCTCATCCAAAATTGCCACAACATGCTCTTGAACTGGTCTATCTCGATCATCATCACCCCACAAACATGAGGATTAGCATCTTGACCATTCGAATTATTGTTGAGACTAGGACCATTCCCATTCCTAGCCATTTTTCACAGTTTTTTCCACCTTCTTTGTAAAGTTCTTTCGATCTCTAGGTCAAAATAATATTCTTTGTAAATAGGAATCCCTCTTCTCATGCACTGATGGAAAACCTATAGAAATTAAATATAAATAAGTTATATAAAACTAATAGAATTAAGTAAAATAACCAAACCAAATTACACCAATTGTCGATCCCCGGCAACTGCACCCAAAACTTGTCGCATGTGAATATGATATGCAAACTGTGCAAGTACACACGTCGAATCAAGTAATAAAGTGATAAGTGATGTCATCTCCACAGGAATCGGATTAGGTATAGAAATAGTCAAGTTATTATAATAAATCATGATTAATGTTATAGCAAAGTCAAGTTAAGTACGTAGCAGTAATTAAAATAATAAAAATGAGTATGAAATATATACTGACTAATATTAGAAAATACTAGGGCAAAGCAAGAATAAAAATGTAATAGCAATTACGAGAATGATCAAGCGAACAAATAAATAACTAAGAATGATATGGCAAAGATGCTGGGATAATAAATTCAAGGTCTACGATGTTGATTTCGAAGGTTAGGACTACTAAGAATCTGCCCTTACTTTCAGTAATGCCTTAGCATTATTTTACTTAATCTACTACTCATAAGAGACCTAAAGTGACGTGCTTCTTTCAAGAGCAAGGTCTCAAGTTACCTGCCCTATGTCTATAGTGCTTAACATGATACCCTACATTGTTTTATCTTCATTCTATACAAACGTTGCTCTATGTCTAGAGTCTATTGTGAGTATTCGGTCGAATAATCACTTGTATCATTCAATTTTGGTCCAATTAATCCAACCTTTTTAGAAATCGATTCAGTCTATGGGCATGCTGTACACATTCATCTATGTCTAAGGAATATATGCACACATATAGAAAATAAAAACAATTGAATGAAATAGTAGATTAAATAAAATATATGTTTTAACCATTAAAGAAAACAAAAGTTTTCATCTTGTAATCCCAACCCTATGAGATTTAGCTCATGGGTTAGCGATTAAGATTCAAGTTTGTAATAACATCCAACATCATTGTGATCAAATTAAATCACGAGGAACAGAATAAGAAATAATGGAAGAACTTAGGAATATGGTTGTCACCAAATCAATCTTCAATCTAGCAACACAGTGTCCTATGATGGCTGAGAGGGACTGCATTCGGTCTCCCCTTTTCGTCTCTACTCAGCCGCTACCCGCAATTGTTGCCTCTAGATCTCTACACTTAGGGCTTCCTCTTTTGGATTTTTATAGGCTTTTTCTTCCTAGAATAGCTCCAACACCCCATGATATCTTCTCCTCTTTTTTAGGCAAATTTTCATGGTACAACTAGAGTTGGTCTAAAATTGACATGCGCTGAACGTTGACTTGGTCATCCTCCTAAAAATGCCATGGCATACAAGATGGAAAACTATCTAACATTTTGCCCCAGCAAACCTTTACTCCTTTTTTTCTTTCTCTCTAACCTGCACCTGCCAAACCACCAAACACAACCCTTCCACATGAAATTAAAAGTATCTAATATGTAAACACAGTCCAAGCTCCTAATGTAAATGACAAAAATACTAATAAAATGTCCTAAAATGTCACTAAATGTACCCAAGTACAAACAATTAGCTAGGTCTAAAGGCATGAAATATAACTCTTTTCAAACTTCAAGACTAACTCTTTTTACCACTTCATAAGGACCGATAAACCTTGGGCTTAGCTTCCCTTTTCGCCCAAACTTTAGAACTTTCTTTCATAATGATACTCTAAGAAACACTTGTTCACCCACTTGATACTCAATATCTCGTCATTTCAAATCAGTGTATGACTTCTATCTGTCTGTAGCAGCCTTAAGTCTTTCATAAATCAGTTTCACCTTATCCTCTGTTTCGCAAACCAATTCAGGTCCAGCGATTTTCTTTTTATGTAACTCAGCCTAACATAGAGGTTTTGACACCTCTTTCCATATAGTGCTTCAAAAGGTGTCATTTGAATACTTGTCTGATAATTATTGTTATAGGCGAACTCAACCAATGGTAAATATCGTTCCTAGCTTCCTGTGAAATCCAAAACACAGCTCTACAACATGTCTTTCAATACTTGTATCGCTCTATCAGACTAGCCATCTATCTAAGGATGATAAGCAGTACTAAATAGAAGCTTCAGAAACAAAACTCCTTGCAAACTTTTCCAAAATCGCGATGTGAATCTTGGATCTCGGTTACAAATTACAGAAACTAGCATGCCACGCAATCAAACAATTTCAGCAACGTAAATCTCGGCCAGCATGTGCAAAGAATCATTAGTGCGAACATCTAAAAAGTGTGCACTTTTAGTTAGACGATCCAAAATTACCCAAATTGCATCTTTCTCGTTCGTAGTCACTGGTAACCCAGTTACGAAATCCATGGTGCTCATTTCTCAAATCTATTCAGGTATCTTGAATGGTTGTAACATTCTGAAGGAAATTGATGCTCAACTTTAACTTGATGGCAAATTAAACACCTAGCCACATACTTTGTAATAGCTCACTTCAAACCAGGCTACTAATACTGTTCTTGGAGGTCATGATACATCTTTTTACTTTCTAGTGCATCGTATATAGACTATTGTGTGCTTTTCTAAGTATCATGTACTGCAAATCTTAATCTCTGGGACACAAAGTCTTCCATAAAAACAAAGAACTCCTTCATCACTAAATGCGAAGTCTCCTCGCACTCCTTGTTCCACTAGGCGAAACCTCTTCACCAACTCCTCATCAGTAATTTGCTTTGCCTTAATCTGCTATGATAGTATGGGTCTTACTTGTAATTTTGCGGCCAGTCCCCCATCATTCGTCACACTTAGCTGTGCGAACATAGCTCCCAACTCGCTTACAAGCTTCTTGCTCAAAGCTTCTATTACAACATTTGACTTACCAGGGTAATACTCTATCACACAGCCGTAGTCCTTCAACAACTCGATCCACCTTCTTTATTGTAGATTCAATTCTTTCTGTGAAAGTAAATAGTTAAGACTTTTGTGGTCAATGTAGATGGTACACTTTTCACCATACAAATAGTGTTGCCAAATCTTTAGTGCAAACACCACTACTACCAGCTCAAGTCGTGGGTTAGGTAGTTACACTCATGAATCTTCAGTTTTTTGAAAACATAAGCTACCACTTTTTCATCCTACATCAGTACACATCCAAGCTCTGTGTGAGAGGCGTCGTTGTAAACCACAAACTCTCTCCCAATTCTGGTTGTGTCAATACAGGTGCTTTACTGAGGATCTCTTTAAGTTTATTGAAGTTTTTCTGTCTTTCTTCTGAAGTCATTTTGTCAAGGGTGCTGCTATATTGGTGAACCTTTTAACAAACTTGCGATAGTAACCTGCAAGCCCTAAAAAGCTTTGCACTTCAGTCATGTTCCTTGGCGATCTTCAATTCACAATGGCTTCAATATTTTTTGAGTCTACACGAACTCCTTCAACTAAAATAATATGTCTTAAAAATGCAACTTCTTTCAGCCAAAACTCACACTTGCTGAACTTTGCAAATAGTTGCTTCTCTCGCAGTATTTGTAGCATAGTTCGTAGATGTGTATCATGTTCTTCCTCAATTTACAAATACACCAAAATGTTGTCAATAAATACTACTACACATCAATCCAAGTATTCATGAAATACTCGATTCATTAGGTCCATAAAAGCAACAGGTGTATTCATCAAACTAAAGGGCATCGCCAAAAATTCGTAGTGCCCATATCTTGTCCTGAAGATTGTCGTCGACACATCAAATTCGTTCACCTTTAGTTAGTATTAATCAGATCATCAGTCGATCTTTGAAAATATAGTCCCACCTCGTAGCTTGTCAAGCAAATCATCGATTCGTGGTAATGGGTACTTTTTTTTTATAGTCAGCTTATTTAATTGTCTGTAATCGATGCACATCCTCATGCTCCTGTCCTTCTTCTTCACAACTAGCATTGGAGAACCCCAAGGTGATATGCTTGGTCAAATGAAACCTTTATCCAACAGCTCCTGAAGTTGTATCTTCAACTACTTGAATGAGAGAGCTATAATTATACCAGTGTGAGGGAAAGAATATATGGTGTTAGACTTTTAATGAATCCAAAACCATCAATCACTTTTAATGAATCCAAAACCATCAATCATTCAAACTTTAATAAATAGATTTTTTTTTTAAAAAAGTCATCTATGGGATGTAAAGTCACATCATAAACTAATTAATTCTCACAACGGATGAAGTCAAGAAAATGTTTTAGAAAATTGAAATTAAATTATAAATTTTATAAGAGTTAAAATGTAATTATTTTATTATAAATTTATAATTTTAAATTTTAAAAAATTAAATCTTAATTTTATTATATATTAACTTATAATTTTTAGAAATACTAAAACACAATATTTTTATTTTAGAGGTAATTAGGCTCCTACTTTCCTCCTCTAACTTCACCCTTACAATTCAGTCATAACAAGCTTTCCATTAGTATTAATCTTAAACAAATTAGAAAGCCAAACGATTGGATATTTATAATTTATGTAAAAAAATATTTCAATTTGAATGTATAAGTTTAAATTAAAATCTAATTATGTTTATTATTTGCCCAATCTAAATAATACTAGTGGAATTTAAATTTGAATTAATTAAATTACTTATCAATATTTTTAAATAAGAATTTTAAAAATAAAGTATATAATGAATATCACTATCCGAATTTAAATTTGTTATTTACAAGAATAAAATAAATTCAAATAATTCATTACCTGTAAAAATAAAAAATTAAATAATATAAATCCAAAAATTATTATCAGCAAATCCATAAAAAGTAAATCAAACATTCAAATTTGTATTATCATTTCCATCACAAGTAGTTAAGGAACAGCTGAAGAATGTCTCCACTAAAGAATGGGCCCAGTTCACCTCAATTAAAAGGAAGATCAAGAAAGAGAAAAAAACATTTGAACGTCGACAACAGGGTTCGAACCTGCGCGGGCGAAGCCCAACAGATTTCAAGTCTGTCTCCTTAACCACTCGGACATATCGACAGCATTGATCATTGTTTCTGTTGATAATTTTATTAATCCATTTCCTTTTAAAGATTAATTCATGACAGCGCCAAGCGCCTAAATGGGAAATGCGTTACTTGTGCCTACATATCTCGAAATCGATTAAGCAAAGATTTGCAGTAATCTAGCTGGTGAGGGCCCACTATCATTAAACCAGACATACATAATTCCCAATTATTTGACACAATTATGGAGTTAAAAAAAGGATTTAATATTCCTAAATTCGTCTTAATAGATTCAAACTTAAAATCATACAAGAAAAACAGTACATAATGATTAGTAAAATATTATTTAACTATACATAATGGTTTTATATGTTTTTATGCAGAAAAAGGATCATTTTTGGACGACACAACAATGTAGAAGAAGAAAGTGAAGTTATAAAGTTCAACTTTTTTAAGTCTTTTATTAGTAAAATATTAGGAGCACATATCTTTTATTAGATTTGTAAAATAAATCTGAAATAAAACTTAATTAACTAGGATCTACCATGTTAAATAATCAAGAATAAATTAAGAACAAATCAATAACAAAACTAGATACGAAAGCGTACTTGAATTCATGAATTTCTTGAAGTTTTACCGGTGAGGATTTGATCTTTCAAATTAGCACACAAGAAATTCAGAGAATATATGCTCTCTCTTTCCTAATGATGGGATATTAAAAAAGATATATTATGTATAATTTGGGTACCATAACCCTAATATTTATAACCTTGGCATATTAGTTCTAATCGAATTCTAATTAGCCGATCATTAATTAGAATTTGATTAAAATTCAATTACTAGAGTATCTACACATATTTGACTCATACTTTATTTAATAATTAAAGCCGAATAAAATTTTAACCAAATTAGATCACTTTTAATTTGGGCTAACCTATTATGATAGTAAATAATAACATGTAATTACCCTTATTATATATGTGATGTCCATATTTTCCAACAATCTCCCACTTGGACCACATATATATACTAATTACTCTATAATTGCATGTCATTATATAACATTATGAGCTCAAAATTTTACTATCATATCCAAAAGGTATTCTGAACAATCTCGTCTATTAATTATGTTAACATAGAACCAAGGCGACTTTCTTTACATATATAATAACTAAATCCATCCATGATCACGTATATTAACACAACCAAATGACATAGATCAAGTATGGATGTGTAGCATGGAAATTACATGCAATATGATCTAAACATGTCTATTTCCAACTGGTCCTCTTTAAACTTAATTGAGGCCAGTACCAAAAAAATAAACATAATGAATAAACTGAATACTTTATTTTTGATCAGAAAATAACAAAATACATAAATGTCTGAAGACAAACATAAAACAAATAAAATATAAACTCCCACTAAATCATGATATCCTCAAACAATGTAACACCCATATGAGCAGTGTGCTTATGAAAGACGTTGGGTGGTAAACCTTTTGTGAGCGGATCCGTTATCATGGAGTTTGTCCCAATATGCTCTATGGATATTTGACCATTTTGCACTCTTTCTTTTACAACTAGGAACTTTATGTCAATATGCTTTGACTTAGATGAACTCTTTTTGTTATCGGAATGTAGCACTGCTGACTTATTGTCACAAAATAATTTGAGTGGTTTTTCTACATTCTCCAAAATGTGCAGCCCTGTGACAAAGTTCCGCAACCATATTCCATGGTTTGATGCCTCATAGCATGCTACAAACTCTGCTGCCATAGTGGATGAAGCTACAAGTGTCTGTTTGACACTTTTCCAAGATATAGCTCCTCCAGCTAACAGGTAAATATAGCCTGATGTAGATTTCCTACTATCTTGGCATCCAGCGAAATCAGAATCAAAATACCCTATGACCTCCAAAAGATCTAATCTCTTATAAGTAAGCATGTAATCTTTTATTCTCTGAAGATATCTCATAACCCATTTGGCTACTATCCAATGGTCTATACCAGGGTTGCTTAAATATCTGCCTAACATCCAAACATTGTATGCAATGTCTGGACGCATACAAACTTGAGCATACATTAAACTCCCAACAGCTTATGCATAGGGAATCTTTTACATTTCCTGAATTTTAAGGTTACTTTTAGGGCATTGAGTAAGACTAAATTTGTCTACTTTAACGAGAAGGGTGTCACCTGGTCTACAACTCTACATGACAAACCTGTTGAGTACTTTATCGATATAGCTCTTTTATGATAATCCAAGAATACCTCGAGATCAATCTCGATGTATCTGAATTCCTAAAACAAAAGAGGCGTCCCCAAGATCTTTCATCTCAAAATTCTTAGATAAAAATATTTTGGTTTCGTGCAATAAGCCTATATCATTAGCGGCAAGCAAAATGTCATCTACATATAGAAACCTGAAATATGTACTTACTCCCATTGAATTTGTGATACACACAATCATCAATAATATTCAACTCAAAACCGAACGAAGATTATTTGATGAAACTTGTGGTACCATTGATGGGAATCTTGTTTGAGTCCATAGATGGATTTTGTCAATTTGCAAACAGTATTCTTTGAGTCTTCCGACTCAAAAGTTTCTAGTTGCACCATATAAATTATTTCTTTAATATCGCCATTAAGAAACGCAGTCTTAACATCCATCTGATGTAACTCAAGATGAAAATGAGCAACAAGCACCATGATTATCCTGAAGGAGTCTTTCGATGAAACTGGAGAGAAAGTCTCTGTAAAATCAATACCTTTTTTTTTAGTATATCCTTTAGCTACAAGATGCGCCTTATACTTCTCCACATTACCATTTGCATCCCTCTTGGTTTTAAATATCCATTTACAACCAATTGGGTTTGCACCTTCAAGTAATGGGACAAGTTCCCAAACTTTATTGTCTTGCATAGATTTATAGTCATCTTTCATGGCATCAATCCACTTTTGAAAATTAGAACTTTTCATGGCTTGATGAAAGTTGATTGGATCATCTTCCATCATTTCATTATCATCCTCATGTTCTTGGAGAAATATAATATAATCATCTGGAATAGCATTTCTCCTATCTCTTGTGGACCTCCTTAATGACACTTGTTCTTGAGGTTGTTGAGTTTGTTCTTCTGGAACAATTACCTCATTTTGAATTGGGAGTTGTTCAACATTGTCTTGTAGAGGTTCTGGATTTACTTCTTGATCAAGGATAGGTATAAGAACCTAAACATCATCAAAAGTGATAGTAAGAATTGAGGTAGAATCCAATTCCTCCTCAAAAGCAATTTCTCTAACTTTATTTCTCCCTCCAAACTCAACATCCTCAAAAAATGTTGCAGTTCTCGTCTCAAAAATATTCTTTATTATGGGATCATAAAATTTATAGCCCCTAGATCGCTCAGAATAACCAATAAAGTAGTTGCTTACTGTTTTAGAGTCCAATTTCTTTTCATGTGGCCTATAAGGCCTTGCCTCAGATGGACATCCCCAAATGTGAATGTGTTTTAGACTAGGCTTTTGACCTATCCAAAGCTCATAAGGTGTTTTTGCAGCTGCTTTATTGGGTACTCTATTCAAAATGTAAGCTGCTGTCTTTAATGCTTCTCCCTAGATGGACTCAGGTAAGGTAGAATGAGCAATCATGCTCCTTACCATATCTTTAAGAGTTTTGTTTCGTCTTTCACCTACACCATTCATACTAGGTGATCCTGGCATGGTGTACTGTAGGACAATGCCGCATTCTTCTAGGAATTTCACAAATGGTCCTGGACATTATTCACCTAAGCCATCATATCTACCGTAGTACTCACCACTACGATCAGATCTGACATTTTTAATCCTTTTTTTGAGTTGATTCTCAACTTCAGCTTTATAAGTTTTGAACATGTCCAAAGACTGAGATTTCTCATGAATGAGATATAGGTACCCATAACGTGAGTAATTGTCTATAAATGTTATGAAATATTGTTGACCATTCCAGGATGTCGTAGGGAATGGCCCACCAGTATTTGTATGAATTAATTCTAAGATGTCTGAAGATCTATTGGCACCCAATCTCTTGGTTTTGGTCTGTTTTCCCTTAATGCAATCGATACAAACATCAAAGTCTATGAAGTCAAGGGACTCTAAAACACCATCAGACACAAGGTGTTCAACTCTAACTTTTGAGATATGACCTAAGCGTCTATGCCATAATCATGCTAAATTTTCCTTATTTAATTTGCGTTTAATACCACGTGATTCCACATGTAAGGTTTCATTATAGGATGCAACTGTTTCTAGCAAATAAAGGTTGTCATAAGTATTTAGATAACCAGATCCAATAACATTTGAATTTAACAACAAATTAAATTGATTATTTCTGAATGAACAATAGTATTCAAATTTGTCCAATGAAGAAACAGAAACTAAATTCCCTCTAAATGACAGTACAATAAAAGTGTCTTTTAAATCCAAATAAAAACAAGTTCCTAATAATAACTTAAAATGCCCAATCGCTTCCACTTCTACCAATTTTCCATCGCCCACAAAGATGTGTCTTTCACCATCACTTGGCTTTTGGTAACTCAGGCAACCCTGCATAGAAACACTTATGTGAGTAGTAGCACCAGAATCTATCCACCAAGTATTTCTAGGTACTGAAGCTAAATTAATCTCAGAACAGACTAAATTAATAATTATACCTTTCTTTGCATACCAAGCATGATATTTGGTACAATCTTTCTTTACGAGTCCAGACTTGTTACAAAAGAAACAACTCTTTGTAGCTTGTTTTTGTTTCTTTTGAGCTGGACCCTTAGCAGCTTTATTCTGATATTTTCTTTTCTTGCCCTTGTCTTTAGGGGCATTGGCCAAATGAGCACTTTCAGACTTATCAAGCTTCAACCTTTCTTCCTCTTGCACACAATGAGAAATGAGCTCATTTAGGGTCCATTTCTCCTTTTGACAGTTATAACTAATTTTAAATTGATTAAACTGTGCAGGAAGCGATACCAAAACCATAAGAATAAGCAATTCCTCGAAAGCTCGATCTTAAGTGCCTTAAGTCTTGAAGCAATATAGAACATCTCCATAATGTACTCCCTTATGTTTCCTTGACCTTTATACTTCATAGACATCAAATAAGTCAGAAGTGATTTCATCTCAACCTTATCTTTTTTAACAAAACCTTTTTCAATTTCATCAAGGAAACCTTTGCCCTGAGTAATCTCTTCAGATTTTGTGCCCCTAAAGGCTTCTAGAATGCTGTGTTTCACGATCATTAGACTCATGCGATTTGAACGATTCCACCTCTCAAAATCCCTCCTAACATCAGGGGTGCTTTCCGCAGTAAGAGTTGCAGGTTGTTCTTCCCTTAGTGAAAGGTCTATGTCCATACAGCCAAGCATTATAAGTAAGTGTCTTTTCCATTCCTTAAAATTAGTCCCACTAAGCATGGGTATAGAATTTATATTAGCAGATATTGTGGCAGTAGAAAATGAATTAGCTGAATATAGAACAAAAACAAGCTTAAATTAATATTCATAAGTAAACAATAAATTCAAGATAATGGCTAATCTCATCTCAAGATACCAAACACAATATTAATATCAAGTCTTTGGACAGTAATATTTGTAACACCCCTATCCCGTAAAATCGCGAGAATAGGTAAGGGCATTACGGACTTGTAACTTACGCCGAACAAGAATTTTTGAACTTTTCTTGAATTAAAGATCGTTCATTTAAATAAGTACTAAGCACGACCAAAGGTAAAATTTAAACTTCACTAAGTAAGCATTCAAAAGATGCCATTTTCGCATGGCTTATATACATTAACCAAAAATATTCTTCCGCCACTAGTCTATTCTATACATGCCATAAAATAGTTCTAAACATAGCAGTAACAAGCGGTGGATAGTGATAGTGTGACTAGTTGTTGACGATCCCGAGCCTCAGTAGCTTCCGCAATGAGACCTATAAGACAGAGGAAACAGAGTAAACGGAGTAAGCATTACAATGCTTAGTAAGTTTTAAGCAAGTGTCAACAGATAACAATCAAATTATAACATAGTTGTTCGTATTTTTATTTCACTCTTCCTTCGGCATACCATCCCTTTACCGAATATGCACATCTCATCATATACAATAGGCGATAAACTGTTACATAAAAGTGAGCTCATGTGACATAGATATATCGTATGATTTCACATAACCTCTCACACTAATCCGATGTCACATAATCATAGGAATAGTCCCATAGATTGCTCTCGTATGCATCATATATAAACTTGGAGTACATACTGCTTAACCTTTCGCATTGAATATATTTATAAGCAATTCTTATTACGAAGTCTTATAGCTTTAACCTCTACTCGGATTATCGGTGAGACCTTTAGCTCGGGCGAAATCTCCACACGAGTTATCGGGTCTTACCGGACATACTCTCCACACGTAGTCATCGGGTCTTACCCGGACATAATCTCCACACGTAGTCATCGGGTCTTACCCGGACATAATCTCCACACGTAGTCATCGGGTCTCACCCGGAATATATTTCCAAGTTTCATGTACATTTAATCGTATGTTACAACATTCACATTAGCCATTCGGCTTTACCACATATTCATATCTCATACATATTTCACGTTCGCCATTCGGTTTTACGACATATACATATCTCATATATATTTCACATTAGCCATTCGGCTTTACCACATATACATATCACACATATATTTCACATTAGCCATTCGGCTTTACCACATATACATATCTCATATATATTTCACATTAGCCATTCGGCTTTACTACATATACATATCTCATACATATTTCACATTCGCCATTCGGCTTTACCACATCTACATATCACACATATATTTCACATTAGCCATTCGGCTTTACCACATATACATATCTCATATATATTTCACATTAGCCATTCGACTTTACCACATATACATATCACACATATATTTCACATTAGCCATTCGGCTTTACCACATATACATATCTTATATATATATTTCACATTAGCCATTCGGCTTTACCACATATACATATCACACATATATATATTTATCTTGTACATCAATTTCAGCCATAGCTTATAAGCAACTCAAATAGTTTGATCAATGTTTACAACAAATTCACATATTCACCACAAGCTGTTTTCCTGAGCAATAGTCACTAAATTATTTATAACTGGAGCTAAAAAATTCAAAATCAATTGCCGTTAATTTTCCCTGAATATAGACTCATATATCTTCCATCAAAAAAATTTTCAGAATTTTAGGTTTGGCCAATCAATACCAGATTTTTCTTAAAGTTTCCCCTGTTTCACTGTTTGACTAATCTGACCATTCTTCACTACGAATCAAATTTTTCATTGTACAGAATTCATAATGTGTTCTATTTGATTTAATTTGAAACTAGACTCATTAAGGAGTATAAGCATATAAATCTTATCTTATAACCATTTTTGTACAAATTATAATGATTTTCCAAAAACAGAACAGGGGATTTCAGAGTCATTCTGACACTGTCCCACACAACTTTAAATATCTCTTTATAGGAAATTTCTTTGCTTCCAAGGTCTCTTTTATAAGAAACTAGACCAACTAAGCTTTGATTACATATTTTTTTCAGCCTATAATTCCACACCAACAATTTATAGTGATTTTCTAAAATCACATTACTGCTGCTGTCCAAGCAAATTATTACACTTTGCTCTTAAATTTCCAAGTCCAAACACTTATGAACTTACCATTTGAGTTTAAGACATATCATGGCCACATCATATCTTATTAAATCAACTCATTATGTCCTATTATGATTGAATTTACTCAACGTTTAATCGCTTAAAACTTACCTCGAAGTGGTCGACGATTAGATGTCCACGGCTATTCGTTTACTTTCTCTTTTCCCTATCCGACTTTGATCCTCTTTGCTCTTAAGCTTAAGTAAAACAATAGATTTGCTTAAGTACTTAACTAATATTATTCACTTAACAATCACATTTGGCAATCACATATCATTTAATCTTTGATTGACCAATTTAACACATACCAAAATCCAATCATACATCTAACCTTTATCTCAATACCAAACCGAGTTATAAGATCATACATTATACTAAGCATATCATTAAACATACCTATTCAATTTAGCTAATTTCATAGCCGATTAATCACCTTACCCCACATTACTCAATGCGAATATTAACCCAACATCACAAGCATAATCACCATGAAACTTACCTTAATACACATTTTATCCCATTGCCGAATATATATATATATCATCAAACAAATCAACTAGTTTAGCATTCAAATTCTTCTAACCATTCCTCAATCATTTACTCAATGAACAACAATCCAAGCACATCAAAGCATAGTCGAATGTATCATTCTTCTTAAATTCAAAAATAAATGCATGGGCTAACTTCAAAATCTATTTAACAACTCAACTTTATAAACACATATTCGGCTAGGAAGAAAGATTGATAATTTAACAACCTTAGCTTAACATATAATTTGTTGTGACACATCTTTAAGCATTCTTTTATTCCATCAACTCAAAACACATTCATCCCTCTCAATAACTAAACTCAGATTCGCAATGGCCTCCAATATAGTGACTGATTCTTCTCAACTAGCACCTAGTGTACACACATGATCATTTGTTTGATTCAAGCACCTATCCACCAAAAATTCATCCAAATTAACAAGAACAACAACCACATTCTTTGTTATCTACCATGACCGAAACCCATATTCATTCACCAAATATCAAAATTTATCATCAATTTGACATATAAGGACATAACCAAATGTTTCTTGCAACACAAACTCAAAAATTAACACATGGGTCATGTTATGAGCACCAAAACAAACTCAACTTCACAAAAATTCCAAAAGAATCACATGATATCATACCTTAATTTCCCCCACACAAGATGGCCGAATGCCTTAGGTGTGCTTTCTTCCATTTCTTGGTAAATTTCGGCTTGAGAGAGGTAGGAGAAGAAGATGAACATTTTTTTTTCTTTTCTTTTGTTTTCTTTCTTCCATTCAGGGCAATGGAGGGGGGGGCAACCACACACATTTTTTTTTGTCATCATTTACCTTCCCATTATTATTTTATCATTTCTAACATAAACCATTAACACAACATGTTTTATGACATGTTTTGCCCATCACCCTTTGTCATGGCCGGCCACTAGTAATTAAATGGGGGAAATTGACATGCAAGTCCACCCCTTTGATTACATGCACTAATAGATCCTTATAGATTAACCTATCACATTTCAAAAGTGTCACACATAAGTCCTATTGACTAAATTCACATGCAATTTACTAAATCAAAGCTTAAAACTTTCACACATTCATAATCACATATTTTAGACAATAAATATCATATTCAAATAATTTGGTGACTCGGTTTAGCGGTCCCCAAACCGCTTTCCGACTAGGGTCACTTTAGGGCTGTCACAATATTAACCGTAAGCGGTACTCTTGTTATAGCAATTAAACATTGACAATAAATTATGTCAAACAATGAATTAATCTCTGGACTAACTTATTGCTCACATAAAATACCTTGTAATTGTGACACATTTATCACCACAGATGTCGTTTAAATTCTGCCAAATATTAACTTACCTTTGGGTCAATTAATAAACGCATGAATCACAAAAACATATAATCATCTTAATATCTCAAATAAACTAATCTACACAAAAGAGGCCACTTTGGCGGCATTTTGTTTCAACTAATTTATTTAAAATATTAGATATCCTTAATTAAAAGCCAAAATCTGAATTTATTTGTTTCAAAATATTTACCTTAATTTCATCTTTCAATCAAATTAAAAGATAATTATATATATTTATATAAATTTCTAAAACAACATGCATTTGTTATATATGTATATAATCAAAATATATATATGAATTAAGTTATGCCTATTTATCGTTAACTTTTTTAATCCATCGAAAAAATAAAAGAAAAGGAAAACCTTAAATTTTTTTAAATAAATTCAAAATTAAAAAAAACTTTAATATAAGCATTTAAAGATCAATATATATCCAAAATATAAAACCCATAAAATTTTATGAATCAATCGTTTAAAGAAGGAACTTTAATCAATTCCCAATGATTTAACATGACGAGGCTCAGATGCCACTTGTTAAATTTGTAAAATAAATCTTAAATAAAACTTAATAAACCAGGATCTATCATGTCAAATCATCAAGAATAAATTAAGAACAAAACTAGATGCGGAAGCGTACCTGAATCCATGAATTTCTTGAAGTTTTATCGGATCTTGGGGATTTGATCTTCCAAATTAGCACACAAGAATTCAGAGAATATCTACTCTCTCTTTCCGATGTTAGAAAATATATCTTGTGTATAATTTGGGGACCATAACCCTAATATTTATAACCTTGGCATAGTAGTTCTAATCAAATTCTAACTAGCCCATCATTAATCAGAATTTGATTAGAATTCAATTACTAGAGTATCTACACATATTTGACCCATACTTTATTTAATAATTAAAGCCCCATAAAATTTTAACCAAATTAGATCACTTTTAATATGGGCTAACCTATTATGATAGTAAATAATAACATGTAATTACCCTTATTATATATGTGATGTCCATTGTAGACACTCAATTTTGCCCGGGCCCAGAAATAAGTCCAAAAACAAAAATATAAAAAACCCCAAAAAAAAATAAAGTCCAAGTTCAGTCCAGAATTACAAATATAATTTGGCCCGATCAGAATGGCCCATTACTTGAAAAGATTTAAGGTCCATCTACAAGCTTGACTTATATGGAAATGTAATCTTTAAGGATATGCAATCTTAGATATGATATGCAATCTTAGATATGATATAATCTTAGATATGATTTTGTAATCTTGGAGATTTAATTTGTAGATATCCTTTAATCTTAACCGTTGATGTAATTGATCTGTACCGTTGGATTTGGGGAGGCTCAACTATAAATAGAGGCCTCTCCCTTCATTGTAACACACTTGAGTTTTGGGAAGCAATAAGAATTCTTGAAAGCATTCACTCAAATTTCTCTCCCTCTTGCGTTCTTACTCTCTGTAGTTTGTTCTTACTTTATTCTTCGTCTATCTTAGTTTTTCAACCTTTTTTTATTTTAATTTCTTCATTTTTCAAATATGTATATTTAACCTTTTATATAGTTTATTTTCAAATATATATTTTCTATGCATGTATATATATTATATTATCATTTCATGTATTTTGAACTATTGCATTATATTTTTATAATTTGTAAATGTTCTATTTATTCATTTTTTTAGTGTATGTCATTTATCTTATTTGTGCATAGTTTCATTTTTTTATATGCTATGTTTAATTATTTCTTTTATGTGCTATTTTATGATATATATTGTTGTATAATTTTTGCATGTATTATGTTTTTTCTTTTAGTTTACTCATATTTTTATTTGTTTATTATCTTATATTTACCCTAGTATGATTTTTTTCATTAAACGTATGTTCATGTTATTTAGTTTTGTCTTAATGATATTATTTATGTTTTTATGGAAATGTTAGAATATTTTGTACATCTATGCTTCATGATGCATTAATATGTCATCCTAAAACGTCATTTAAAATAATATTCCAAGGTTTTTTTTTTTTAAAATAAAAGACAATGCTTGATGTTTGGAAACTTCGAGAAAGGTAGTGCCCTAACTTACTGGGTTGTGACTTTTCTCGTTGAATTCAAATAGTCAAGCACCCTTCTAAGTGATTTTTAGTTTTTAAAACTTATACAATTATTTCGAGATTTCAAAACATAGTGTCCTAACTTACTGGATATGGCGTTTTGTTGTTTCGAGATAGAAATTTTCGAAAGATGAGCTTAGTTTCGAAGGTTTTAAAATGTTACGTCCTAACTTACTGGATGTGATGTTTTGACTCGTTTGAAATAAGTGAGCCTTAATTTTCAAAATTGAGACATTCTAATTAAAAGAGGTTTGCATATTAAAACTTTCAAATTTCCGACATTAAAAACACTTAATAATCAATTAGGTACCAATTTTTGGGCGTTACGAGGGTGCTAACCCTTCCTCGTACGTAACCGACTCCTGAATCCGTTTTCTCGACTTTCGTAAACCAAAATTAATGTTTTAAAACAAAACATTTTATAAGGTGATCCAATCACACCTAAAAAGATTGGTGGCGACTCCCGTTTTCGTTTTTCTTAAAGTCGATTCCCATTTTCCAAAACTCAATTTAAAAATGGTTTCGACAGCTTGACGACTCCGCTGGGGACTAATAAGAGAGTCAAGCCGTGTAATTGATTATCTCTTTTCTTAATGTCGGAAATTAAAAATTTTAAAATTTAATCCTCTTTGCATTATATGTGTTTGTATTATTACATGTGTTGCTATATTCTGATACGCATTGCATTTGCATGACCATTGTGGTTACACCCTTAAGTGGGAGTGAGAAGCTACGCCTTCGTGAGGTTTTCGCCTCCGTGCAGGATAATGGATCACTTTCGGGATACATCCGTACCTATGGTTTCGTGAGATTTTCATCTCCGTAGCCATAGGGAAATGTATTCCGAATCGAACTTGATTCAAATGAGCCTATAATGGGTGAGGATCGAGGAATCTGCTGGTTCGGGTACCTCAAACTTTAGAAACAAACCACATATAGAAAAACCGTAAGAGCTCAATATAGATAGAATTATACTCAGGTTATCTTTGTGTTTATTAATATCAAATGATACTGACTATTTTCTTTCTTTTGTGCATGTCATTTTGCATTTAAAAGGTATCGATTCACGGTCAGTTTCTAAGTTAGAAAGTTTTATTATGGAGAATGAACTTCTTGATAGAATGGAGGGCAACGCTAAAATCCATAAATGGTCAAAGGAAACGCTAAAGGATACACATCAGAATTATGGGGTTACACTCACATCAGCGTGGCGCAAAATAATCTCCAAGAGTTAAAGGAAATATGGGATCAATGGAGTAATGAAGCCAAGCAGTTGTTCTACAATAACTAAGGGGACTTGTAGTATTTGCTTGACAGGAGGATAGATAAGCAATTCAAAGTGAGTGTGGAAGTATTGATGGACACTTCTACCATTATAGCATTTCTCTTTCATATGAAGACGGTTGCCATGTGGATGGCAAGGGTATTGGAAGGAAAGTGATTGATAGAGTGCATGAGACTTACAAAAATGAGTTGGATGGAAAGAATTTTGCCTATGATGGTAAAAAGCTCGTTTACTATAGGACCGCTACCAAACAACAAGCTTGAGTTTACTGTTGTATTTATCAGAAACAATGGAAATGCAAGCCCCGATGGCCTGGATAGCTCAAGTAAGCGTGAAAGAAAGCGATTAAAGAAGACCGTATCATACAAAGACCTTTAGAGATTAGCTATGCTGCGAAGGTGCCGAGGCAGGATGCTCTGCGTGGGTAGAAATCTGAAAGCTCTCAAGAAACATTGAGGATATAGGATATTATTTTAAGGTAGCACACTACAGAACGGGATACCTACCTGCTTGCTAATCTATCTCAAAATAATCGAACAACTTCACGGTATTGGAGGATGTGCCCTTAGTGCACGGATTACCCCACGTGTGAGGTCGTAGCTCAAACTCAGGAGGCAGCTGATTATTTACAGACATTGGCGGCACAAGCTGACATATTGAACACCAATATGAGCTACAATCTAATCGTGGCCAAGAGCTTGTTTTGTTGTTAAAACTTTAGGCATTAGGGCGAAAGCGTATTTGTAATCCATTTATATGTAAAGATATTCTTTTTCTAAAGAAAGTCTTCTAAATGAGATTGAATCGAGATCGATACCTTTAGCATTTGCATCTCATAGCATTTCATTGTATCATTTGCATTCAAAATTATAAAAAGACCCTAATTAGTTAAAGTTATTAAAAAGAAAAAGAAAGAGAGAGAGAGAGAAGAGGGTCATGGCTGAGTGAAAAAGAAGTTGAATGGGAATTAATGACGTTCCCTTACATATCCCCGACTTTTGTGTCAGGAGGGATAGCTTACCCAGAGAAGAGGGTGTTTGGAAATGAAAATCATCCCATCAATGTCATACATGAGGAAGGGACTGAACAAAGAAACCTTGAGGGCATTTGTCCTTACAAACTGGGAAGTTCTTTAAACAATTGGACTGCAAAAGAACTTCCTGTAATCTTTAGGAATTTTACGGAGTAATATTCAGAACACTCTTTTTGCTCTAAAGCCTAAGAGTAATGATATTTCTTTTGAGAAGTGGGCTCATGTTCAGACATTTTTATTTTCAATAAAACATACTTTTATTATTTATCTGAGTAAATATTCTTTCATTCTGATTCTTTTGACCTTTGAAATTCTTTATAAATTTTCATTTCATGTAAATAGTCATTCTTGAATTCATTTATTCCTTGTATATTCTTTTGTATGCCTATCATAGATCCTTAGATATCAATGACACGGGCAACGATACTATAGATTCAGAGTTCCTTTTGAGTGCGATATGTGTTTAGAGGAATCTCAGTACTTTGAAGGTAACAGAAATTGTGACTTGTTTCTAAATTTTTTGAAAATGGTTTTTACCCCATGAAGTAGTGGTAGGAAATATAGCCTTAGAGGAAGGAAAGATTGCGAAATTGGAATTAGCTGAGGAGACAAAACAAGACCTTGTTGAGACTATTATGGGAATTCAAAAATGTAGTCCAAAGACGCATGCAGGAGGATTTGCAATTGCCAGGATAAACATGAGGTTTTGGGGCATTGTTAGTCTACCATGGAAAGGGATCGCATCAGTTGTACAATGAATGCCAAATTTAAAGGAGTCAAGACTTATGGGGCATGTATGTTATGGGCCCGAGCTCATCAAAAGTTTCAAGCTGACAATGACTCATCTTTGTGGACGTCAACTACTCCATTAAGAGGGGGAGATAGCTTCATATGCCAATATTACAAAGTCAAAAGTCATCCATTTCAAAAAAAAAAAAAGAAGATCATATCCAACTGCATAATGCCAAAAGTTTGCAGTCTTTTCAAAGATAAGGCGTCATACCACAGTACAACAAAGGTTGCCAAAAGAAAAGAAAAAGAAGAAAAAATAAATTACAGAAGATGACCGAGACTGGTAAAAATTGGCATAAGAAACTACCTCTTACTCTCTATGCTTACGCTGGGGCAAACACCTTCAATTCCAGTTGTTTCAAAGGTTCCAACCATCATCCTTGGAATGGGTGCATTGTTTGGCTTTCCTGTGCAGTCTGATGTGCCATCAATAGTTGCGATGGTTAGCTCCTGGTGGTGGCCATTGATTTCTAGCTATGGGGCATCGGCCGCATACGCCTCTCTGAAGCTTAAAATGATAGATTCTTTCTTTAAAACCGTTTCGACAAAGTGGATGACAAGATCATGAAGGAAGCTCTCTTAGACTTCTATACAAGTTCGGGAAGAGGAAACCTGATCAAATCATTATTTTCAGGGATGGGGTTAGCGAGTCTCAATTCAATCAAGTTTTGATCAAGTTATTGAGGCTTGCAAGTTCCTTGACGAGAAGTGGAACCCTAAAGATTGTGGTTATTATTGTATGAAAAACCATCATACCAAGTTTTTTCAGCAGGGATCTCCTGACAATGGGCTACATGGTACTGTCATTGAAAACAAAGTATGTCATCCAAAGAACAATGATTTTTACCTTGGTACCCATGCTGGAATGATTGGAATCACGAGGCAGACCCACTATCATCTCTTAGACCAGGCTGGGTTTTCGGCTGATAAACTACAAGAGTTTGTTCATTCTCTATCCTATATGTATCAAAGTAGCACCACAACCATATTTGTTGTGGCTCCTATTTGCTACGCTCATTTGGCAGCTTCACAGTTGGGGGCAATTTATGAAGATTAGGGATGCTTCAGAAACATCATTGAGTCATGGTGGGATGTATGTTTTGGGAGTAATCCCTGTACCTCAACTTTCCAGGTTGAAGGATAAAGTTAGCAACTTCATTCTTGTCTGCTGAGAATCATTGAACCACCTTTTTGTAGGGTTTGACAAACAACAGCTAGGACTGCTGCTGGGGCAATCCCTTTCTCATGGGTTTATGAATCAAGATTTTTCCTCCAAGCTTTGATGGAGTCAAGAATTGAATACCTCTAGTAAACATAACTTGAAAGTATTCATCCTAAGCAAATGTACCAAGAATGGATGACACAGACTTATGACAAAGAAGGTTCGTCCAAAAGAATTTCATAAAGGAAACCTTGTGCTGAAAGAGATCCTTCCCATGCAAAAAGGATGATGTAACACCCCTATCCCGTAACTGTCGCCGGAATAGGTAAGGGGCATTATCGGACTTGTAACTCATGTCAGAACAGTAAAATTTTGAACTTTTTCTTGAAATAAAGATCATTCATTTAAATAAGTACTAAGCACGACCGAGGATAAAATTTAAACTTCTAAGTAAACATTCAAAAGATGCCATTTTCGCATGGCTTATATACATTAACCAAAATATTCTTCCGCCACTAGTCTATTCTATACATGCCATAAGATAATCCAAAACATAGCAGTACCAAGCGGTGGATAGTGATAGTGTGACAAGTTCTTGACGATCCCCGAGCAAAAGGCCAAATTCAACAATCTATAAAGCAGAGAAACATAACAACGAGTAAGCTTTTTAAGCTTAGTAAGTCTTAAGCAAATTAAAAAAACTCTTGAACTCAAATATAACCAATTTGTTTATTTGATTCATATATATATCATTTCATTTCATATCTATAGTTACCCTCATCGGTCAAGCCAAAATGTATATCTCCCAATATCCTATAATATTTTTCCATAATCAGTATACCCACATATTCATATGGCATTTTCATATTTGCTTTCCACTTTACAATCATGATTTAATTCGATGGGTCTAACACGTACAAGTATTTATCACATACCGACCAACCAAATTAAAGTCGATCTTACAATTCTCATATAACCTCTTTCTAGGTATCTCGCCCTTTTTTGGCGAATATACACAATTACGTAATACACAATAAGCGAGATAAATTCTCACTTGATAGTGATCTCTTATAAACATAGGTACATTACATATTTTCACCTAACTTTTCACATTGACCAAATGCGCAATAATCATAGAAACAATCTTATTGTTTTACTCACATATGCATCACATAACAACCTTGTGATTTAATTCAAATCAAGCTTAAATATAAGCTCGAATACATACTGTCCAACTTAACGCATTGAACGTATTTATTAACAATTGTTACTGTGAAGTCATATAATCTTACGCTTTACTCGAATCATCAGTGAGACCTTTAGCTCGGATAATCCCCAAACGTAGTCATCGGGTCGTACTAGGAATATATTTCCAAGTTTTATGTACATTTAATCCCATGTTACAACATTCACATCGACTATCATATTTGTAATTCATTTGCCTCATCAAATATCTACTAATACACACCTCTCACAATTTGTTATTCGGCCACAATATATATACACATCTCATACATATTTCACATTAGCCATTTGGCTTTACCACATATGCATGGCTCATACATATTTCACATTAGCCTTTCGACTTTACCACATATATATATCTCATACATATTTTACATTAGCCATTCGGCTTTACCACATATATATATCTTGTACATCAATTTCATCATAACAAAATTGACTAGGTATACTAGTCATTTACGGCTTATAGCCTCACTTTAATATGGATCCGGTACTTTGATTAAAATTTTAATTGATAGTTTATAAGCAACTCAAACAGTTTTATCAATGTTTACTACTTAATCACAAATTCACTACAAGCTATTTTTCCCGAGCAACAGTCACTAAATCATTTATAACTGGAGCTACGAAACTCCAAATCAAGTGCTGTTAATTTTTCCTGAAAATAGACTCATATATATTTTATCCATAAAATTTTCAGAATTTTTGGTTTGGCAAATCAATACCAGATTTTTCTTCAATTTTTCCCTTGTTTCACTATTTGACTAGTCTGACCATTCTTCACTACGAATCAAAATTCTCATTGTACAGAATTCAAAATATATTCTTATTTATTTCATTTGAAACTAGACTCATTAAGGAGTCTAAGCATATAAAATTAATATTATAACAATTTTTGTACAATTTATAATGATTTTATAAAAACAGAACAGGGGATCTAGAAGTCATTTTGACCCTGTCCCACATCACTTCAAATATCTTATTATAGGCAATTCTTTTGCTTACACGGTTTCTTTTATAAGAAACTAGACTCATTAAGCTTTAATTACATAATTTATTCAACTTCTAACTCATCTCCCAAAATTTATGGTGATTTTCCAAAATCACATTACTGCCGCTGTCCCAAGCAGATTTATTACCAATTCACTCTTTCACACATACCTTGCATGCATGTTATTTAAACATGCATATCACAAATCAATCATCACATACCTATAATTTCACTTAAGCATAAACTTTGTTTCATCATTTTTAAACACAAACATTACTCAATATTATCCAGATTCACATTCGGCCATAATACACACAACATGTTAACCGATTTTCCCACTTAGCATCTAATGCACATGCATGCTCACAAATACACATCATCGAGTTCTCACTAAAGACATTTCATTTCTATACACATAAATCATGCATCATAATTTAAATATTTACATAATTTCATATATCCAGTACTCACCTATATTTTGTATTAAAATTTGATATCAATGTCGCCGATTTTCATTTAATTTACCATACAAGATCATGCAACATGATAGCTCAATTTTAAGTACATGAGTTCTTGTCCTGTTTGAAACGGTACAACGACTCTAGTGTATAGACGGTTTGAATATCAGACACATTTAACCTACCTAAACAAAACACTCCAGCATGCATTTGAACATGTTAAATTCTGGCATGCATTCGGACACTTAAAAATTCAGCATACATTCGAACATTAAAATTTCACTAGTGACAAAGAAACAATTTTCAGACAATTCAGTTCCCTACATCCTTTCAACAAATGCTTATTTCCTTAGCTTCAACCAATAATAATGGGACATTACTAAAACTGAAATTTGAAAATGTAAATCCCAAATTAAACTGTTTTAACCTCCAAAAGTTAATAACTCTTCAAACATAAACCGAACAGTAATGCATGTTAATTTCAACCATCTTTATATTTTGCTTATTACCACAAAACAGACATTGATTAACCAACATTTTACCTTAATTAGAGCAGAAGCAGATCAATTACACCGGATTTATTGCACGATAAACTACAAGAATTACATGCTGAAACTATCACCTTCAACAAAGAGGTTTCAAAGACCAACTTATACATTTATTTATCAACTCTTCTTCACTTCTAACACCAGTATTTTGGTAACAACTAACATGTATTAAACACAGTATAAACATGGAAAATTTTCAAAGTTTCATTGCAAGGACTTCTTGAACAAAGAATTGAACCTACTCTTGAGCGTTTCTTTCCCTTCTTGTCGCCACCTTCAAAGAAGTTTCTTAAGGAACCAGCTCCTAAGTGAGCTCAAAATTAAACATGCAACAGCCCTCTTCTTCCCTCTCTATTGAACAGCCCTTCATCTAGCAATCTCCTTAGCTGAAAATTTTAACAACCCAAGGAAATTTCTTCTACCCCTTTCCTAGTTATTTGCAATGGAGGAATAAACCAACTTTGGTTTCTCCTCCCACTAACACATTATTTTTATTACCCATACTCTTTTATTCATCTTTAATTCATTTAATACATTTTTTATTACATATTTCTCACCACTAATAAATATAATAATATTAAATCATGCATATAATGTCCATACTTATGAGCTTGGCCGGCCACTAGCATTAAAAGTGGCAAATTGGCATGCAAACCTACTTATTTGCATCATTCAATAATTAATCACTTAAAATAAGCCACACATATATTCAAAGCTTCTCACATAAGTCCTTTTTATTTAGAAACACATTCAATTTGACAAAATCAAAGCATTCAAATTTCACACATGCATGATCACATATTTTAGACATAAAATATTATATTCAATTATTTCTGCGACTCGATTTAGCGGTCCCGAAACCACTTCCCGACTAGGGTCAAAATAGGGCTGTTACAGATGCCGAATTGGGAAGTGCCATATGTTGCGAAGAGGGCTTTCTCTAGAGGTGCACTGATTTTGACAAGAAATGGATAGGAAGAATTTATCTGATCCAATGAATTCAGACTCGGTCAAGGAGTACTTTGTCTAAAGGAGAAGGGAAGCCAAGGTGAAAACCCGCAAAGGGCACTTTGGGACTTCTATTTCAAAAAAAAAAGAAAAGAAAAAGGAAAAGAAAATATAAAAAGAAAAAAAAAGGAAAAAGAAAAAAAGAAAAATGGAGAGGCCAAGGTGAAAACCCGCAAAGGGCGCCTTGAGACCAAAGGGGTTTTGAGTTGAAAACCCGAAAGGGCAGCTCAAATTTAGAAAGTCATGCAGTGACCTTACTATACCGGATTCGACGAGAAGTGAAGTATGTTACATATCGAGGCATCAACGAATTACTTTGGATCTTTTAAACACATGTTGAACTCAAGAAAGTCTTCATGGAGCTGGTGTATAGACGCTCAAGCTGCGATATTTGGGGCATCTGATTTCTGTCCTATTTACTATCTTTGGATTCTTTTTCTTCGCAAAGATATTTTCTTAGGTTAATCTTTTTTTATTCCTTCCAATAATGTGTCCAAATCTAATTATCCTCAGGATCAATTTATTTGTCTCCCATTATTCATAAAGCATGTTGCATTAAAATAATGATAGATGAACTAAAATATCTTCACATACGAAGTTTTGCATATTACTTTGGAAATTTCTAGATAATACAAGAAACTGAAACAAGACAATTGTTTAAGGAATTCTCATATGTATAGGTTGGAGATACTCGAGAGATTTTCTTCTTCAGTCCAAAAGGTGGTTGGACGTTTTAAGCAATATTGATATTAAGAAAGGATCATTTCATAAACATCTTTAGTGGGTCGTAACATTCGGGGAATGGTACGGTAGACCAAATTGATGGAGAAGATTCGAGGCATACGAGCAGAGTATGATTGATATGTCGAGAAGAACGAGGTGGAAAGCTCGATAGATGAATGAGTGGTGACATCTAGGATAGGGGTCATGTTCACAACATTTTGCATCATAACATGTTTAATTAGGAACATTCGACTCACTTCGATCATAACATCCCAATTAGCGGGCATAATCATTCTACAGGTTATCAAAGATGACGCGCCTTAATCCCCTAAGCGGTAGGGTAATAGACCGCAGCATCGTAGATCTGGCTGAAGCAAGATCCAAGATGGTTTGGCATCCTTGTGCTTACAAGGAGCAAATCGAAGACATAGCTGATTTGGTTTTCACGTGCTTATGCTGAAGCAAATCTAAGATGATTTGGCATCTCTGTATTGTCAGAGAACAAATCGAAGTTTCACATCTCCATTTCGACAGAGAGCAGATACATAGCAGATCTAACCTTCAGATGTTTATACTAAAGCAGATCCAAGATGGTTTGGTATCCTTGTGCTTATAAGGAACAAATCGAAGACATAGCTGATTTGGCTTTCACGTGTTTACGCTGAAGTAAATCTAAGATGATTTGGCATCTCTGTATTGTCAAAGAACAAATCGAAGTCTGGCATCTCTATTTTGACGGAGAATAGATACATAGCAGATCTAACTGTCAGATGTTTATACTAAAGCAGATCCAAGATGGTTTGGCATCCTTGTGCTTACAAGGAACAAATTAAAAACATAGCTGATTTGGCTTTCACGTGCTTACGATGAAGCAAATCTAAGATGATTTGGCATCTCTGTATTGTCAGAAAACAAATCGAAGTCTGGCATCTCCATTTCGACGGAGAACAGACACATAGCAGATCTAACCTTCAGATGATTGAAGCAGATCCAAGATGGTTTGGCATCTTTCTGCTTACAAGGAACAAATCGAAGGCATAGCTGATTTGGTTTTCGCGTACTTACGCTGAAGCAAATCTAAGATGACTTGGCATCTCTGTATTGTTAGAGAACAAATCGAAGTCTGGCATCTCCATTTCGATGGAGAGCAGATACATAGCAGATCTAACCTTCAGATGTTTATACTAAAGCAGATCCAAGATGGTTTGGCATCCCTGTGCTTACAAGGAACAAATCAAAGACATAGCTGATTTGGCTTTCACATGTTTACGCTGAAGCAAATCTAAGATGATTTGGCATCTCTGTATTGTCAGAGAACAAATCGAAGTTTCGCATCTCCATTTCGACGGAGAGCAGATACATAGCAGATCTAACCTTCAGATGTTTATACTGAAGCAGATCCAAGATGGTTTGGCATCCTTGTGCTTATAAGGAACAAATCGAAGACATAGCTGATTTGGCTTTCACGTGTTTACGCTGAAGCAAATCTAAGATGATTTGGCATCTCTGTATTTTCAAAGAACAAATCGAAGTCTGGCATCTCCATTTCGACGGAGAGCATATACATAGCAGATCTAATCGTCAGATGTTTATACTGAAGTAGATCCAAGATAGTTTGGCATCCTTGTGCTTACAAGGAACAAATTAAAGACATAGCTGATTTGGCTTTCACGTGCTTACGATGAAGCAAATCTAAGATGATTTGGTATCTCTATATTGTCAGAGAACAAATCGAAGTCTGGCATCTCTATTTCGACGGAGAACAGATACATAGCAGATCTAACCTTTAGATGACTGAAGTAGATCCAAGATGGTTTGGCATCTTTGTGCTTAAAGGGAACAAATCGAAGGCATAGATGATTTGGTTTTCGCGTGCTTACGCTGAAGTAAATCTAAGATGATTTGGCATCTCTGTATTGTTATAGAACAAATCGAAGAAACAGATTTGGCGTCTCTGTATTCGGCGGAGAGTAAATCGAAGATATCAACAGGACAGTCATAAGTTTACAAGAAGCAGATTAAAGACATAGTAGATCTGACCTTCAGATGATTTTACTGAAGCAGATCCAAGATGATTTGGCATCCTTGTGTTCACAAGGAGCAAATCGAAGACACAGCAAATTTGGCTTTCACGTGTTTACGCTGAAGTAGATCTAAGATGATTTGGCATCTCTGTATTGTCAGAAAAAAAATCGAAGAAGCAAATTTGGCGTCTCTGTGTTCGACGGAGAGCAGATCGAAGATATCAACATGACAGTCTTGAGTTTGCAATGAGCAGATTGAGGACCATGATCCAATAAGGCCGGGCAAATTTGGTCTTTTTATGTGTCTTTGCTCGATTCCTGTTACACAGCAATGAGCAAATAGGGGCAGCTATAGACACTCAATTTTGCCCGGGCCCAGAAATAAGTCCAAAAACAAAAATATAAAAAACCCCCCAAAAAAATGAAATCCAAGTTCAGTCCAGAATTACAAATATAATTTGGCTCGATCAGAATGGCCCATTACTTGAAAAGATTTAAGGTTCATCTACAAGCTTGACTTATATGGAAATGTAATCTTTAAGAATATGCAATCTTAGATATGATATGCAATCTTAGATATGATATAATATTAGATATGATATGCAACCTTGAAGATATGATTTTATAATCTTGGAGATTTAATTTGTAGATATCCTTTAATCTTAACCGTTGATGTAATTGATTTGTACCGTTGGATTTGGGGAGGCTCAACTATAAATAGAGGCCTCTCCCTTCATTGTAACACACTTGAGTTTTGGGAAGCAATAAGAATTCTTGAAAGCATTCACTCAAATTTCTCTCCTTTATGCTTCTTACTCTCGTGGTTTGTTGTTATTTTATTCTTAATCTATCTTAGTTTTTCAACCTTTTTTATTTTAATTTCTTCATTTTTCAAATATGTATATTTATTCCTATCTTTTATACATTTGATTATGTTTTTTATAGATTATAATATTTAACCTTTTATATAGTTTATTTTCAAATATATATTTTCTATGCATGTATATATATTATATTATCATTTCATGTATTTAGAACTATTGCATTATATTTTTATAATTTGTAAATGTTCTATTTATTCATTTTTTTAGTGTATGTCATTTATCTTATTTGTGCATAGTTTCATTTTTTTATATGCTATGTTTAATTATTTTTTTATGTGCTATTTTATGATATATATTGTTGTATAATTTTTGCATGTATTATGTTTTTCTTTTAGTTTACTCATGTTTTTATTTGTTTATTATCTTATATTTACCCTAGTATGATTTTTTTTCATTAAACGTATGTTCATGTTATTTAGTTTTGTCTTAATGATATTATTTATGGTTTTATGGAAATGTTAGAATATTTTGTACATCTATGCTTCATGATGCATTAATATGTCATCCTAAAACGTCATTTAAAATAATATTCCAAGGTTTTTTAAAAAAAATAAAAGGCAATGCTTGATGTTTGGAAACTTGAGAAAGGTAGTGCCCTAACTTATCGGGTTGCGACTTTTCTCATTGAATTGAATAGTCAAGCACCCTTCTAAGTGATTTTTAGTTTTAAAACTTAAACAATTATTTCGAGATTTCAAAACATAGTGTCCTAACTTATGGATATGGCGTTTTGTTGTTTGAGATAGAAATTTTCGAAAGACGAGCTTAGTTTCAAGGTTTTAAAATGTTGCGTCCTAACTTCATGGATGTGATGTTTTGACTCGTTTGAAATAAGTGAGCCTTAATTTTCAAAATTGAGACATTCTAATTAAAAGAGGTTTGCATCTTAAAACTTTCAAATTTCTGACATTAAAGACACTTGATAATCAATTAGGTACAAATTTTTGGGCGTTACGAGGGTGCTAACCCTTCCTCGTACGTAACCGACTTCCGAATCCGTTTTCTCGACTTTCGTAGACCAAAATTAATGTTTTAAAACAAAACATTTTATAAGGTGATCCAATCACACCTAAAAAGATTGGTGGCGACAGTCGATTCTCATTTTCCAAAACTCAATTTAAAAATGGTTTCGACATCCATATTTTTCAACATCTTTTCTTCATTGAAAGACTTTTTTGTTGGCACAAAGATTAGGAAAGATTTAATTAGATGTAAGATTGAACATTTAAACATGTTACTGGCAACCAGTAAAGTAGTGAGATAATGATTTAGGTAAAATAAGCTTTTGCTTGAAAGTCTATCAAAACACAGCTCTAATTGGGGAAAAGTTGAGGGAGGTTGCTTAATTTCAGCTAACCAACAAGCTCTTATAAAACATGATTTATGAATAGCTAAAGAAAAATGTCAAAATAAAACAAGTAGATATTAGGGATGAGTAAAACTCGATTCGATTCAAAAAAATTAAAAAAAGAATTCAAATTTTGAGTTAAACAAATCAAGTTATTCGAATTAACTCGATTTTTTTTTTCAAATTTCAAGTCCAAATCAAGTTTAATTTTTGAATTCAAATAATTTGAATAAACCGAATATCAAATTATAATATTTTATATTTTTATTCCAAACCCCTAAACATTTTTCCTTTCCCCCTAATACTTTTACTTCCTCTCAGTTTCCCTTCAAAATTTTACTCTCGAACCCTCAAAATTTTTATTTTCTCTCTAAACTTTTACTTTTTACCTTTTACCCCAAATAAAAATTCATCTAAAAAATTTCTAAACCTAAATAGTAATAATTTTATTTATATCTACTATTTATATTATTAAATTAAATTTCATATTTTGTACTATTTATATTATTGAATTGTTTAATCAAATTAAATCATTATAAATTTCTGTAAAATTAAATTATTAACGATGCCATAAAATATTCGTGTTGAAATTTTATGTTGATATCAATCTCACATTTTATCTTTAAGATAATTTAAAAAAATCATATTATTTATATTTAATATATTTTTAATTTCAAAATACATAGTGACAAAAATCAAGATAATTAAAGCAACTAAGCAAACAAAGAAGCTAACCAGTATATAAAAGATTAATAAATAAATTATGGGATGAAAGTTAATAAAATTTTGATTACGGTGGGTGACATTGGTTATAAGGATTTAAAATCTTTTTTTTTTAACTTTAACTCGAACAAGTATATTCGATTCGATTTGATTTGAATTTCATCTCACTTGACTTGATTCAAGAAAATTTCAAATCGAATTTGGATAATATAATAGGATTCGTCAACTCAATTAACTTAAAATTTCTTTATTTAATTTAATTCGATTCGATTAAATGCTTGCCCTAACACATAACAAACATGAAATTTACTATTTTTGGAGGAAAGTAAATCAATTGTCTCCTATTGAATTCAGCCGTTAATAATAATAATAATAATATTAACAAAAGACGAGAGCAAAGCCTGCAACAACCATGACTATCTGTGGGTATTTTTGGCTGACTCATCCTTAGTTTGAAGGTGAACATGTGAATCCCACGTGGGATTTTGGAATTTCGATTGTTATTCCCATTTCTTTAAGAATTCTGAGTGTAAGTATTACAAAATACATTTAAATTATAATAATCGAAAATCAAGTACTAAAAATACAATCATACTAATAGTCAAAATATATTTATAATAAAATTAAGTATTATAAAACACAATCAAATTAAAATTAAAATACACTTCAAATTTAATAAATTTGGAAAAGAAAACTACATATAATAAAATTGAAACCAAAATACATCTTCAACAAATCTATACATATACTACAGAACTTGAACCTAGTTTCAAATCCTATATTTTCCTTTTCTTTGTTTATGTTCAGATTTGGTTTTAAGAAAATGTTGTATAATCAAATCACATTAATAAGATAAAAGCTAAAGAAATAATTTTAAAAAGGATAAATTACACCAATAGTCACTCAATTTTGATGCAGCTGACAAAACAGTCATTCTGATTTCAATTCAGTCACTCAACTTTTTGAAAATAACAAATAAGTCCTTTTAACCATTTTCCATTACAAATGTAACGGAGAAGTGACATGGCATTTAATGAACTCCATATTGTCATTAACCGATTAGCTGGAGGGTTAGCATCAGTTTAATCAACCCCATTTAAGAGTTTAGGGTTTAGACAATAGAAAAAGAATAAGAAGAAGAAATGAAGATGCCAGCCGTGATTCCAGTGTGCTATTTTGGAAACCCAGCCAATTTAAAGATGTCTTGGTCCAATGCCAACTCAGGTAAGAGGTTTTTGGGCGTAAGAAGTATGGGAGTGGGTTTTGAAATCCATGTCATTTTTTTGCCAGGTTTGCTCCACCACTGACGCCCCCGTTCATGAATTGTTTTGTTGGGTCTTCTGAAAAAGGGATGCAAGGAGGAGGGAGAGAAAAACAAGGTGTTTGGTGTTGTTATTTATAATAATGTTGTTGTTGTTGTATAAATGAAAAACCAGTTTATATGATAGTTGTTGTTGTTGAAATGGAAAACCAACTTATGTGGCTGTTGGTATTGAGAGAGTATTCTTTCATGGTGAGTGGAAGTCTACTGTAACACCCATAACTCCTTTTCGTCGTTAGAATAGGGTTACGGGGTATTACCATGTCAAAAATTTTCATATTAGTTGGCATCCAATTATCAAATAAATTTCATAAATACATATATGATTCAGAATGAAATACAACAGACATTTATGGGCCCTAAATCGAGCCTCCGAAGCCCTAAAATAGGTTAGAAATATTCAAGGGCCAAATCAAAAAAATCAAAACATTCAGGGAAAATTTGAAAACTTTCACTACCAGGGTCATACGACCATGTGATAGAGCCTAGACTATGTGGCTTTAAACATGGTCGTGTGGCTATCCCACACACCCATGTGCTCACCCTTGTGTCCACCCGTGTAACTCACTGACTTGAGCCACACACTTGTGTCTCAGCCTGTGTGCCAGCCTGTGTGAACCCTGCACCTAACACACTAGGGGCACACACCCGAGTGGGTTGCCCATGTGTGACACACGGCCATGTGACAGCCCGTGTCCTAGGCTGTGTATATCTAAAAGTTACCTAAATCATGCTTATTTTTTCACCCAATTGCATATGTACCAAAACCAATTCATAATACATGATCCCAAGGTTATAAATACATTAAAAGCAACTGAAATATGCCAACTTCAACCACCTAAGACCCAACCATTGTACCATAGATGAAACCATAAAAATAATGCTCATATCCAGTCATTATCATAGGTATGACCTACAAGCCATGACATACAAACCAACCTATTTCACTTTCATCATACCATATCTTGAACATGACAATTACTATTTCATATTAGATCATTTAAGCACCAACTTTGAATCAACCATGCATACCACCTATAGTTGTTCAAACAAATTACTTCAAAGCATAACACTTACACTCAAAAAATATATTATGAACCTTTGCAAACATAGTCAAATTATCCTATTACATGCCATATAAGCCAAGTTAAATTTCAAAATCTACCAAACAGGTCCTCGGATAGTCTGATTCTTCGAGTTGATCTGATCTCTCGATCCACAGAACGTATTTACAAGAAATAAGACAAATAACACGAGTAAGCTTTTGTAAAGCTTAGTAAGTTCATTGATTGAATGGTAAAGCTTACTGAATCAAACATAATAATAATTCAAATAAAATATTAATGACCAGAGTTCATGTCAATGAGGTTATTATTAGATTCTTGTCAATCACAACTCATAATAGGTGAGAAATGCTCAATACAATAATACAATTTAGTTTCCACATTTCAATAAATTTTTAGAGATCAATAAAACATAGCTCAATGAACGATTAGTGGATTCGAGTACACAGTTAACCATCCAGCACATCAGATGCTCATATGAGCTAATCCATCCAGCACACTAAATGCTCGTATTAGCTAATACATATAGTGTAATATCCTAAATTAGGGCTTAATCGGAATAGTGGTTTCGTGACCACAAATCCGAGATAGAAATAATTATTTTACAATGATTTTGATGTTTATGATATGATTGCATGATTGTGTGAAAATTTCGTGATGAAATTCTATGCCTAAAGTGCTTAAATTGAAAGTAGGGACTAAATCGAATAAGTTGCAAAACTTGCATTCTAGAAGTTTTTAGTATGAAATTGTTTTGGAATATTAATGAGGAGGCCTTAAATAGCAATTTTACCAATTTTAAGTTCATGGACAAAATTAGGACATGGAAGGAATTTTTGGAAAGTTTAGTAGTAAGGGTATTTTGGTCATTTAGTTATTAAAATGAATTAAAACAAAATTAAAAGCCAATTTTTGTCCATCTTCTTCATTAGGCCGAAATTTCAAGGGTTCTCCATAGCTAGGGTTTGTTTCAAGCTTCCAAGCTCCATAGTAAGTGATTCCAAGCCCGCTTTTAATGATTTTTACGCTTTTGAGATCCCGTAACTCGATAAAGCTTATGTTAGCAATAATTTAACCTAGGGTTTATATTTGGAAAAATACCCATAGGTGAAATTTGTGTATTTTGATGTTTTATGATAGAATATGAAGTTTTAAATTATGTTAGACAACTTGTACTACTCGATTTTAAGCAAAAAGCGAGTAAAGGGCTTAATCGGTAAAAATACCTAATAGTCACAAGTACATGTTAGAGTGAGAATTTGATGTTGCCATAGAAGAGAAAAGTGATCAGCATGTTGTAAAACATAAGAATAAGGAATAAAGTTTAATCCCGAGCCTAGGGGCAAAATGTAAATATGCAAAAGTTTAGGGTAAAATTGTAATTTTGCCAAAATTTGAGTTAAGGATTAATTTGATAATGTGAGTATTAAATAAGCTAAATGTGTTATTTTAGATCAAGAAAGACGTGGAATCGACCTCAATCGAGGAAAAGAAAAGATTGTGGACTAAATTGCAAAATCTTTATATTTTGGTACTAAGGTAAGTTCATGTGTAAATAATGTAGCATAATGGTTATTTTTAAGTTATTGATGTTAATTATATGTTATGCTGAATTTTATTATGAAATGTATGCTTTGTGGTTAATTTCAAATAATATGTAAATTATGTGAACTACTTGTTAAATATAATTATTACCGAGTATTGATTTCGGCATTCTACGGAAGACGGCAAGGATAAGTGTTCGAGGAAAAAGCCCGTTTGAACCTTAGGAATAGATTAGGATACAAGTGACATGTCACTAGGATGGTTGAGCATCCGAACTTGTTGAGTTGAGTCCGAGTTCACTTATGGATGCGAATGTCCGAACTCGTTGAGTTGAGTCCGAGTTCACTTATGGATGCGAACACCCGAGCTCGTTGAGTTGAGTCCGAGTTCGCTTATGGGCGGGTTACATGATTGCTTGATTGAATATGTGGCACTTATGTGCAAGTTATCCATGTATCCGAATTATATTCCGATGTGTTCAACGGGTAAAGTTCTACTCAAATGGAGAAAATTTCGAGATGTAAAGAGACATATTGGTAAGTGATATGAAATGGATATTTTGGACAGGTATGTATTTAACCCTCGGGTTGAGTATTGATACAACCACGATAAGGTAATAAGATGATGAAGAATGATTAAAATGTGATATGTGTTTTAGTGATGTATGCTAATGTTGACTGGTATAACTGCTTGTTATGTTACTTATTATTTACATATGAACTTACTAAGCATTTATGCTTACTCCTCCTTCTTACTCATTGTAGTTTTGGACAAGCCAGCTCAGAGTCGGGATAGGTCGAAGGCTCACCACACTATCCGAAGATTTTTGGTAAATGGCTTGTAAATTTAAGTATGGCATGTATAGCAATATACCCATTTTGTGTAAATGATCTTATGGTATGGTTGTGAAATGGTTGAGGAAATGCTTGATAATGATAAATTATGAAAATGGTTAGTTTAGATTATGTTTGATGTTAAGGAAAACTATTAAGATACTTAGTGCATAAAAACTCATAAAAGGATGAAATTTACCATAAACAGAATACCGCAGCAACACTAATGCGAGTTTGAAAATTTACTAAAATAATAGAAATTGAATTTGGTGGTGAAATACATATCAAATTGAAGCTTATTATGTCTAGTTTCACATGAAACAAATGAAACAAGTAAAGGAAGTATATGTTAGAAGATATTTTAATTTTAGTGAAACAGAGTCATAGCAGTTTCTGAATCCCCTGTTCCTACTTTAGAAATTCACCATAAATTGTAAAGATATAATTAGGTGGTGTATTTTATATCCTCAGAATCATTATTAAGTCTAGTTTTAGTATAAACAAACCTCATAGTCATATGAATTTTGTACAGAGAGAAATGTGGTTCGTAGTAAACAGAGGTCAGACCAGTCGAGTCTTGAAATAGGGGTAACTTTAACTAATAAACTGTACTAATTGGCCCAACCAAAAATTCTAGAAAAAAATTAATAGATATTTTTATGAGTCTAGATTCAGGGAAAATTTACGGATCTTAATTTTGAGTTTCGTAACTCGAGATATGATTTTTCTTGTGACTGTGACGCAAGTAGCTTAAAAGCTGTGAATGTAGAAACAAATAATTCAAAGTTCTAAAAATGTTAAACTAAGCTTAGTAACACCTCATACTCGACTCCGGCGACGGTCTCGGGTGTGGGGGCGTTACATATAGTACACCAAATAACACTGTAATATATCTCGTTAGTTCGCAATAAATGCAGGACCTAGACATATCAAGTGAATAGAAAATCTACTGTAATCATCTCTACTGGTCCCATCAACCCCGTACCGCACGCAACATAACCTATTAGCATGCCAACCATACTATATCCTACATTCATCAGTTCAGAGTATTCAAACACAGAACAATATATAAATAGCTCACTCTCTCATATTCCATATACATGCATTAGTTCATTAAACAAACATATATCGTCTTAGAATATCTCATTAGTGCTCAATGCAACAACGATCCACTATTTCATTACTCATATACATAGCATCATTATAATGTTCAAACATAAAAAAATTTTAAATCATTTAATATGCATTTAAATGTATTAGAATAAAACCAAACGAACTTACAGGATTTATTTGCAATAACGGACCAGAGTAGCTCAGTTAGTGATCGTCATTATGTCAATACATTATTTCCATTTTCAATTACATGCATCAATATAAACCAACATTTATGAAATTAGGTTCATATAATACACTTAAAAATGTAAAAAAATTAAACCATACGAACTTATTAGACTAAACTGCAGCAACGACAAAGTACAAGGGCTATTTGGTAAATTTTTTCTTTTTCTTGGTTTTCCATTCATTTAGATCTAAAATAATAATTCCATTCAATTCACCAATTCTAACAGAAAAATTAATTCATTTTATGCAATTAAGTCCTTTTTGGAATTTTTACAAAATTTCCCCTAGCATTTTACTTTTATTCAATTTAGTCCTTAAACTTCAAACTTGCAATTTAACCAATTTTAACCAAATCTCATTTCAACCAAAGTATTCACTATTTTTCCACAGCTCATTCATGTTTTTATTTCACATTAATTCCTTTTAATTTTATCACTTTAACATTTTAGTCCATAGACATTAAAATTACCAAAAATTACTTTACTATAAAAACTACTTTACATTAGCATTAACAACCAAGCTCAATAATCTACCATAAAACTTCAAGAATATCCAAGACTCATCAATGACATAATCCAAAACATTTGACAGTTTTACAAATTAATCCCCGGGTTAGCTAGATTAAGCTAATACGAGCTCAAAAACATAAAAAATACTAAAAACGGGAGAGGTTTACCTCCTAAATCGAAGAACCCTAATTGGCTGAAAGTTTCTTCTCCCTTCTCCCATGGCTATATGGTTTTGGAAGAATAAAATCTAAAAGATGATAGTTTATTTAGATTTTTTTATTTACATTGTTTAATTATCCAATTACCATTTTACCTTTTTAATTTCCATTCAATTTTAACAATTTCAAGCCCATTACCTTCCAAAATCATCACCAATGATATATTTACCATTCAAGGATGGTTTAATTGCACAATTAGTCCTTCAATTATATTAAATTCCAACTAAACAAACTTAATTTCAATTTAATCCTAAACTAATTAGGACTAAATGAGCAAATAGCCCAAAAGTTAGTGAATTTAATCATGTCACCACCGCTTGGACTTTTTGACCATGATTTAGCTACCATTTTGGTTCTTTTAGCATTTTGAATCTATAGTGATTAACTTTTACCTCTTTTACAATTTAATCCTTTTACCTTAAATAAGCAATAAATCATCAAAATTACAGAACCAAACTCCAATTACCTATAATACATCTCAGTAAATATTTAATAAAAGTATTTACGACCCTAAATTATGGAAATGAGGTCTTAGTACCTCGTTTTTAATAACCACTTGACTTGTAAACTAAACCACTTATACTAACTTTTAATTCCATTAGTTAAATTCATCAAATCAAAATTTAATATAAAAATTATTCTCGTTAATTTAAATACTAATTATACGAACTTACTTATCAGATTTGTGGTTTTGAAACCACTATTTTTGACACCACTAAAAAACAGTTGTTACACCTACAGACCTAAATGTCATGTTCTGTAAAGGGTATAAGTTTGCTTCTATGTTTTAGCTAAGACTTGAAAGTTAAAAGACTAATGTCAATCTCATACATTTGTATTTCATTTGATTTCATTTTCTAAATACCGTGTAGAATGTTTAATCTACTTTTAAGACTTGAAAGAGTATTTGGTTATTGTTTTTGAAAGAGTATTTGGTTATTGTTTTTCATTTTCTTTCATTGCATAGATCAATGCTCAGAATGGTAGAAGAGACAAAACAAATGAAAACAAAGCATAAAACATTGGTCAACATTAAACTTCATTCATAAATTAAGGCTAAATTGTTTACAAAAAGAAGGGCAAAGTATTGCTAAATTTGCCTACAATTTAGTATAATTGAACACATTTGAATTGTAGGCAAATTTACAAAAAAAAAAAGTTCTGCCTAAGTTAATAAATCAGTAGTAGTATTAAGTAAATTGAAACAAGCTCAAAAAGTTAGAAAAGAAAGTGTTCAGTTCACAATGTCATCGATAGGTCTGACACAGACGACTCTTGAGTAGAAGGCATCCATCTAAGAGTGGTTGGTTTCCTCTTGAGTGGAAGCTTTTCTCTTGGGGCAGCAAATTGTTGGTGAGCTTGGGCAGTTTTTTGATGAGTTGGGGCAGCTTTTTGTTGAGTTGGGGCAACCACTTGGTTATGAACACCAACTTTATGTCTTTTGACCTACGCGAACAAGTGAAATTTATCAAACACATTGCATATATAAGTAATATAATGATGCCAAGATAGATGACTTACCGGAATATTTTGGTCGACTTCCCCTCTACAACTACTCTTATTGTGGCCTAATTTATTATATATACTGTACCTCATTTTCACCCCTCTCTTGGTCAACCTTTCTATTGTTTATGGTTTATCATATTCTTTCTTCTCACCGTAGTAGGTTTGCTAGGTGGCCTTCTTAGTGTAAAGGGCAATTTTCGTAGCATGTCTAGCACAGACTCTAATTGCTTAGGACCCTTTACTGGCTTTATGAAGTTAAGGTAAATGGCAAGTTGAGTTTGCTTGGTGTACCAGGTTTTTACATAAGTTTCAAGGTATTCTTCTTTTTGATGAATGATAGCCATTGCATGCATGCTAGGGATGCCAGTGAGATCCCAGTTCCTATAGGAGCAGGAATTCTCAACTAGATCCACCACATGCTGACTACCTGGACCACATTTGTAACAACCTATTTTTTAATGGTATCGAAAATAGTAGTTTTGGGATCACAATTTCGACAAGAGTCTCCATAGATATATTTAATTAATATTTATAAGTTAAATATAGTATAATAGTGCATTGTGATTTAATAGATTTTATTAATTGGTCAATTAGTTAAGGTACAAGTGGTGCATACCAAAAATCAAGTGATTTTGAAAAAAATGAGGTATCGGACCTTATTTCTATAAATCAAGCATGTAAATATTTTTATTAAATATTTATGTATTATATAGGTAAATTGAAGTTTGGTCCAAAAATTTTAGCAATTAGATGACTAATTAAGGTATAAAGACTAAATCGTAAAAACCGTAAAAATTAGTCACTATTAATTTTATTAGCTAAATTGCTTATGTAGTTAATGTTTAAGGTTTAATATAGAAATTCTACCATATTTAATTTTAGTGGGACGGTTAGTGCTTCATTTCATTAATTTTATAAGTTAAAATTAAGTTAATAAAAATATATATAATAATAAAACATTACTTAAAATATAAAATAAACATATCATCTTTTTAATTTTTCTTCACCCACCCGTTCCACCATTGTTAAAAGAGCTTGGAGTTTCAGCCAAGTTGTTCTTCTTGCATGGAGGTATAATTGAGGTCCGTTTTTAGTGAATTTTATGTTTTTCAAATTGTTGTAGCTTAATATAGCTAACCCAAGTATTAAATCATAAAAATGTCAAATGTTTTAGATGTTGCCATTGATGAATCTTGATGTTTTTTATATTAAATGCTAGAATTTGAAACTTAGAAATGAAATAGGACTAATTTGTAAAGTGAAATTTGTTAATTTTGAGTTTAGGGACTAAAATGAAAATATGTCAAGATTGACATAAATTTTTTGTAATTATTGAATATAGAGGGTTGTTCAGGGATGAAATTGAAATCGGATTGAAAAATGAAGCTTGAATTTGAAAGATGTAGCTATTTCGGCTTTAAGGACTAAATTGAATAAAATGTAAAATTTTAGGGCACATTTGAAAAATAAAATTTAATTACTATACTATTACAATATACTATTTTGAGATGTTTGAAATTGATAAATTGAATTATATTATATTATAGATTGGGATTTGAACCAAACGGTAGATAAGTGGGAAAAAGGAAAAATTTTGGATTAGTCCTCAAAGTCGAGTTTGTCGTTATTTTGGTTAGGTAAGTTCATACGAGACTGACTTTATTAATTCATAATATGTTTGTATTATACTGTTTTACTTATAGTTTGAATTGTTATGTAATTATTGTTTTTTGACATCAAATGGATTGAATCATAAAATATGAAATTAAATGGCAAATATGGATAAATACATGATATCAAATGAATGTGACATTGTTATATGATTGAATAGTATGATTATGATGATGTCACAAGGTTAAAATTATAAATGGATTGCTATTTGAAAAGTGAAAAGTGTGTATATGGCTGCTGAGATTGTACTGAAATGTATATGGTAAAAATGTTCGAGTAAACGTATTAAAGGATAGGATACGATTGGTATGCCAATAGGGTTATTTGCGCACTGCACGGGATATATGTGATGGTACAGAGATATTATTGATTATAACAAAATCCAACATTTTTTGCAGATTACCGAGTTATACTGGTGCGGTAGAGAGATGTATTGATTCTGATTATATGATGCCTACGAGCTTTGCACTTCATTGCCTTGATGTGTTGTAGTTTGAGCTCTTACGAGCATTCTGGTCTAGTAGCTACCCATGGATCCGAATCTATTTATTATAGTTCATTGGGCTACTGGAATAATAGAATAATAAAAAAGAGAAATGACAGTGAAATGATACGAGTCACACCCTCAATTGGTTATATGATGAAGAAATGATACTAATAGTAAAATATTGAATAATATATTACATGTTATAATGCTATATTGCTCTGTTTATGTTGAACTTATCTTAATATTGTAAAATATTATGCCAGGCTAAATTTGTATCAAGTTATGAGATTGATATGTTTATAAATGAGCAAAGTTCAATGTTATGATTGTACTTATATATGAATTGAGCAATATGGTCTTATTTTATAAATAGACTAACCTTGTGGTGAATTTTTGAAGTTGTATATGCATGCATAAAGATGCCAAAAGAGTGTCATGTTTTGTACAATTGTATTTCAAATTACTTTTTAACTAGTTGAAATGACAAGGTATGTTTATTATTTTTTATATGGATTTACTAAGCATTTGATATGCTTACCTTGTTTATTTCTCTTCTCCTGTAAATCGCTAACTTGCAGAACATGTTATGCAGATCATCAAAAAGCTCACACTATCCCAGTATTGATTCTATAGTCTTTTGACCATATTAAGGCTTGGTTATGTGTGGCATGTACTTAGGAGTTGTTTTGGTTTACTTATATAGTGGTATGACTTGAAACCCTTGTTGGTGTGATTATGATAAAGAATATTCTAGTTGAAAACATACACATTAGTAAATGGTTTGAATTGTGTATTTGGTATTTGAGATGGCATTTTGAGTATGCAATTATATAGGTAATATGATGTCATGATATAGATTAGTTGGTTTAAAAGAGAGTATATAATATTTGGCATGCACCTAAAAGTGTTATGTAGTTGTGTGTTTTATGCTTTGAATGAATTTATCATTTTAAATGTTATGTGAATATGTATATAACTATGAGTTTGGTAATAATCTTGGCATTTGGTACTCTTTGTTGAATGTTTAGGTATATATGTTACAATGCTTATGTGGTGATAATGTAACATGTTTATAATTTATATAAAAATTCCATTACTATTAATCTTTAACAAATTAGGAAGTCAATGGATTGAATATTTATAATTTATTTAAAATAAATTCCAATTTGAATAAGTTTAATTTAAAATCTAATTCTGTTTATTATTTGCCCAACCCAAATAATACTGTTAGAATTTGAATTCAAGTTAATTAAATTACTTATCAATTATTTAAATCCACTCACATTTAATTAGTATAAAATATTTTTAAATAAAAGTTTAAAAATAAAGTATATATGGAATTCAACTATCCGAATTTAAATTTGTTATCTTCTTATAAGATAGATTTCGATAATTCATTGGTGAAATCCTAATCAATTACCAGTAAAAACAAAACAAATTTAAATACTATACATTAAAAAATTAATATCAGCAAATCCATACAAAGTCAATCAAACATTTAAATTTGTATTATCATTTCCATCAAAACTAAAGTAGTTAAGGAACAGCTGAAATATGTCTCCACTAAAGAATGGGCCCAGTTCAGCTCAATTAAAAGGAAGATGATCAAGAAAGAGAAAAAAACATTTGAACGTCGACAGCAGGGTTCGAACCTGCGCGGGCGAAGCCCAACAGATTTCAAGTCTGTCTCCTTAACCACTAGGACATATCGACAACATTGGTCAGCATTCTGTTGATAATTTTATTAATCCATTTGTTTTTAAAGATTAACTCATGACACCGCCAAGCGCCTAAATGGGAAATGCGTTACTTGTGACTACGTATCTCGAAATCGATTAAGCAAAGATTCGCAGTAATCTAGCTGGTGAGGGCGCACCATCATTAAACCAGACATACATAATTCCCAATTATTTGACACATTTATGGAGTTAAAAAAAAGATTTAATATTCCTAAATACATCTTAATAGATTCAAACTTAAAATCATACAATAAAAACAGTACACAATGATTAGTAAAATATTATTTAGCTATACATAATGGTTTTATATGTTTGTATGCAGAAAAATGATATTTTTGGACGACACAACAATGTAGAAGAAGAAAGTGAAGTTCTAAAGTTCAACTTTTTAAGTTTTTTATTAGTAAAATATCAGCAGCACATATCTTTTCTTCATTGGAAGACTTTTTTGTTGGCACAAAGATTAGGAAAGATTTCTTTCGACGTAAGATTGAACATTTAAACATGTTACTGGCAAACCAGTCAAGTAGTGAGATAATGATTTAGGTCAAATAAGTTTTTGCTTGAAAGTCTATCAAAATACAGCTCTAATTGGGGAAAAGTTGAGGGAGGATGCCCAATTTCAACCAACCAACAAGCTCCTATAAAACATGATTAATGAATAATTAAAGAAAAATGTCAGAATAAAATAAGTAGATATTAGGGATGAGTAAAATTCGATTCAATTCGAAAAAATCAAAAAAAAAAATTCAAATTTTGAGTAAAACAAATCAAGTTATTCGAGTTAACTCAAATTTTTTCTTCGAATTTCGAGTTCAAATCGAGTTTAATTTTTGAATTCAAATAATTCGAATAAATCAAATCTTAAGTTATAATATTTTACATTTTTATCTCAAACCCCCAAACATTTTTGCTTTCTCCCAAATACTTTTACTCCCTCTCACTTTCCCTTCAAAATTTTACTCTCCAACCCTCAATTTTTTTTTTATTTTCTCCTTAGACTTTTATTTTTCACCCTTTACCCTCAAATAAAAATTCATTCAAAAAACCTCTAAACCTAAATAGTAATAATTTTATTTATATCTACTATTTATTAAATTAAATTTCATATTTTATACTATTTATATTATTAAATTGTTTAATTATATTAAATTATTTTAAATTTTTGTTAAAATTAAATTATTAACGATGTTATAAAATATTCGTGTTAAAATGTTACGAGCCAAAAAGTTAAATAGAAGAAAACAATGCGTTTTGGCTATAAATGAAGTAGAGCACTTTGGGAGTTTAATCAAACGGAGTGTTTTTGTATGAGCCAGTAGTTGTAATAACCAACTCTAAGAACCATTATTTTTTTTTTTTGTTTCTCTTTGTCTTTTAAAACTAAGGTTTGCACACAGCTCAGGCAGGTTTGGATTATTATGGATTTATTTTCACTTCATTTATTCTCTTTTTCTCTGTAATTTCTCCCCCCTAATTTTCTTATCTTTTTCTGGTTCAATATCGAGGGTCTATCAAAAGTATCAGAGCTACCGTTCTTATGGTCGGAGATGGTGTTACTACAAGGTTACAAAAGGATGTCACTTTTTTGTAACAAGAGTTTCAGAAAATGCAAGGGGAGATCTCCCAGATGGATGGAAAGATATATGCAAGGTTGGAAACCTATTTGCAAGGCTTCAAGGATGACTTCAAGGGTGAAATCAAGTCTAAACTTCGAACTCTTAGATCTGAACTTCATAGGTTATTCGAACAGTATTTCGGCAGTTTCATTGTGCCTAGCAGTGTTGCTGCACAAGACCGAGGGAAGGGAGTAATGGGGAGTAGACCTCTACTACACGGATTTCCTCAAAAAAGTTCCATTAATACTTCCAAACCCTCTGTTATGATGAATCTTCCTAACTCATCAAACGAAGACAAAGTTGTTAGATGGGGTTGCCCATATTTTGATGGGATTGGATTTCGAGCTTGGTGGTCTAAACTTGAATAATATTCTGAATTCGAGGGGATCCTTGATGGAGACAAAGTTCGAACCGTGATGCTAAACTTGGATGGAAAAGCTTTAGACTGACATTATTTTTACGCTCAAAAGCATGGGGGTTTACAAGCACTAGACTGGACCACTTATGCTACTAGCCTGAAGGAACAATTTGGTTCAAGTATATTCGCAAAACAAATGTTAGAGTTGGTTACTCTCAAACAACATGATTCAGTGGAGCAATACCATGAAGAATTTGTAAGTCTCCTGAATCAAATAAGTCTACCTGAGTCATATGCTCTATGCATTTTTACTAGTACTTTACAATTGAAAATAAGCCAGTATGTGAATTTGTTTAGTCCACAAATCTTGGGTTCATCTTGCTAGAAAGGTTGAGTGCTTATTAAGTAGTTTCCATAAGAAGGGTTAGCTACCTGGTTCGAACTCTGTGGCTCGATATGTATCACTAAAAAAAACAATTCATAACAGGCCTATTCCAGTATCACAAACTGGGGTACATAACACCACTGGCTCTTTCAACACAACCAAGGGTCCTGTTAAAGGGATTAGCCCTGCTTTGATTAATGGGAGAAAGCAAAAAGGGTTTTGTTTCTGGTGTGGGGCAAAGTATCACGCTGCGCACAAGTGTGTGAAATGGCAACTTTATCAAGTCCTACTCGACACCTAATTTAATGGGGAGGGTGAGGAGTTCTAGGAATGCCTTGAACAATTAGAGGACCCTCCTACTGATGAACAACCTTAAGACCCTGTGGTATCTCTGCATGCAATCTAGGGCTCACAAGGCCCTCACACAATGAGACTTTAGGCCATAGTAGGTACTGCTAAAGCTATTGTACTGGTGGATTCGAGTAGTACTCACAACTTCTTGGACCTCAAACTGGCAAATAAGCTTTCATTACCTATCAGTCATCAAGAGAAATTTAATGTAACAGTGGCTGATGGTAGAGACTTGATGACTAAAGAAACTTGTAGAAATGTTACTTGGAAAACACAGGGTTTTGAATTTATTGCAGACTTCATACGTTGCAACTAAAGGGGTGTGATATGGTTTTGGGAATATAATGGTAGGATCTATCACTTGGAATTTCAACTCTTTGACAATGCAGTTTGCTCAAGGGGAAGACTTGTGCACTCTAAGGGGAATTCAACTTGGCAATATATAGGTTATGATGGCCAGCCAATCTAATAAGGGTTTTCCATTAGCTAGTTAACTACTTTGCCCTTGTATCATACTTATGATCCCCCATAACTTAGCTTTAAGTAGCCACCTCCTCTCTTTCCCTCCCCAAGGACCTGCAGAAGATATTGAAATAGTTTGATGACATTTTTAGTATCCCTATTGGTTTACCATTACCAAGGCCTCAAAAACATAAAATCCCTCTGTAAGATATAGGTATGGTGGTCAAAATCAAGCCCTATAGGTACCCAACTGTCTAGAAGAATTAAATAGAGAATATTATCAAGGAGATGCTGCACACAGGGTTGATTAGATGCTTCCCCAATAGTAATGGTGAAGAAAAAAGATGGAAGTTAGATGCTTTTGTGGATTATAGACAACTTAATCAGTTGACTATCAAAGATAGGTTCCCCATTCCTATTATTGAAGAGCTATTAGATGAATTGGGCCATGCAAAAATCTTCTCAAAACTAGACCTTCGATCAATGTTTCACCAAGTACGAATGCATGAATATGGCATTCAGAAAACTACATTCAGAACTCATAAGGGGCATTATGAGTTTTTAGTAATGCCTTTTGGCCTCACTAATGCCCCCTCAACATTTCAACCCCTCATAAATGCTATCTTTAAAAACCTCTTAAGGAAGACAGTTTTAGTCTTCTTTGATGATATCCTGGTATTCTTAGCCAATTTGAATGAGCATTTAGAGCATCTCAAAGCAGTCTTTAAGATATTGAAGCAACACCAGCTTTATGTTAAGCAATGCAAATACTCTTTTGGTACCGAGCAAGTAGAATATTTAGGACACATGATAACTAGAGGTATGGTAGCCATGGATAAAGGAAAAGTGGAGTGTGTGGCAAACTGGCCAGTACCTACTGGTATCAAGGAATTGAGGGGTTTCTTGGGACTCATTGGCTACTACAGGCGTTTCATCAGAAACTATGGACTCCTAGCTAGACCACTTACCATTTTACTCAAAAAGGATGCATTGAATTGGGATGATCAAGCCACCATAGCTTTCTAGAAACTGAAAGAAGCCCTTTGCTCTGCCCCTATACTTTTTTTTGCCAAATTTTCAAGTTGAATTCATGGTAGATACAGATGCTTCAAGATTCAGGGTGGGTGCTATGCTTCAACAACAAGGTAAGCCCATAGTTTTCTTCAATAAAGGGCTGGGGATAAGGCACCAACATTTGTCAATCTATGAAAAAGAAATGTTGGCTGTGTTTTTGGTAGTCCTGAAATGCCATGCTTACCTTGTGGGGAGACACTTTAAAATCAGAACGGATCATTAAAGTTTGGAGTTCCAAACCGATCAGTAAGCTATCGCCCCTTTCCAACAGAAATGGGTAGTAAAAATGCTAGGATATGACTATGAAATTAACTATGGAAAGGGGTCAAGCAATGCTACAACTGATGCACTCTCGAAGCTTAAATATACCATGGTTAGCCAGCTTTAGCAGATGACTGGGGTTATTAAGCTCTCTGAGTTGTTAAGTAAGGTTCAAGATATTTACATATCTGATCTTAAATTGCACAAATTGTGCGAAGAAGTCCAAAACCAAGCTTTCTCACACTCTAAGTATACATAGGATGGGAAGTTCTTAAGGAGAAAATGGAAGATAGTGATCGGAAATAATAAGGAAACTAGGAGAGCCATATTTCAGCACATTCATGCCAGTTCTGTTGGAGGTTATTCTGGAGTTGCTACTTCCAGAAATTGAATGGTCTCCCTTTTATATTGGAAAGGGATGTTTAACGATGTTAAAACATGGGTGAGAGAATGCCCCACATGCCAAAAGTACAAATATGAAACTAGACTAAAATCAGGGCTGCTACAACCACTGCCAATACCAAACAGGGTTTGGTTCTCTGTTAGCATGGATTTTATAGAAGGGCTTCCTAAATCGAAAGGAAAATCTGTGATCCTAGTAGTGGTTGAATGACACACTAAATTTGGACATTTTATAGCTTTGTCCCACCCCTACACAGTCATGACTGTGGCCCAAAAATATTTGAATCATATTGTCAAGGTGCGTGGTCTTCTTGATTCCATAATTTCCAACAAATAATATTTCTTAGGAATTTTTGGCAAGATCTTTTCAAAAGGGTGGGGACTAAGTTGCACCTTTCTACTGCTTACCACCTTGAAACAGATGGGCTAACAGAGGTGTTAAATAAGTGCTTGAAGGGATATCTGAGGTGCATGTCTGGAGAAAGGCCGGGGGACTGGTTTCTTTGGCCCATTTTGGCAGAATAGTGGTACAACTCCACTTAGCAATCGGCCATTGAAACCACCCTATATGAAGCACTGTATGGACAACCACCCCTACATCATGTGCCACACCTGTCAAGAGCTTCTCTAGTACTTATGGTGGACAGGACTTTATAGCAAAGGGAAACTGCTAGAAAGATGATACAATTTCATTTGAGGAGGGCTCAAGATAGGATGAAACAATAGGCTGATAAACAAGAACCGAAAGACAATTTAGGTAAGGAGATCTGGTCTACCAAAGATTACAACCATACAGGCAACATTCAATCAAGAGGAAGTGGAATCAGAAGCTCTCACCTAAGTATTTCGGTTCTTTTCCAGTAATAGCTAGAGTTGGGAAGGTTGCTTACAAGTTACTTCTTCCTCCTGGTTCTAAAGTGCACCCCACTTTTCATGTTTCACAACTTAAAAAACATGTGGGAGCAGCCCTTGTGCAAAATGTGTTACCTATGGTAGATGCGAGCGGGGCATAGGTAAGGAACCAGCTAGAATCTTGGATTGTCACATAATACGCAAAAGAAATCAAGCAATGACTAAGGTGCTGATAGGGTAGGTCAACACATTCCCAGAAGATGCTACATGGGAACCCTTTGAGCAAATTAGAACCAAGTTTCCTCAGTTTGATCCTTGAGGACAATAATGTTTTTAAAGGAGTAATTGTTATGAGCCAAAAAAGTTAAATAGAAGAAAACGGTGCGTTTTGGCTGTAAATAAAACAGATCACTTTGGGAGTTTAATTAAACGAAGTGTTTTTGTATGAGTCAGCAGTTGTAATAACCAACTCTAAGAATCGTTAGTTTGTTTGTTTCTCTTTTTCCTTTAAAACCAAGGTTTGTACACGCTAAGGTGGATTTCGATTATTATGGATTTATTTTCTCTTCATTTATTCTCTCATTCTCTCTAATTTCTCTCTCCCTAATTCTCTTCTCTTTTTCTGTTTCAATATTGAGGGTCTATTATAAAATTTTATGTTGATATCAATTTCACATTTTATCTTTATGATAACTTTTATTAAAAAATTATATTTTTTATATTTAATATTTTTTAATTTTAAAATATATAGTGACAAAATTAAAAGATAATTGAAGCAACTAAGCAAACAAAGAAGTTAACCCGTATATAAAAGATTAATAAATAAATTATAAGAAGATAAAAATTAATAAAATAATTTAAATAATTACATTAAAAAATTAATATCAACAAATCCATAAAAAGCTAATCAAATATTTAAACGTCGACAGCAGGGTTCGAGAACCTGCGCGGACGAAGCCCCACAGATTTCAAGTCTGTCTCGTTAACCACTCGGAGATATCGACAATGTTGGGGAAACTTTTATAAATCCATTTATTTCTAAACATTAATTCATGACACCGCCAAGCGCCTAAATGGGAAATGCGTTACTTATGCCTACATATCTCGAAATCAATTAAGCAAAGATTTACAGTAATCTAGCTGGTGAGGGCCCACTATGATTAAACCAGACATACATAATTCCCAATTATTTGACACATATATGGAGTTAAAAAAAAATTTAATATTCCTAAATACATCTTAATAGATTCAAACTTAAAATCATACAAGTAAAACAGTACATAATGATTAGTAAAACATAATGGTTTTATATGTTTGTATGCAGAAAAAGGATATTTTTGGACGACACAACAATGTAGAAGAAGAAAGTGAAGTTCTAAAGTTCAACTTTTTAATTTTTTTATTAGTAAAATATCAGCAGCACATATCTTTTCTTCATTGGAAGACTTTTTTGTTGGCACAAAGATTAGGAAAGATTTCATTAGACGTAAGATTGAACATTTAAACATGTTACTGGCAAACCAGTCAAGTAGTGAGATAATGATTTAGGTAAAATAAGCTTTTGCTTGAAAGTCTATCAAACCACAGCTCTAATTGGGGAAAAGTTGAGGGAGGAAGCTCAATTTCAGCTAACCAACAAGCTCCTATAAAACATGATTAATGAATAACTAAAGAAAAATGTCAGAATAAAATAAGTAGATATTAGGGGTGAGTAAAACTCGATTCAATTCGAAAAAATCAAAAAAAAAAATTCAAATTTTGAGTTAAACAAATCAAGTTATTCGAGTTAACTTGAATTTTTTCTTCGAATTTTGAATTCGAATTAAGTTTAATTTTTGAATTCAAATAATTCGAATAAACCGAATATCAAACTATAATATTTTACATTTTTATCCCAAACCCCCAAACATTTTTACTTTCCCCCCAATACTTTTACTCCCTCCCACTTTCCCTTCAAAATTTTACTCTCCAACCCTCAATTTTTTTTTATTTTCCCCCTAAACTTTTACTTTTCACCCTTTACCCCCAAATAAAAATTCATCCAAAAAAACCTCTAAACCTAAATGGTAATAATTTTATTTATATCTACTATTTATATTATTAAATTAAATTTCATATTTTGTACGATTTATATTATTGAAGTGTTTAATCATATTAAATCATTATAAATTTCTTTTAAAATTGAATTATTAACGATACCATACTATATTTGTATTAAAATGTTACGAGCCAAAAAGTTAAATAGAAGAAAACAGTGCGTTTTGGCTGTAAATGAAACGGAGCACTTTGGGAGTTTAATCAAACGGAGTGTTTTTGTATGAGTCAGCAGTTGTAATAACCAACTCTAAGAACCGTTATTCTGTTTGTTTCTTTTTATCCTTTAAAACCAAGGTCTATACACAGCTAAGCAGATTTGAATTATTATGGATTTATTTTCTCTTCATCTATTCTCTTCATCTCTCTAATTTCTCTCCCCCTAATTCTCTTATCTTTTTCTGGTTCAATATCGAGGGTCTATCAAAGGTATCAAAGCTACCGTTCCTATGGCCGGAGATGGTGTTACTACAAGGTTACAGAAAGATGTCACTTTTTTGTGACAAGAGTTTCAGAAAATGCAAGGGGAGATCTCCCAAATGGATGGAAAGATATATGCGAGGTTGGAAACCCGTTTGCAAGGCTTCAAGGATGACTTCAAGGGCGAAATCAGGTCTAAACTTCAAACTCTTAGATCTGAACTTCATGGGTTATTGGAACAGTATTTTGATAGTTTCATCGTGCCCAGCAATGTTGCTGCACAAGACCGAGGGAAGGGAGTAATGGGGAGCAGACCTCCACCACCCGAATTTCCTCAAAAATGTCCCACTAATACTTTCCAAGCCTCTGTTATGATGACTCTTCCTAACTCATCAATTCAAGAAAAAGTTGTTAGATGGGGTTGCCCACATTTTGATGGGACTAGATTTCGAGATTGGTGGTCCAAACTTGAACAATATTTTAAAGTCGAGGGGATCCCTGTTGGCGACAATGTTCGAATTGTGATGCTAAACTTGGATGGAAAAGTTTTAGAATGGCATTATTTTTATGCTCAGAAGCATAGGGGTTTACAAGCTCTAGACTGGACCACTTATGCTATTAGCCTAAAAGAACGATTTAGTTCAAGCTTATTTCCAAAACCAATGTCAGAGTTGGTCAATCTCAAACAACATGGTTCAATAGAGCAATACCATGAAGAATTTGTAAGTCTCCTAAATCAAATAAGTTTTCCTGAGTCACAAGCTCTATGCATTTTCACTAGGAATTTGTAACACCCCAAATTCGGCCCAGACGTTATGGCTGAATTCAGCGATGTCACATTGAATTATTTTTCGCAAAGTATAATATCGTTGAAAAACCCGTTATATATATTTAACCTCTTTGTGATCTTAGCGAAAATTTTAGAATTTCTCGTTCTCATGCAAAAATTTAAGTTGGTTGGAAAAAGTTAATCATATTAAATTGTTATAAACTTTAAAACATTATTTCTTACGAAAGCTTTTAAAACATGTTACGTTAACATAGTGTTTTGAAAAATAATTATCTTTTCGAAAACCCACTTTCTACAACTAACAGATATAAATCCGAATAAATAAAACCCCAAATTAAAGCTTAAAATTTTTTAAAAGGCATTATTACAATAAAAACACCCAAAAATAAAACTACTTATAATTTAAAAACCCAATGAGAAAGTCTATGCAGTTGTGTGGCCACCTTCGAGTCCCTCGCAGCACCGACCCACCTAAGCTTGGGGATTACCTGTACAGATAAATAGATGGGTGAGTTATGAAAACTCAGTGAGTAATCCCATATCAAATAATCAATCAGTGAGCATACATGCAGGCCTAAGCCCAATTGAGTTCGATGTGATTCGATTTCATTGGGGCCTTAGCCCATTACAAGATCGATGTCGGTGTGGGCTGAGCCCATCTCCCAAGGCAAGACAAAGATGCAGATATGCAATCAATAGATCCTACCCAACCAGACTTTACATTCCATCTCCATCCAACCATACACTCCATATGGGGATAAAATCAACCCACCCGTTCCTACACTCTAAGTAGTACCGGTTGCGGCACTAAACAGTATTTGCAGCAGAGCTGCAACATAGTACACTTCCTCCAATCAGAATAAATCCCATCCCCATGCAACATATCATGCATCATGTCATAATATCACACGTGTGATCAACATATATAAAATGACATTTTCAAACATAATCATACATTTCATAGGGGCATATCAGTCATTTTACCATGTAGGGGCATTTCAGTCATGTTATCAATTAAGGGGTCTAGATACACTTATTGACCCAACAGTAGGTCCACAGTAGTCTCGGGCGACCCATACAACCTTAACAGTCAAACAGTGAAAATGGGCCCACGGCCCATATTGCAACCCATATTAGCCTACACGCCCGTGTGGCCCACATAGCCCAAAAATGACCTTGGCCGTGTAGATTACACAACCTGACCCAATATTTACCACATGTCCGTGTGGTTTACTTGAGTGGGGCCCACATGCCTGTGGGGCCCACACGGCTCAATTCTGCCCAAAATGGCCCAAAACAGCCTTGACCCATAAAATCGCTCATGGTCAGCCTTAATGATTACACGCCCATGTTTAGGCATATAGACTACCACACGAGCGAGCGCATGCCCGTATAGTGTCAATGGCCACTTATTTCGGCTTTTACCGATCTACGATTAAGGGCAGTGTTTGTACACATCTGTTAGGATTCTAGGTGCGCAACCCCCCTTAAGATGAATCGCATCTAAAACAAAGGACAATTCCATGTCCAACATTAGTCATGCTTAAAACCAACAGGATTAAACGATTCTTTTTATAACACTTATCCAAGATATGACTTAATACTTGCCTTGATCGAACGATTAAGCCTTTGCACACTGCAACCGATATCACCTGCATTCCAATCGAAACCCATTACCCTTAATCATATCATTCACACAAACAGTTAGAACCAAAGTGTAAATCACTTACTGAGAATGCAAACCGATTCTAGGGAAGGGAAACAATCGACCTATCCCTAAAAAGAGTACCCACACGACAAAGGCAAGGCTAGCACCAACACGTCCCTAGCCATAAACGGCAACAAAGGAAAAGGTTAGATGAAAACTATTAATACCACAGAAAGAGAGAAAGAGAGAAAATAATCGTGTACACACACATACGTGGTTGGTCAAATAACAATAGCCAAAACCAAAAGAATAGAAGGGAAGTATTCAGCCTAACCACAAGTTGCAAAGAGGGAAAAATTGCGAAAGAGAGAAGAGAAGAGAAAACAAGGTATTCGGCCACTGAACAACTACCGATTGAGAAAAGGAAGAAAGGTATTCAGTCAAGGAACAAAATCGAGTGAGAGAGAGAAGAAGAGGCAAGGAGAAACTACCAAAGAATTGATAGACTCAAAAGAACTGAGAAAGAGGGAAGGAGAGCAAGAATGACCAGTAAAGGATTTGCAAATAAGTGAAAACCCAAAATAAGCCAAAACTAAAGACACCATCAAACTTCCTAGCACCAATCGGCCTCCAAAGAAAAGAAAAGAACCAAAATGTTCCTAGTAGCTGAAATGGAGTGCTCAAACTCACCAAAGCCGAATTCTTTCCCCAAAATTGATTTATTTGAGTGCCTAAAGTTCAAATTCTGCACACCGCTCCCTCTCACCTCAACTCCCCATGATTTTCTCCTAAAATCCCTCCATGCCATCCACTCCCCTCTCAACTACTCAATTCAAAATCCATTCAAACACTTCAGTGTTTCGGTCAAACCACAACACTCCCACGACACAGTAGTAAAATAAACACCCCACCGCGCCTACCAGGATTCGAACCTTAGACATCAAGTAACTACTACACGCCACTTATCCCCTAGATCAGCAGGCCCATTCTGTCATGTAATACCCATATTTATTTAAAAAGCCTACTGACTAGAGACAAGGTTTATTCATATTGAAACAAAATTTTGCACAAGCCAAGGCTTGAACCCAAGACTTCTCAAACACCCCCAGAACACTTAACCACTGAAGCAGAAACACAGTTGTGTCACAATCATACAAAAACAACTACTTAAGATTTTGGGGCGTTACAACTCTACCCTCTAAAAGAAAATTTCGGCCTCGAAATTTACCTGATCAGAACAGATGAGGGTATTATTGTCGCATCGCCTTCTCGGGTTCCCACATGGCCTCTTCAGAACTGCGATTATGCCAAAGTACCTTAACCAGTGGAATAAACTTCCTCCTTAAAACCTTTACATTACGCTCCAATATCTGAACTGCTTCCTCTTCAAAAGTCAGGTCTGGCCTAACCTCAATTTCCTCAATCGAGATAGCATGTGCAAGATCAGAGCTGTAATAGCTCAACATAGAGATGTTGAACACATTGTGAATCCGGTCCAACTCTGGAGGTAACTGCAACTGATATGCAACTGGCCCTACACGTTTCAGTATGCAGTAGGGCCTAATAAACCTAGGGCTCAACTTGCCCTTCTGTCCAAATCTCAATACCTTTTTCCATGGTAAGACCTTGAGGAAGACAAAGTCCTTCACAGAATACTCACTCTCCTTATGTTTCAGATCTGCATATGACTTCTGTTTGTCAGATGCCGCCTTCAATCGATCCGAATTAGTCTAACTTTATCCTCAATATCAGAAACCAATTCACGGCCCAGAACATGCCACTCGCCCAACTCAATCCAACACGAAGAAGTACGACACCTACAACCATATAATGCCTCGTAAGGTGCCATCTATATGCTAGACTGATAGCTATTGTTATAAGCAAACTATGCTAATAGCAAATAGTGCCCCCAACTGCCTTGAAAATCTATCACACAACTCCTTAACATGTCCTCCAGTATCTGAATCACCCTCTCTGACTGACCATCTGTCTGAGGATAGAACGCAATACTGAAGTCCAACCTTGTACCCAAAGCCTCGTGTAACTTCTTCCAGAACAGAGACGTGAAGCGAGGATCTCTATCAGATATTATGGAAACCGGTACCCCATACAGTCTTACAATCTCAACACATACAGTTTAGCTAACTTCTGCAAAGAGTAATCAGTACGAACTGGTATGAAATGGGCAAACTTTGTCAATCTATCCACGATGACCCATATCGAATCCTTCTTAGTAGGCGTTAGGGGCAACCCACTAACGAAGTCCATAGTCACTCTTTCCCACTTCCAAAGTGGAATCTTAACTAGTTGAAGCAACCTTAAAGGTAACTGATGTTTAGCCTTCACCTGTTGGCAAGCTAGACATTTACCCACGAAGTCGATAACTTCATGCTTAAGAGCCGGGCACCAATATATCTCTCAAAGGTCTCAGTGCATCTTATTTCCACTAGGATGCATAACATAAGGACTACTATTCGCCTCTTACAGTATAAACTGCCTCAAATTAGTATCTTTCAGTACACAGACTCTCTCACGAAAATAGAGTACCCCTTCGCTATTCAGTCCAAAGTCCGATGTGTTACCACTTTCAATATGTCGGAATCGAGGACCCAGGGACTCATCCTCTAGCTGTTTACCCTTAATCTGTTCAATCCATGTTTGTTTAACCTGAAGTTTAGCCAACAGACTACCATCATCAAATAAACTGAGATGAGTAAACATCGCCCTCAAATCAGTCATAGCCCTACGGCTCAGTGCGCCAACCACAACATTGGCCTTATCGGGATGGTATTCGATCGTACACTCACAGTCTTTAAGTAGCTCAATCCATCTACACTGCCTAAGATTTAGTTCCTTCTAAGTGAGGAGATACTTGAGGCTCTTGTGATCCGTGTAAATAATACACTTCTCACCGAACAGGTAATGCCTCCAAATTTTTAGTTCGAATACCACTGCGGCCAATTCGAAGTCATGTATCAGATAATTCACCTCATGAGTCTTAAGTTGATGAGACGCACTTGCATCAACACAAATCCCAACCCAACATGTGATTCATAGTTGTAAACAGTAAACTCTTTCCCAGACTCCGGCTGTATCAAGATAGGGGCTCCAGTTAGAACTTTTTTAAGCTTTTCAAAACTCTTTTGTTATGCATCAGTCCAGTTGAACGACACACCCTTACGCAAAAAATTCATAAGAGGTGTAGCAATCAATGAAAACCCCTCAAAAAATCGTTGATAATACCCTGCCGGTGTAACACCCTGAACCCGAGACCGTCGCCGGAGTCGAACACGAGGTGTTAACAGACTTCAAACCACTTACTGAGAACTTCCCAGACAAGCTGCCAATCTGTGTACTAGTCGCTTCAAAAATCATAACTTGAGTTTTACAACTCGAAAATCAGTTTTGTAATTTTTCCCTGAAACTAGACTCATATGTCCATCTACAGATTTTTTTCTAGAATTTTTGGTCGAGCAAATTAGTACAGTTTATTAGTTAAAGTCTCCCATGTTACAGGGGTCGACTACACTGACCTTCGTGCGTTACAACTCGAATAACTCCCTGTGCAGGGCTTCAATACTGATGCCGTTTGTTTCTATAGAAACTAGACTCAAAGAGGAATTTATAAATATTTCGTATGACTCCTAATTATCTCTGGTAAATTTATAATGAATTTTCAAAGTCGGAACAGGGAATCCAGAAACCGTTCTGGCCCTGTTTCACGAAAACCCAAATATCTATTAACATACAACTCATATGACATTTTCGTTTCTTCCATATGAAAATGGATTCATCAAGGTTCATTTACATAATTTATTCACTATTTAATTCTATTCCTACTATTTTTAGTGATTTTTCACATCCACGTCACTGTTGCTGCCAGCATCTATTTCTAGGGTAGACTTTCTCTAACACATAGTTTCTATGATTCAACCACCCCCTTTACATATATAGTCCAAAATATAATCATGATGACCCATTCTAATGGCTGGTCATTGCCAAGCATTTCCGTGCTTCTTAATGAGCATATACATACCAAATGATTATAACATTATGCTCAAAACATTTATAAGCCTTTTTCGCATGGCTATTCAAAATTTTACATACCAAGTTCAAACAAAACATAATAGCCTATACATGCGAAATGTACTCCAAGACCAACTACGAAGAAAATACCAAAAGTTGTTAGCGGTGTGATGACTTGATGACGGTCCCGAATACGCAAAAAGTCGAGTCCAAGAAACCTAAAATAGGTGACAAGCAAACACCGAATGAGTATATAACTCAAGAAGTCATAAGCAATGCACTAACAACCATTAATAACATTATCGCAAGAGGAAACAAAATGGAGCGAGGCTAATTACTCCATTCAAACCGAACTATACCATAGTTCCTTAGACCTTCGATTCAATCATACATCTACATGACCTTTCACTCATTCCGCGATAATTCTTATGTACGTGACTTCAATTTACATTGTCACATAGGTTCAAACTTACCAAGCTCGACCCCAAATATAAACATAGCGCCTATTAGCCATGAACTCAAGGTACTTACCCGATCCGCTGTCCGTGATCAACTCAATAGTGTCGCACACTCAGTGTCAATAGTGATTCAAAAGCATATAGTGAGTCCGCACACTTAGTGCTATATAATCAACTCGCACACTTAGTGCTACATGATCAAACTCGCACACTTAATGCTGTACAAGTTTTAAACCTGCACACTTAGTGCCATTCTCATGATAACAAATGTTTATACCCGCACACTTAGTGCCGAAATCAACAACTCAATACATCTCACCTCTTTTCCTTCCATTCAATACTTCCATCACCACATACACACATGTATATAAATTCATCATTCCTTTCGGCATAATTACATAGACATTATGTCTATTCAAATCAACACAAAATATATGCTTAGTGACTTACCTTGTGTTGGGTAAAAGCAGTCCAAGTCGGTTACTCGATGACCTTCGTCTTTCCCTTGCTTGATTCTCCTTCTTTAACTCCTTGAGCTTAATCAATAAATTAACTAGTTTAACCATCTTGCTAAACATTCATAATTCAATTACACATGCATATGTATGTTTGTATATTCGCAACCATCCTCACTTATTACCCATTTAGTCAATTATCTAAGCCAAGATAAGGCTTCAATACGGTTGCCTCTAACCGAATACATGCACACCAATCTACTTCATTTGGCCGAATATGCATGTCTATGTTGAGGCCAATTTTACACTTAATACCACACAAAAAAAACAGCATACATTTTACTAACTAACACATTACATATTGTAGCTCAATACACATCTCTCATTTACTACATAACCGAAACATCATCACCAGCAAATATACACCTTGAAATAGTATATATGTCATACCAATTCATCATGTGCAAACACATATTCATGTAGGTGCAAGGGCCGAATCTCAAGTTGTTTATATCCAAATATAAACACATATCCAAAGCTCAAATCTTACCTACCATGCAACATGCATGAATCATACTTATGGATATACCATGACCGAATACATCACAACACCATAATTTTGGTCATGATTAGGCAAAGAACTTAATGTCTTACTCAAAAATACTAAAAAGAAAGTCCAAGAGCCATCAATCCCCCATCACATATACCATTAACAAGCTTCATATTTAACATGCAATGGCATTAACACAAAATCCACCTTGGCCAAATACCATCCCCATGATATAACAAAGATTTGAACCATGGGCTAATAAGAACATCAAGCTAGTAACTAAAACATGCATGAAGCTCATGGCACAACCTCAAACATACCTTAATCTTGATGCAAGTATAGCCAAACCCCTTCCTAATCCTCTTCCAAACCAAACATGAAGCAAAAATTCCCTCTTCTTCCTTAGGATTTTCGGTCAAGAGAGAATGAAAGGATGATCAATTTTTTTCTTTTCTTTTCTTCAATACACGGCAATAGGGGGTTCACTCACACACATTTTTTTCATTCTTTATTACCCATGCTTATTTGTTTATTTCTTTTCTCCCTAATGCACCAACAAAACATGTCTATGACATGTTTTGCCCATCCTCATTGTCATGGCCGCCACCTCTTATAAAAAGAGGGATATTTGACATGCAAGGCCATTTTTTGCATGCATGCTTTAATTAGTCATTACACATTCCCCATCATACTTCCAAAGTTTTCTACTAGGTTCTTTCTAGTGAAATTCACATTTATAACTCTAAATCAAAACATCAAAAATGTCACACATGAGTTAACACATATTATAGGCAATAAAATATATATTAAACTATTTTTATGCCTCGGTTTTGTGGTCCCGAAACCACATTCCGACTAGGGTCGTTTTAAAGGTGTCACAACTCTCCCCACTTAAGAAATTTTCATCCCGAAAATCTTACCAAGAATAGATTTGGGTATCGCTCTTTCATAGAGTTCTCGGGTTCCCAAGTAGCTTCTTCTATCCCGTGTTTGAGCCATAACACCTTCACCAGCGGAACCCTTTTGTTTCGCAACTCCTTCACTTCACGAGCTAGGATATGAATCGGTTCTTCTTCATAACTCATATCGGCTTGAATTTCAACCTCTGATGGACTAATTACATGCGACGGATTAGATCTATAGCGTCGAAGCATCGAAACATGAAAGACGTCGTGAATCTTTTCAAGTTCAGGGGGCAAAATCAAACGATACGCAACTGAACCGACTCGTTCGGATATCTCATATGGCCCGATGAACCTTGGACTCAATTTGCCCTTGCGCCCAAATCTGAGTATCTTTTTCCAAGGCGAAAGTTTAAGAAACACTTTATCTCCCACCTGATACTCAATGTCTTTTCGTTTCAGATCCGCGTCGACTTCTCGACAATCGGAGGCTATCTTGATTTTCACGGATTACTCTTACTGCTACATTCAGCATCTTTAATCAAATCCACTCGAAAATTTTGCTCTCACCGAGCTCGGTCCAAAACAATGGTGTACGGCATTTACGCTCGTACAAGGCCTCGTAAGGCGCCATCTTAATACTTGATTGAAAACTATTGTTGTAGCGAATTCAATCAAAGGTAAATATCGTTCCCATGAACCACGAACTCGAGGATGCAACATCTCAACATATCCTCAAGTATCCGAATTATTATTTCGGATTGACCATCGGTTTGGGGGTGAAAAGCGGTCTTTGAAATGCAACTTGGTACCCAAAGCTTCTTGCAATTTCTTCCAAAATCGCGAGGTGAACCTCGGATCTCTATCCGACACAACAAAAATCGGTACCCCATGTAATCTCACAACTGAGAAAGCGTACAATTCAGCTAGTTTATCCAATGAAAAATCCGATGCATACGAGGATAAAGTGAGCCGACTTAGTCGGTCTATCAACAACAACCCAAATCGCATCCTTCTTACTAGTCGACAATGGCGGCCGGACACAAAGTCCATTGTGACTCGATCCCATTTCCACTCGGGTATCATGATCGGTTGAAGTAACCACAAGGCACTTGATGTTCCGCTTTCACTTGTTGACATATTAAACATCTCGAAACAAAGTCGGAGATGTCTCATTTCATACCATGCCACCAAAACCGACATTTCAAATCGTTGTACATCTTCGTACTCCCCGGGTGAATTGACATTCGGCTACAATGAGCTTCGTTCGAGAATCATCGAAATGAGTTCGAATTTCTTGGAACACACAAACGATTTCTGAACCTCAAACAATCGTCATCATCAATTTGAAACTCCGATTCCTTGTTCGGAACACACTCAGCCCGTTTTGCAACCAACTCATCGTCAACTTTCTGAGCTTCGCGAATTTGATGAGTCAATAATGGTTTGGCCTTTAATTCGCTATTAACACATTGTCGGGTAGGATAGACAAGTGTACATTCATTGCTCGTAAAAACAAAGCGGTGATTTCGGCTTAAGGCGTCCGCAACCACATTAGCCTTTCCGGGTGATAATCAATGACCAGCTCATAATCTTTCAACAACTCAAGCCAACGTCTTTGTCTTAGATTTAAATCTCTTTGAGTCATCAAATATTTGAGACTTTGTGATCCGAAAATACATGGCACTTCTCACCAAATAAGTAATGTCGCCATATTTTCAAGGCGAATCGATGATGACTAATTCGAGATCATGGGTCGGATAATTTTTCTCATGTGGCTTTAATTGTCTCGACGATAGGCCACAACTCGACCTTCTTGCATCAATACGCAACCTAACCCAAGTAGGGAGGCATCACTATAGATGACAAACTCTTTGCCGATTCGGTCAGTACTAATCTTGGAGCTTAGTCAAATGAGTTTTCAATTGGTCGAAACTTTTCGACACTTTTCCGTCCATTCAAACTTGACATCTTTCAAGCGGTTTCGTCATGGGTGTGGCTATCATCGAGAATCCTTTTACAAACCGTCGGTAATGTAAGCAAGTCCCAAAGAGCTCGAACCTCGGTAATATTTCTTGGAGGCTTCCAGTTAAGTATGGCTGAAATTTTGCTCAGTCGACTCGAATACCCGATCTGAGATACCACATGACCCAAGAAGCTAACCTCTCTTAACTAGAACTCACACTTGCTGAACTTAGCATATAACTGCTTATCCCATAAAATTTGCAACACTAATCTCAGGTGCTCCACATGTTCGGTCTCATCTCTTGAATAGACCAAGATGTCGTCAATAAACACAACTACGAACCGATCCAAATACGGTCTCAAGATCGATTCATCAAATCCATAAATACCGCAGGGCATTAGTGAGCCCAAGCGGCATCACTAAGAACTCGTAGTGACCATATCTCGCTCAAGGCGGTTTTGGGTATGTCCGAATCCGAATTCATGAATCGATAATAGCCCGATCTCAAATCTATTTTTGAGAACACCGAGGCTCCTTCAGTTGATCGAACAAATCATCGATCTGTGATAGCGGATATTTGTTCTTTATTGTCACTTTATTAAGCCGACGATAGTCGATGCACAACCTCATGGTTCCGTCCTTCTTTTCACAAACAACACCGGTGCACCCCAAGGTGAAAAACTTGGTCGAGCGAAACCTCTATCCGTCAACTCTTGCAACCGAGCTTTCAACTCCTTCAACTCGGTTGGTGCCATACGATCACGGAGCTATCGAAATTGGCGTAGTCCGGTACAAGCTCAATACCAAACTCTACTTCTGAGCAGTGGTAAACCCGGTAATTCTTCAAGAAAACATCCGGGTATTCACAAACCACCGCACCGATTCGGTTTCTTTTCCAATTCCTTATCATCAAGTACATATGCAAGGTATGCTTCGCACCCTTTCTTACATGTTTCGGGCCAACATTGTTGATATTACGGTGGCAACCCTTTAAGTCCGTAGACTCAACTCGGATTATCTCGTTATTCGCACCTCAAATCAATAGTCTTGCTTTTGCAATTCACAACCGCATCATGCACGGTCAACCAATCCAAACCAAGAATAACATCAAATTCATCAAGCGGCAAAAGCATCGGTCCGCGGAAAGCGGGACCCTCGGGTTACTAGGGACATTTCTTGCACACTTTGTCGACAAGCACGAACGACCCAAGGGATTTGACACCAATTACGAATTCAATAGACTCAATAGGTAAAGTCTTCTTTGGATGCTAAGGTTTCGCATATATAAGAATGAGTAGAACCGGGGTCAATCAAAGCAATCACATTAGTATCAAAGAGAGTGAAAGTACCGGTGATAACATCGGGGAGGATGCTTCCTCTCGTGCACGGATGGCATATGCCCTAGCAGAGTACGGGTCTCGGATCGAACAGTACAGTATCAAGTGGCCCCTCTCGACTACCACCCTACCTCCTGAAATTCTTGGTGGTCTACCTCTAGTTGTCATTCCACTAGGTCTTGCACCTTGCATCCTATTCTTCTCATCAAGCTCCGTGCAATCTCTAATGAAGTGGTCCTTGAACCGCATCCGTAACAAGCCCTATTGGTAGACTTACCCCAACATTCACCTATGTGTCTTCTCCCACATTGGGGGCATTCAGTTTCTCTTGATGGTTATTGACCACACTAGCTACCGAAGTAGCTCGGGAGTCCGTCAATGGTCGTGCTCTAATGGAAATTCCCGCATCGTCCTCGATTTATTGGTGTCCTCCACGAACTTCTTTACACCGAGAATGGAGCTTTACCGTCGATCTTTTGCGATAGTCTCTAGCTTCAAATTCAGCCTTCTTCTTCTCCTTTCCAAGTTCCTCCGCCTTGCGAGCTCGTTCAACTAGTGTTACGAATTCTTTTATCTCCAAAATACCCACTAGTAGCTTTAGATCTTCATTCAATCCTTCTTCAAACCTCTTGCACATAGCAACCTCATCAGCCACACACTCTCGGGCATACCGACTGAGTCTTACGAACTCATGTTCGTATTCAGATACTGTCACAAGGCCTTGCTTGAGTTCCAAGAATTCCTTACGCTTTTGATCGATGAACCATTGACTAATATATTTCTTTCGAAACTTCGTTTGAAAGAAATCCCAAGTAACTCGTTCGTTTGGAACTATGGAAATCAAGGTCCTCCACCAATAGTAGGCTGAGTCTCGCAACAAGGATATAGCACACTTTAGACATTCATCGGGTGTGCATGACAGTTTATCAAACACCCGAATGGTGTTATCAAGCTAGAACTCGGCCCTTTCGGCATCATCAGTAACTATGGCCCTGAACTCTTCAGCCCCGCGCTTCCTAATCAAGTCTACAGGTGGCTTACTCAGCCTCACAGGTCGATGGCGATGGCATTACGGGCTCTTGGGGTAGATTATTCAAATTCGGAATTGTTGGACAGTAGGATTGGTTCGGGCATATTCGCGACCCACTCATTCATCATGGTAAAGAAGGCTTGTCTAGCCCCTCACCACGATTATTCATAGATGACTGAGGTTCAACAGTGGCGTCCCTTGTGTAGGAGCAGCCGCTACACTTTCAACGTCATCCGCCAAGGTTCTCTCTACAGGGATCCATTTACTAATCAAAACAATAATTTTAACCGTCAGAAGTCATCACACATTTAAACATTCACATTAAGGCATGTATAGCTAGACTCATACGTGCTATGGTAGTCCTAGAACTGACTAAACCATAGCTCTGATACCAATAAAATGTAACACCCCGAACCTGAGACCGTCGCCGGAGTCGAACACGAGGTGTTAACAGACTTCAAACCACTTATTGAGAACTTCCCAGACAAGCTGCTAATCTGTGTACTAGTCGCTTCAAAAATCATAACTTGAGTTTTACAACCCGAAAATCAGTTTTGTAATTTTTCCCTGAAACTAGACTCATATGTCCATCTACAGATTTTTTTCTAGAATTTTTGGTCAAGCAAATTAGTACAGTTTATTAGTTAAAGTCTCCCATGTTACAGGGGTCGACTACACTGACCTTCGTGCGTTACAACTCGAATAACTCCCTGTGCAGGGCTTCAATACTGATGCCGTTTGTTTCTATAGAAACTAGACTCAAAGAGGAATTTATAAATATTTCGTATGACTCCTAATTATCTCTGGTAAATTTATAATGAATTTTCAAAGTCGGAACAGGGAATCCAGAAACCGTTCTGTCCCTGTTTCACGAAAACCCAAATATCTATTAACATACAACTCATATGACCGTTTCGTTTCTTCCATATGAAAATGGATTCATCAAGGTTCATTTACATAATTTATTCACTATTTAATTCCATTTCTACTATTTTAGTGATTTTCACATCCACATCACTGTTGCTGCCAGCATCTATTTCTAGGGTAGACTTTCTCTAACACATAGTTTCTATGATTCAACCACCCCCTTTACATATATAGTCCAAAATATAATCATGATGACCCATTCTAATGGCTGGTCATTGCCAAGCATTTCCGTGCTTCTTAATGAGCATATACATACCAAATGATTATACCATTATGCTCAAAACATTTATAAGCCATTTTCGCATGGCTATTCAAAATTTTACATACCAAGTTCAAACAAAACATAATAGCCTATACATGCGAAATGTACTCCAAGACCAACTACGAAGAAAATACCAAAAGTTGTTAGCGGTGTGATGACTTCGATGACGGTCCCGAATACGCAAAAAGTCGAGTCCAAGAAACCTAAAATAGGTGACAAGCAAACACCGAATGAGTATATAACTCGAGAAGTCATAAGCAATGCACTAACAACCATTAATAACATTATCGCAAGAGGAAACAAAATGGAGCGAGGCTAATTACTCCATTCAAACCGAACTATACCATAGTTCCTTAGACCTTCGATTCAATCATACATCTACATGACCTTTCACTCATTCCGCGATAATTCTTATGTACGTGACTTCAATTTACATTGTCACATAGGTTCAAACTTACCAAGCTCGGCCCCAAATATAAACATAGCGCCTATTAGCCATTAACTCAAGGTACTTACCCGATCCGCTGTATGCGTGATCAACTCAATAGTGTCGCACACTCGGTGTCAATAGTGATTCAAAAGCATATAGTGAGTCCGCACACTTAGTGCTATATAATCAACTCGCACACTTAGTGCTACATGATCAAACTCGCACACTTAGTGCTGTACAAGTTTTAAACCCGCACACTTAGTGCCATTCTCATGATCACAAATGTTTATACCCGCACACTTAGTGCCGAAATCAACAACTCAATACATCTCACCTCTTTTCCTTCCATTCAATACTTCCATCACCACATACACACATGTATATAAATTCATCATTCCTTTCGGCATAATTACATAGACATTATGTCTATTCAAATCAACACAAAATATATGCTTAGTGACTTACCTTGTGTTGGGTAAAACAGTCCAAGTCGGTTACTCGATGACCTTCGTCTTTCCCTTGCTTGATTCTCCTTCTTTAACTCCTTGAGCTTAATCAATAAATTAACTAGTTTAACCATCTTGCTAAACATTCATAATTCAATTACACATGCATATGTATGTTTGTATATTCGGCAACCATCCTCACTTATTACCCATTTAGTCAATTATCTAAGCCAAGATAAGGCTTCAATACGGTTGCCTCTAACCGAATACATGCACACCAATCTACTTCATTTGGTGAATATGCATGTCTATGTTGAGGCCAATTTTACACTTAATACCACACAAAAAAACAGCATACATTTTACTAACTAACATTACATATTGTAGCTCAATACACATCTCTCATTTACTACATAACGAAACATCATCACCAGCAAATATACACCTTGAAATAGTATATATGTCATACCAATTCATCATGTGCAAACACATATTCATGTAGGTGCAAGGGCGAATCTCAAGTTGTTTATATCCAAATATAAACACATATCCAAAGCTCAAATCTTACCTACCATGCAACATGCATGAATCATACTTATGGATATACCATGACCGAATACATCACAACACCATAATTTTGGTCATGATTAGGCAAAGAACTTAATGTCTTACTCAAAATACTAAAAAGAAAGTCCAAGAGCCATCAATCCCCATCACATATACCATTAACAAGCTTCATATTTAACATGCAATGGCATTAACAAAAAATCCACCTTGGCCAAATACCATCCCCATGATATAACAAAGATTTGAACCATGGGCTAATAAGAACATCAAGCTAGTAACTAAAACATGCATGAAGCTCATGGCACAACCTCAAACATACCTTAATCTTGATGCAAGTATAGCCAAACCCCTTCCTAATCCTCTTCCAAACCAAACATGAAGCAAAAATTCCCTCTTCTTCCTTAGGATTTTCGGTCAAGAGAGAATGAAAGGATGATCAATTTTTTTTCTTTTCTTTTCTTCAATACACGGCAATAGGGGGGGTTCACTCACACACATTTTTTTTCATTCTTTATTACCCATGCTTATTTGTTTATTTCTTTTCTCCCTAATGCACCAACAAAACATGTCTATGACATGTTTTGCCCATCCTCATTGTCATGGCCGCCACCTCTTATAAAAGAGGGATATTTGACATGCAAGGCCATTTTTTGCATGCATGCTTTAATTAGTCATTACACATTCCCCATCATACTTCCAAAGTTTTCTACTAGGTCCTTTCTAGTGAAATTCACATTTATAACTCTAAATCAAAACATCAAAAATGTCACACATGAGTTAACACATATTATAGGAAATAAAATAAATATTAAATTATTTTTATGCCTCGGTTTTGTGGTCCCGAAACCACATTCCGACTAGGGTCGTTTTAAGGCTGTCACAGCCGGTCCCAGAAAACTACGAATCTCTGATACAGTCTTAGGTGGCTTCCAATCCAAAACAACTTCAATTTTCCAAGGATCAACCCTAATCCCTTCAGTAGATACCACATGGCCCAAAAATGTTACCTATCGTAATAAGAATTCACACTTACTGAACTTGGCGTATAGTTGTTTCTCCCTCAGAATCTGCAGAACAACTCGAAGATGTTCATCATGCTCATCTTCAGTCCTCGAATACACCAGGATGTCATCAATAAAAACCACTATGAACTGATCAAGATAGGGCAAGAACACTCGGTTTCTTAGATCCATAAAAGCCGTTGGTGCATTCATCAGTCCAAACGATATCTAGGAACTCGTAATGACCATAATGAGTCCTAAACACTGTCTTATAAACATCAGTATCTTTAACCCTCAGCTGATGGTACCCCAATTGGAGATCAATCTTAGAGAAAATTGAAGCTCCACGGAACTGGTCGAATAGATCATCAATCCTCGGTGAGGCGTACTTATTCTTAACGGTCAATTTATTCAGTTGCTGATAATCGATGCACATACACATGGATCCATCCTTCTTTTCCACAAACAATATCGGTGCTCCCCATGCAGACACACTAGGGTGGATGAACCCACGGTCTAACAATTCTTGAATCTGAGCCTTAAGCTCCACAAGCTCCTTTGGTGCCATTCTATAAGGGGCGATAGACACCGGATTTGTACCAGGCAGGGGCTCAATCCCAAACTCAACTTCACAGTTTGGAGGTAACCCAGGTAGCTCATCGGGAAAAACATTTGGAAAGTCTTTAACTGTTCTAATATCCTTAACAAAAGAAACCTCAACATTTGAAACACCGATGTAGGCTAGATACGCTTCACAACCCTTACGAACCAATTTCTCGACCCTTTATACAGAGATCACATTTGACAAATAGTTCCGGCGCTCCCCAATTACAACTACCTCCTCATCCTCTGCAATTTTCAATACCATATGTTTTACCAGCCAATCCATTCCTAGAATTAAGTCAAATCCCCCAAAAGGAAGTTCCATCAAATCCGCAAAAAAGGTAACTCCTTGAACCTCTAAAGGTACATCTCTGAACAATTTATCTACCCTTACAGACTGCCCCAATGGACTCAACAAGTAACCTCACTTGCAGTACTCTCAACCAAGATATTCAAAGTCTCAGGCACATTACGAGCTATATAGGAATGAGTAGATCCTATATCTATCAGTCCAGTATAAGGCACATTATAAATGAAGAACGTACCCATGATAACATTTGGAGCATCTCCATCCTCTCGGCGACTTGTGGCATAAACCAAAGCTGGTTGCCTCACCTCAGTGCGACCAGTACCTTTGCCTGGTGCCCTCTGACCATGGCCCAAACCATTTTCACCTTTGGCCTGACCACAGCCTCTCGATGGCTACTGAACACCCCTCGGCAGCTGTACAGTACCCATACTAGTAGCTTGTATCTGATCGGGCCTCTGTGGACAGTCTTTGATACGATGCTCCAATGATCCGTACCTCAAACATGCCTCAATCCTTTTCCAGTACTCGCCCTGATGGCATCTTCCACAATCAGTACAGGGATGCGGTCCAGTAGCAACAACAGGGGCCCCAACTCTGATCAGCCCATCAACTCTGCCTTTTTCTTAGGCTTCAGAATGGAACTTGAGGGCTCCGATTCCCTCTTGTTCCTACCTCTCTCCTTTTTACGATTTTGGCGCTCAGTTCGCTTCACATCATCAATGATCTTTGCTTTATCCACTAAAGTAGCAAAATCTCGCTCCCTCTGTGGAGCTATCAGAATGCTTAAACTATCCCTGAGGTCGTCCTCAAAACAGGTACACCGTTCGTATTCAGTCGCCACATTGCCTCACGCATAGCAGCTTAATTACAAAAATTCAGCCTCATATTCGGCCACTGATTTATCCCCTTGTGTCAGATTTAGAAACTTCCTCCTTTGGGCATCCACATAACTAACACCCACAAACTTTCCTTGAAAAGTACTCTTGAAAAATTCCCAGGTCAGCCGATCGGGCTGAGTGCCCTCTTTAACTGTAAGCCACTACTGGTAAGCCTTATCTCTCAACAGTGACACTGCACCCTTTAATTTCTGCTCCGGGGTGCAATCTAGATTATCCATGATCCTTTCCGTGGCCTTAATCCAATATTCAACCATATTAGGGGTGTAATAGCCTGATTTTGGGCCTAGTTGGGACAGTGGTTTCGGAACCACTATTTCGAGGCTGGAGAAACTATTTTTAATATTATTTTATGTGTCATAGCATGATTATACAAGTGCATGAAAATTTTGGTTAATTAATTTTAGCGATTGTGAACTTAATTACGAAAAATGACTAAATCGCAGAAGGGTCAAAAGTTTTGTTTTGCTAGCCAAATGTGTTAAATAGCTAGAGAACCATAATTGGGGGTCTTTAAAGTTCAAATAGGCCTTTAAATTAGTGGTGGTTGGCCATAGGGGACAATAATTGACAAAATAGTCAAAGTTGGTAATGGTTTGGTATTTGATGACAAAAGCAAAGACTAATAAAATAAAACAAGTGGTCATTTATCTTCTCCATTTCCTTTCTCTACCAAAATATTGAAGGAGAAACCTCCATGGAAGTTTGAAATTTTCAGCCACTTGCAACCCTTACTAGTAAGTCACTTTGATGGTCATTTTTGTTGATTTTTGTGTTTCCAAGACCTTTATAGCATGAGCTAGTTAATAGGGGATTATTTTGCAAAATGGTTGAAAGTTTAGGGTTTTTCCATGTGAATCTTTATGTGTTTTTCTGAATTTTTATGGAATAAAATGAGTCATGGTTGTGTAATAAACAACTTTTGTGAAAGAATTTTCATGAAAATACCTAAAATAGACCATTTTGTAAAGATGACACAATGACTGATAAGTATGAGTAATAATGAGAATTGTAGGTTGCTCCTAGTATAAAAAGAATTCAGCTAGGCTTGGGTAGTGAGGAAATTCGATAAAAATTGATTTACGAGCCTAGGGGTAAAATCGTAAATTTGTGAAAGTTTAGAGGCAAAAATGGTCATTTTTCCAAAGTATAAATTATGAAATGTATTGGTTAATATGATGATTAAAATAGTGGATTTTATCATTATAGATCAAGAAAACTGAGATTCGAGCTTAAATCAGAAAGCACGAGGTTATGGCTAAAATGGAATAATTGGCCGAAGTTTTCATTCGAGGTAAGTTCGTGTGATAATAATAATGCAATGTTATTATTGAATATTAAATGCTTTATTATTATTATTATTATATAAATTGTATGATTGATTATACGGATATTCTTGATGAAGATTCGACAAGTAAGTACATAAGCAAATAATGTGATATTGTAGCATATTTTAATGCTTTGATAATATGTACATTTAAATGTTTTATTTCTACCATGAAAGTATGAAATGTATGATGGAAGAATAAATGACATTATGAGCAAGTGCAACGACATTGAGTTAGACAAGAAACCCCGTTTGAACCTTAGGAATAGTATAGGATACACGGGATATGTCATGAGAAATAATATCGTCTGAACTCACGAGTTTTGTCTGAGTTCGTGAGATAAGTGATATATGTAATGTGGGTCCGGGCACTGACTATGCCATCAGGCTCGTGAGTAACTCACTGAGCGAGCATATCATGTTAATACTTTGGGGTCCGGGTGCTGACTTTGTGTACAGACCCGTGAGCAGCTCAAATACGAGTATTACATAATATGTGGTAGCTTTAGCTACATATGTTACGCGCTATGAGTTGGTTCTAGCTGCGTATATGGAACTATGTGCAAGTTTCTGTGTATCTATTAGTGTGCTTAGTGTTCAACGGGTAATTCAAGGAAGGATTTGATAATGGTCCCAATGAGGTATGTCATTGGTGAGAACGAACTTGAGTTATGTTACGAATGAGTATAGGTATGTACAAAAACTCAATTGAATATGAAATCCATGAATGGTAAGTCCATGAGTATTGTGAAATGATGCTGTGTTAATTTGGTGGACTAAGATATATGTTTATAAATGCATATATTTCTAATTTAAAAGAAATGAAGGTATGATGAACTTAGTCATCATCATTTTTGTACTAAAACTGTTTTGGACAGTAACTGTAGTCCAATTTTGAAAATTCACCAAAAATTGTGGAAATCGAATTTGAGCTGAATAAAATATGAAATTAAAACTTATTGAGTCTAGTTTCACATAGAAGAAATAGTGTAAGAAACTGAATATCATATTATGAGATATTTAAACTATTGTGAGATAGAGAAAATCATTGAAAATTGTAAAAAAATTTAAAATCCTTAATGAGTCTATTTTCAATAGAAATAGACGAGAACATCATCTAAGTCTCGTATTATGAGATAATCAATTTTTAGTAAAGAGGGGTCCGAACTGTCAGATAGTGAAAAATGGGTAATTCTAAATAATAAACTGTACTTATTGGCTAGACTAAAAATTCTTAAAATTTTATGGTAAGAAGATATTTGAGTCTAGTTTCAGGGAAAATTAGTGGATCTTAATTTGGAGTTTCTAGCTCCAGATATAAATAAATTAGTAACTATGACTCAAGAAAAATAACATGACTAGAAAATAAGTAAAGGTGTAATTATTTTTGTATTACCTTGAGAAGCATGTTGGCATATTGCTTATTATTTTCATATGGACTTACTAAGCGTAAAGCTTACTCCCTCCTTTTCATTTCTTTAGTGTTGTCAGGTCAGCTCGGGGTTGGAGATCGTCGGAGGCAGCATCAAAATATCAAGCTATTACCATTGGGGTATTGATAAACCTTGGGTGTATTTGAGTGAGTGGCATGTATAGGGACTTAGTTATTATGATGTGTATTCTTCCGATTTGGTCAAGATGTTGGCTTAAATTGATTCGTTGTGTTTAGCTATGAGATGTGGCTTATATGGGTGATGGCTTGTAAGCCTATTTATCCAAGCTATGTATTGATGCCTTGCGATGTGGTCATGTGATTATATTTGTTTGATATGAATGGTTAGTGTTACAGATGTATGCCTAATGAATGTTTTATGACCAAACGAAGTGGTCATAATCAAAGAATAAAAGTCTGATATGGCAATAAGTCAATAATGTTGGAAAACGAAATTGGTGTGGAATGACTTAGGCAAGCATGTCGTTTGTGAATGTGAAATAATGTCAAGAATGGTATAAATGTATAAGTGATAATCAAAATGACATGTTCAATTGATTGTAAATTGGTATGTTTAGACTTGGTATACAATGAGTAAGCAAAATATATGTATGACGACATATGAATATTACAATTGACTCTTAATGGAGGATGTTTAATTATCTACTTGATGCTACAATATATGTGTCTATAATGTAGTTAAGTATGTGAGGTATTAATGGTAACAGAAGGCTTGGAAAATAACCTAAGTGTTGGCCATACGGGCAAAGACACGACCATGTGTCTCAGCCGTGTGGTGGAACGGCCTAGCACACGGGCGTGTGGCCTGGCCGTGTGGTTCAAATTATTTGCTGACGTCACAAACAGAGAGTTACATGGGCTGAGGACACGAGCGTGTCCCAAGCCACACGGGCGTGTGACTTTTCAAAGCAAGAAAATTTGTTAAGTTGTCCGAAGTTTATCGAAAGTTCCCGGTTTAGTCCCGAACTACCCCGATGTATGTTTTAGGCCTCGAAGGCCCCTATAAGGTATGATATGCATGTGTTTGAAAAGTTTCAATTTGGACGAAATTTTGTGGCCTAGTTTTGCATGTTTGTGAATGTTTGAGTCTGGTAACGCCTCGAACCTTGTCCCGACGTCAAATAGGGTAAAGGGTGTTATAAGGGGCAACTCTAGCAGTTCCCTAAAAATCTCAGCTCCATTAGATTGGAGTCATTTCGTAACCGACCCACGGCCCATAGCACCAGTATTGGGCCCAACGACCCTCTGCAAAATTCGCAACATGGCCTGGGAGAATGCGTCGTTTCCTGCCGCAAGATCATGAGACCCAGTCTCAATCACAGGTGAAACCGGCGCGTCCCTAGCTTCAACATTAGGCATGTAGCCAAATGACAAAGACCCAGCCCGAGCACCTCCATGGCCTCCTCTGCGGCCTCTTGTACCCCTTCCATGAGTACCTTTGGTGCTCATTATCGAATTATGCTTTGTCTGTATTAACAATTTTATGCACCAGTTTACAGTTCCAATGTTTATTAACGGATATTTTATGAAAAATAGTATCAGTAATTTAGAGTTTGTTTTCGCGGATTGCAGTCTTACTACAATTTTAGTTTACCCTAATAGAGTGTTTTTGTACAATTTACTACCTACAGTAGTCTCAGTATTTCAGTTTAAAACAAGCAACAGTTTTAGAAGACTTACAAAATCAGCGCTGGAGACTCTGTGTACCACACATTCAGTAAAGCTTTTCAAAATAATCCAAATCATTTTGAAATAGTTCTTTTAGAAATCTAAGTTTTGTAATAACCCAAATTCACAACCGAGTTTTGCAACCTGGCTCTGATACCACTAAATGTAACACCCTAAACTCGACGCAGACGTTATGGCTGAATCCAGCGATGTTACATTGAAGTGCTTTTTGCAAAGTATAATATCGTTGAAAAACCCGTTCTATATATTTAACCTCTTTGTGATCTTAACGAAGATTTTAGAATGCCTCGTTCTCATTCAAAAACTTAAGTTCGTTGGCAAAAGTTAATCATATTAAATTGTTATTAACTTTAAAACATTATTTCTTGCGGAAGCTTTTAAAACATGTTACGTAAACATGGTGTTTTGAAAAACAATTATCTTTTCGAAAACCCACTTCCTACAACTAACAGATATAAATCCGAATAAATAAAACCTAAATTAAAGCTTAAAAATTTTTAAAAGGCCTTATTACAATAAAAATACCTAAAAATAAAACTAATTACAATTTAAAAACCCAATGAGAAATTTCGTGCGGTTGTGTGACCACCTTCGAGTCCATCGCAGCACCGATCCACCTAAGCTTGGGGATTACCTGTATAGATAAACAGATGGGTGAGTTATGAACACTCAGTGTGTAATCCCATATCAAATAATCTATCAGTGAGCATACACAGTCTTGGCCTAAGCCCAATTCAGTTTCAGTAACAGTTTAGTTTTAGTTGGGGCTTTAGCCCATTACAGTATTAGTATCAGCGTTGGCCTGAGCCCATCTCCGTGACAGTACAGTACAGATATGCAATCAATAGATCCTACCCAACCAGCCTTTACATTCCATCTCCGTCCAACCCTAAACTCCATGTGGGGATAAAATCAACCCATCCGTCCCTACACTCTAAGTAGTACCGATTGAGGCACTAAACAGTATTTGCAGCAAAGCTGGAGTACATACACTTCCTCCAATCAGAATAAATCCCATCCCTATGCAACATATCATGCATCATGTCGTAATATCATACGTGTGATCAACATATATAAAATGACATGCTCAAACATAATCATACATCTCATAGGGGCATATCAGTCATTTGACCATGTAGGGGCATTTCAGTCATTTTATCAATTAGGGGGTCTAGATACACTTACCGACCCAATAGTAGGTCCACAGTAGTCTCGGGCGACCCGTGCAACCTTAACAGTCAAATAGTAAAAATGGGCCCACGGCCCATGTGGGCCCACGGCCCATGTGGGCCCACATAGCCCAAAAATGGCCTTGGCCGTGTAGATTACACAACTTGGCCCAATATTCACCACACATCTGTGTGGTTTAACTGGGTGGAGCCTACATGCCCGTGGGGCCCACACAGCTTAGTTCGACCCAAAATGGCCCAGCACGGCCTCGGCCCATGAAATCGCTCATGGTTGGCCTCAACGATTATACGCCCATGTTTAGGCATATAAACTAGCACACGAGCGAGCGCACGCCCGTGTAGCGTCAACGGTCAATTATTTTGGCTTTTGCCGATCTACGATTAGGGGCAGTGTTTGTACACAATTGTTAGGATTCTGGGTGTGTAACCACCCTTAAGATGAACCACACCTAAAACAAATGACAATTCCATGTCCAATGTTAGTCATGCTTAAAACCAACAGGATTAAACGATCCCTTTTATAACACTTATCCAAGATATGACTTAATACTTGCCTTGATCGAACGATTAAGCCTTTGCACACAACAACTGATACAGAAGACTGGTTTCAGGCCCTTAGAGATCACCTGCATTCCAACCGAAACCCATTAGCCTTAGTCATATCGTTCGATCAAATAGTTAGAACCAAAGTGTAAACCACTTACCGAGAACGCAAACCGATTCTAGGGAAGGGAAGCAATCGACCTATCCCTAAAATGAGTACCCATATGACAAAGGAATGCTAGCACCAACACGTCCCTAGCCATAAATGGAAACAAAGGGAAAGGTTAGATGAAAACTATTAATACCATAGAAGGAGAGAAAGAGAGAAAATAACCGCGTACACGCACCTTGTTGGTTAAATAACAATAGCCCAAAATCGAAAGAATAGAAGGGAAGTATTCGACCTAACCACAAGTTGCAAAGAGGGAAGAATTGCGAATGAGAGAAGAGAAGAGAAGATAAGGTATTCAGCCAAAGAACAACCAACGATTGAGAAAGGGAAGAAAGGTATTCAATCAACGAACAAAACCAAGTGAGAGAGAAAGGAAGAGGCAAGGAGAAATGACCAAAGAATTGATAGACTCAAAAGAATTGAGAAAGGGGGAAGGAGAGCAAGAATTACTGTAACACCCCAAACCCAGCTCGGACGTTATGGCCAGATACAACATGTCACATTGAAGTGTTTTATCGGAAACCTTGTTTTCATTGAAAACCCTTCTTTAAAATGAAAACCTTAATTACTATGTAAAATCTCTTTTCAGTTACGAATGCTTTATTTAAAATAGATGATCTATGAAAACATGTCATTTAAAAATTGAGTTGCGGAAACATAGTATTAAAAAGTAGTTATGGTTTAGGAAAACCATATTCAACTTCTAATAAATGTAAAGCATAAAAAAAATCCTAATTTGAAATAATAACTAGAGGAAAGGCCTTATTACAATCGGGACTGAAAACTTAAAATAATAGAAACTATATGCTTAAGAACACAAGCCCAAGTCCTCTTGCTAGCTGGCCACCTCGGAGCTCCTGCAACCGTCGAACCACTTACTGAGGATCACCTAAGAAAAATAAAAGAGGGGGTGAGTTTACAAAAACTCAGTGTGTACAACCCTCATCAATCGTAGAGCTTGCATCACATCAATTTGGGCCTAGGCCCACTACAATAACGGTGGCACTTGGGCCTTAGCCCATGGTAGCCTCTGTTGGGCTTGAGCCCATGTCTCAATTAGAATTAGTTTACGCAATGCACAAATACCAATCCAACCCTGCACTCGGTATCCCGTCCAACCCTACACTCCTGTGGGGATTTAATCGACCCACCCATCCCTACACTCCTGATGTAGCCCGGTTGCGGAACTACCTAACGTTGTAGCAAAGCTGCTAGTCATATATTGGGCTTAAAAGCCATCGGTGGATCCACGGTCATCAAGCAACCATGTGATCGTTTTATTCTTCCTCCGTTCCATAATTCCCAAACCATATGCAACCTAAACAGAATATCATATGAATGCAACAGGTATACATGTAACATCCATAAATCATACATTCCACACATAGGGGTATTTTAGTCATTTTCGCCCTTAGGGGCATCTTCGGTAATTTCTCTTTATTATGGGTTTATTACTTACCTTGGCCCGTTAACAAGTCCTCGTTGGCTAAAGTGAATAGATACTATGCACTAGGTAGGATTCCAAAAAAGAGGAGGTGAGTCATCAAGACCGCTTAAGTACCAAGCTCTCCCTAGATCCAATCCTAGACATGCATATACCCATTGCCACACCTCAACCTTATGACTCGTCCACGGTCGCGATTAATTAATTAATTAATTAATTAATTAATTAAGTTTTATGTCTGTTTAAGCAGTTATCATATACTAAGCCCAAAACCCCTTACAAAGCCTAGACAAGTCTACATACATGCATATGGCCCACTAGGCCCAATCTCTTTCATATGGCCCATTAGGCCCAATCACATTCATAGTCATGCAATCGTATGACTTTTCATCACTTAATATCAAATTGCTAATTTTGCCTATTATGGACCCTACGGCCTATCGGGCCCATTTAGCCCATTTTGGCCCGGTTGGCCAATACACGACCCAAGCCCATGGAATCGCCCATGGGGCCTCTGATAACCTATCGGTTTTCCCCCTTACAAGTGTTCGCGCACTTGCAAGACTATTGTAGCCAAACTTCTGGCTTTTCGACATTTTAACTTTTTGGTATTTCAGGATTTGCCGATCTTCTATGTGTGTACAGTGTATGTACACACCTGGTATTAAACGTGCTGTGATTAGCCATAAACCTATAAATGATGTCACTCAACGATTAATCACACACTTATTAGGTACGATCACCAAAAACCAAAAATCTCACCTTTACCTTACCTTGAACGACAAGCCTTAACAGCCCTTCCTTAACCACTAATCCCAAGTATTTCTTAAATCTGCATCAATCTTAATCATTAAGAACTAAACAAAAAATGACTCGAAATCATCTTAAGTCACTCTTAAATCACCCATGACCATTCGACCAACCTTAACCAATAAAAGAGGAATACTTACCCAAAACCCCAAAATACCGAAGAAGCAATTCAACAGAGATCTGAAATTCGAGATTCGATACTAATCCCCTACCAAAATTGATTTAGAAAGAGTGAGGGAGAGAAGAAATCGGTACTAGGAAAATCGACTGAAAGAGCAAAGCACTTACATAAGAATCGACCGAAGCAGAGGGAGTAGTGGCGACACAGAGGGTCTTCAAGAAAAGCATTTCGGCTTTTGAGATTTGTATGGTGAAAGGGGTTATTCGGCACAAATAAGAAGAAAAGAAGAAGAAATTAGTTAAAACCAAAGGTTAATCAAAAGAGAATTTGAGAAGAGAAAGAATGGAAAATTGGCAAGCAAGGAACAAGGAATTTGTCTTCTGAGCACTTAGAGAGAAAAGTGTTTCGACAACACAAAAAAATGAGGAATACGGCTAAAGGAAGAGAAGTAATTTCAGCATTACCCCAGAATCCCCAAAATAGAGACCTATATGTACTATAGTCGAATTTCCTATCCCCAACTTCCCAATTCGGCTCCACCTCTCTACACCCTTCATCTCCTAATTTTTCCCCCTGATAACTCCTTAAGCCCTTCCTTAAATTTCTCCTCTGATCACTCCCTTCAGAGTTCACATCCAATGCCACTACTGGCCATTTATTGAGAAAAAATAAATCTTTCTTTTGAAAAAGGAGGGATTTGAACCCCAAACCTCCTTGCCATGCATGTGACGCTAGTTGTCACTCCAACACAAGGCTCCTTGTGTCCAATTCCTCCTTCATTTATTTAAAACCCAAACTACTTGCCATCAAGGCTCTTTTAATTTTTAAACTATAATTTCCTTCACCCTAAAGTTTGGACTCAAAACTTAACCAAGGCCTATTATCACATAAATAACACTTGACTAGGAATATTAAGCACACCTTTTATCAAAATCGAAAAAAAGAAAGTTCGAGATTTTTGGGGAGTTACAATTACCAATAAGGGATTTACAAAGATGTGAAAACCTGAAATAAGCCAAAACTAAAGACACTACCAAACTTCCTAGCACCAATCGACCTCCAAAGAAAAGAAAAGAACCAAAATGTTCCTAACAGCTGAAATGGAGTGTTCAAACTCACCAAAGCCGAATTCTTTCCCTAAAACCAATTTCTTTGAGTGCCTAAAGTTTAAATTCGACACATCGCTCCCTCTCACCTCAACTCCCCATGATTTTCTCCTAAAATCCTTCCATGCCATCCACTTCCCTCTCAACTACTCAATTTAAAATCTATTCAAATACTTTAGTGTTTCGGTCAAACCACAACACTCCCACTGCATCGCAATAAAATTAACACTCCACTGCGCCTACTAGGATTCGAACCTAAGACCTCAAGTAACTACCACACGCCACTTATCCCCTAGACCAGGAAGCCCATTCTGTCATGTAATACCCATATTTATTTAAAAAGCCTACTGACTAGAGACAGGGTTTATTCATATTAATATTTTTTTTTGCACAAGCTAAGGCTTGAACCCAAGACTTCTCAAACACCCCCAGAACACTTAACAACTAAAGTAGATACAAAGTTGTGTCACAAACATACAAAAACAATTACTTAGGATTTTGGTGCATTACAAAATTTACAACTTGAAATCAACCAGTATATGGATTTATTTAGTCTACAAATCTTGGGTGAAGCTTTTAATATTGCTAGAAAGGTTGAGTGCTTATGGAGTACTTTCCATAAGAAGGGTTATCTACCTAGTTCAAACTTTGTGGCTCGATATGTATCACTGAGAAAAATAATTCATAATAGGTCTGTTCCAGTATGACAGACTGGGGTACATAATACCACTGACGCTTCCAACACAACCAAGGGTTTTGTTAAAGGGATTAGCCTTGCTTTGATGAATGAGAGAAAGCAAAAAGGGTTGTGTTTCTGGTGTGGGGCAAAGTATCACATTAGGTGCAAGTGTGTGAAAGGGAAACTTTATCAAGTCCTACTCGACACCCAATTTGATAGGGAGGGTGAGGAGTTCTAGGAATGCCTTGAATAATTGGAGGACCCTCCCACTAATGAACAACCTCAAGACTCTGTAGCATCTCTGCATGCAATCAAGGGCTCACAAGGCCCTCACATAATGAGACTTTAGGCTATAGTAGGTACTGCCAAAGCTATTGTAATGGTGGATTCAGGCAGTACTCATAACTTCTTGAACTTGAAACTGGCAAATAAGCTTTCATTACCAATCAGTCATCAAGAGAAATTTAGTGTAACAGTGGCTAATGGTAGAGGCTTGATGACTAAAGAGACTTGTAGAAATGTTACTTGGAAAACACAGGGTTCTGAATTTATTGCAGACTTCATGTTGTTGCAACTAAAGGGTGTGATATGGTTTTGGGAATATAGTGGTTACTCTGTTTAGGATCTATCACCTAGAATTTAAACTCTTTGACAATGTAGTTTGGTCAAAGGGAAGACTTGTGCACTCTAAGGGCGATTCAACCTGCCAATATACAGTTTATAGCAGCCAGCCAATCTAATAAGGGTTTTCCATTAGCTAGTCAACTACTTTGCCTTGTACCATGTAACAGCCTGGTTTAGACCCTAGTTAGAATAATGGTTTCGAGACCACAAATCTGAGTTAGAAAAAATATTTTAATATTATTTTCTATGATTACAGTATGTGTTTAAGCATGTGTGAGTTTCACATGAAAATTCGATCATTTGCGTGCTTAATTTGATAAAAGGATCTAATAGCGTAAAATGCAAAATTTCCATTCTGTTTGTTAAAGTGCCTAATTGCTATGTATCCTTTTTTGTGAGGTCTTTATGTGGTTATTTGACCATGGATGGTATTAAATGGCATTAATGGACATTAGTTGGCGGAATTTTAATGATATTAATAAGGATTTAAGTATACATTAATGTTATTAGATTAATTAAACAAGCATGAAAATTAAGCCATTATGTTCATCTATTGCCGAAAATAAAAAAAAAAGAAAAGAAAAAGAATCATTTAAGGTTCGGCTAAGCTAAAGCTCAATTGAGGTATGATTTTTTATCGATTTTTTAATAATTTCTACGTTTTTGTGATCGTTGCTTAGAGTTCTATCAAGCCCATATTTGAATTTCTAAAATTTTTGATGATTTTGAGTTGAGCCATTGATGAAATTATGATTTTTGTGAAGTTTGATGTTAGTAAATGAAAGATATGTATTGGGTTAACATGTTTTGTCTTTGAATTTTTGATGAATTTGAATAAAGTGGGTTAAATTGTGAATTTTGTAAATTGAGGGACTAAAATGTGAAATAAATGAAATATGTGGGCTTATATGAACTCTATGAACATCCTCCCTGACATGTGTAAAAGGAGATTTTGTGTATTTTGTGATTTTGTGAATTAGGGACTAAATTGTCAAAATGTGAAAATATGAGGACTAATTTGTAAAATGTCCTAAATATGTGTATATGGATTGAATTGAATGATTTTTTTTGAATAAAAGGGTTAATTTTGAATACATATAGATCAAGAAGAGAGGAATTCAGAATTAGATTGGTGGAAATCAAAGGTTATAGAGTAAACGATCCGAATCGTCAATTCTGTTTACGAGGTAAGTTCGTACGTGATAAATGATGTTAAAAGTATGTTTTAATGCTTTGATAATGCATAAATTGTACATCAAAAATTTGACTATGGTTTGAGTAAGATGATAAATCGACTATGTTCTGCACTAAGTGTGCGATTTGAAATAGCTTCGGCTATAAATAGCACTAAGTGTGCGTTTTGGAATAGCTTTGGCTATATGAGGCACTAAGTGTGTGACACTGAGATAACTTCAGTTATTTGAAATGGCACTAAATGTGCAGAATTGTTATGGCTTTGGCTAATCAATAAAGAACTAGGTGTGCAAGCTCTTAAAGCATGGAAAGACTTCTGAATGAATTAATGTATTCAAACGAGAGGTAAGAATGAAAATGAATAAATACAGAAAGGTTCAAGTATGTACGATAACTATGTGGTAGATGATATTTTGTGTATGAAGTTTGAAGAATTAGCATGAACATATTAATTGTGATGGAATAAAATTGATGGATAATTTGAGAACTACTAAGTGTTTATTAGTTGATGTTTTGTATTATATAAATTGTTAATTATATTTAGTACGAACTTACTAAGCTTCAAAGCTTATTGTGTGAAATTTTATCTATTTTACAGTGTTATAAAGCTAGCTCAAATCGGGGATCGTCAGTGACTCCTCAAATCGGGGATCGTCAGTGACTCATTCACACTATCGGACATCTATTTTGGTACTATTTTGAGAGTTGAACATATGGTATATGGCATGATAGGCTAGAAGTATGTGAATAAGTTCTGTAAAGTGGAAATCATGCATGTGATATGGCTAGGTTATGGTTGAATCTATGGTTTGATTTTGGTATTTAATATGTGATGAAAAAGTGGTATGTTTGATGTATAGATATGACCTAGTGAGGAATGGTCAATTTGGCAAGTTAATAAAGTGGTTTGGTTATGGAAATGGTATGATTTTGATATGACAATGAATGTGAAACTTAGTGATAAGAACAAGTATAATTAAATGTGTTTTGTAGGTAAATATGGTATGTTTTTAGTTTGGATAATGAGCAAGAATTTAGTTGATGAATATGTGATATGAATGACGAATGTTTTGTGGTTGAAATTGGTTGGAAATATGATGTATTTGATGCTTTAATGGTAATTGTAGGGAAGACCCTAAAGGGGTGGCATCATGGCCTTGTAAATGGCCTATTTTTGCCTACACAGACATGTGTCTCAGCCGTGTTGCTCAGTGGTTATTTGGAAATGAGTCTGGGCAGACCACATGGTCACACACAAGGGCGCGTGTTAGGCCGTGTGGCCAAGTCAGTTTTGAGCACAGGCTAGACACACGGGCGTGTGACTGGCCGTGTGATCCAAGTCAGTAGCCTCCCTAATTTTCACACAGCCTGGCACACGGGCGTGTCTTGTGGCCATGTGGACAAGTCAGTATGTACGCCTTGTTTTGCCATGGCTTAGACACATGGGCATGTCTAATGTCGTGTGAGACACACGACCTGTTCACCTGGGCGTGTGACCTATATAACTTTGAAAAATGTTTAAGTTTTGAAAAATTTTGTATGAGCTTGTTTTAGTCCAGACCTCTTTCTAAAGCATGTTTAAGGTCTCGTTGACCTATAAAGAGACTCTGTATTGATGTATGACTATAATACTATGTTGATTGTGAAATGAATTCAAAATGGTCCGATTGTTTAGTAATGACTCTTAACCCTAGTCCGGCGAAGGATACGGGTTAGAGGTGTTACTTACCATGCTTATTGAGTTAAAAAAAGATTTAATATTCCTAAATACATCTTAGTAGATTCAAACTTAAAATCATATGAGTAAAATATTATTTAACTATACATAATGGTTTTATATGTTTTTATGCAACAAAAGGATCATTTTGGGACGACACAACAATGTAGAAAAAGAAAGTGAAGTTCTAAACTTCAACTTTTTAAGTTTTTATTAGTAAAATATTATTCAACTATAAATAATGATTTTGTAATATCTTATTAAATAATAATTACACAAAACATTATTCATTTGCATTGACTATTATGACTTTTGTAATATTTTACATAATTGAATTTGACCACGAACTCATATCTTACAAAACTTCCTGCGGATGATGTTTCAATGTTATTTCTTAAATCTTACTACCTATAAACTTTAATCCTTAAATCAAGTAATTTAATATAACGTTATTCCACATTAAAATTTTTTCACTTTTGTAATTGAATACATGAAAATTTAAGTGAAAAAAATGAAGGCTTAATTAATCAATCACTAGTAGTATATAGGCTACGCCATTTAATCATACTCTTTATTAATCAAATATGAAAACTTTGCACAGATAAACCAATAAACTCCTAATAAAATATGAAAACTTTGCACAGATAAACCAATAAACTCCTAATACATCATATCGAATAACAAAACTTTGTCCGCATAGCGAAACAACTTCCAATCAAATGTTGGGACGTCGGACGCCTTATGGCCTAGAGAACAAATATTTCTGTGATCACAATTTATAGATTCATGTACAATTAACAAATCAAATGATAAGGAAAGTATGAAAATATACCTAGATCGATTGAAGTAGACAATATACGCCTTGCCAAAAGCATTGAAATCCTTAATCGAATGTAGTCACAATGAGTTTAGCTACAACCTCTACAATGTCCACCCAACGATAAAAAAAGCTGTCTAAAATTTTTTTAGAGAGTTTCAAAATTCTCTTTGTTGTTATCCAAGTGATAAGGTATGAAAGAAGGGATTAATTCTTGCCTTTTATTCAAAATTACTTATTGAATAGAATATCTCTCACAAAGTGATTTAAGGGATTGATATAAAGATGTGATATCCTTGAAACAAGTATGCACACACATAGAGTCTAATATTTAATTTTTTAAAATTAAATTAATTATAAAAATATTTCTACCTTTAAATTTAAACATGTGACGGATAAGGTACTTATGGCATATTAACAATTTAAATTCATAGTATGAAATAAATCTAATTTCTCAGACATTGACCCAACTATGATACTTATAGCATATTAGCAATTTAAACCCCTCATCTGAACTAAATCTAACTTCTTATCATTTTGACATTGAACCCACTAAGTAAGCCTTCTTCCAAATGATGACTGAGTGGTTCAAAAATTCGTATGAACGAATCCTGCTGCTCAACAACCTCCACCCCCACCTGTTCCTCAACAAGTCTCAATTGTGCCACAAGTAATCGATCCGATTCGATTGATTAAGCCACCTGTTGATAAGTTTCGTAAACATGGGGCTGAAGAGTTTCAGGCTACGATTGATGATGATGCCGAAAGAGCTGAGTTCTGGCTTGAAAACACTATCTGAGTATTCGATTAATTTTTCTGTACTCCAAAAGAATGTATTAAATACGTAGTATATTTTCTTAGAGATAATGCATATCACTGGTGGAAAACGTTGACATCGGTGGTTCCTAGAGAACGAGTTACCTAGGAATTCTTTCAGACCGAGTTTCGAAAGAAGTACATAAGTCAAAGATTCCTCGATCAGAAAAATAAAGAGTTTCTGGAGTTGAAACAAGGCCGGATGACTGTAATATAATACAAAAGAGAATTTGTACGTTTGAGAAAGTATGCTCGAGAATACGTGTCTACTGAAGAGATTATGTGTAAAAGATTTGTTGATGGATTGAACGAAGATATAAAACTATTAGTCGAGATACTTGAAATAAAAAAATTTGTAATATTGGTTGAGAGGGCCTGTAAAGCCGACGATCTCAACAAAGAAAAGAGAAAAGCTGATTCAGAGGCTAGAGATTCGAGAAAGAGATTAATGAATAAAACTTATCATTCCTCGTCAAAGAAATCTAGAGATTTTATTGATCGATTGATAACTTCATAATAAATAGTAATTTATACATATTTCTATCCCATTCTTAGCATATTTTTGGATGAATTATCCTTAGATTTGGTGAATTCGATGCTCCTAATCCTTTAATTTCATGTTTTATACTTAGGTGAGCATAGGAGAGTAAAAAGAGCGAGAAACAGGCTGAAAACGGAGAAAATGGACCAACATGGGAAATCAACATGGCCTGGACTTCCCCACATGGGTAAGCCACATAGTTGTGTCCATTTGGCAGAATCGAAGCATGACTTACACGGGTAGACCACACGCTCGTGCCTATGTAACAGCCTGAAACACGGATTGAAGAAATCGCACACGGGCGTGTCCCTGTCGAGCCCAAGTTTAGTTCTATTCGGAGAAGGCCATTCTTGAGGGATTTTAGGCATTCTAAAGCCTATTTAAACACCTGAGGAGGCACTTAGAAGGGACACACGGAGTAGGAGGCAAGGAATTACTCAAGGAAAGATGATTGATCCATCTCAGAAGCTGGATACATCATCAAGGCTGAAGATCTCCCTTCGGTTTTCTTCAGGAGTTTCGGGTTTTCTTTATGTTTTGTTATCTTTATTCTTTTGAGATGTTTTCTTTCATAATTACGAACTAAACCCCCTAAATACCTGAGGGGAATGAAACCTAAGATGGATCTTGTTATTATTATCTTAATTGTATGATAAATATTTGACTTGTTCTTAATTTTGTGTTCTTAATTCTTGTTTGAATATTCCAGGATATTGATTCAAGTTAATACACTTATTCAAAGGAGCAAAAGTCCCTGTCTAAGAGTAAATTTGTTGTAATTAAGCGGAGTTGATTGCACGCCTAGAGATAGGTGACAAGATTTTGTCAGATTAGGGTGAAACCTAATAAGGGAGTCTATAGATCAAGTTAATGCAATACTAGGGTGTTAATTAGAAAGACATTTCAATTAATCAACCTAGGGTTAGAAGTTATTAGTCTCGAGAGAGATAATAATATAACTTAGGGATTTCTATGGATCAAGTCAAATGAATAAATCGTCTGATTCAGAGTTAAATAACAAGTGAAGTCTAGGTGGATTTTTCCTTGGGTATTGTCTTAATCAATCGAGTTTTCCCAAAAGCTTTTCCCCAATTTTCTCTCTGTGCACCCTTAGTTTAGTTAATTAGTTTAGATAAACAAATCCCTTAATTTTTAGGCTAGATAATAAAAAAGAAAGTAATTACTAGTACTCTTGGTTCCTTTGGGTTCGACAATCCGGTCTTGCTAAAGCTATACTACTGTTCGATAGGTACAATTGCCTTCATCGTGATAATAGTTAGTTTCAAGAACGATTAATTATAAATTTTTAAAACCTGTCGTGAATATCACATATCAAGTTTTTGGCGCCATTGCCGGGGAACTAAGATATTAGGAACACTCGATTTTTATTACTTTAGCCATTTTACTTTTTTTGCAATTTAAAATTTTATTTCCTTTTCTAATTTTCTCTTTTATTCGCTTTGGCAGGTGTTTTATAGTGTATGACTAGAAGAAACCTGTCGGGACCATTACTTTTTGATAGTGAGATTGATCACAAAGCGCGTAGAAATCAAAAAGAAATTAGGTGAAGCTTAAGATACACAGAGGAAGAGCAAGAGGACAATATTCAACCCACAACTGAGGAGATCGCTAAAAATCAGGAAAATCCGCTACCTCCTGTGATTGCTGCTGATCCAGTAAATCAGAATCCTACTCCGCGCACTCAGTAAATCAGAATCCTACTCCGTGCAGTATGTATGATTATGCTAAATTGAATTTAACAGGAACTGATTCGAGTATAGTTAGGCCTGCTATTGCTGCAAATAATTTTGAACTGAAACCTAACACGATTCAAATGATACAGCAATTTGTTCAATTTGATGGTTTGCAGGATGAGGATCCAAACACTCTCTTGGTGAATTTTTTGCAACTCTGCGACACATTTAAAATCAATGGAATCTCTGATGATGCTATACGCCTTCGGTTTTTTCCCTTTTCATTAAGAAATAAGGCTAAACAGTGGTTAAACTTGTTACCACGAGGGTCAATCACTACTTGGGAACAAATGACCGAAAAGTTTTTTTTTTAAATATTTTTTGTCGGCTAAAATGGCTAAATTAAGGAATGATATCTCTTCTTTTGTGCAGATGGATCTAGAAACACTCTACGATGCATGGGAGAGATATAAGGATCTGTTGAAAAGGTGCCCTTACCATGGGTTACCACTCTGGCTATAGGTTCAAACTTTTCACAATGGCCTGAATCCTTCAACTAGGCATATGGTTGACGCAGGTGCTAGTGGTACTATCAATAATAAGACACCTGATAATGCTTATGAATTTATAGAAGAGATGACACTGAATAATTATCAATGGCAAGTCATAAGGAAAAAGCCAACGAAAGCGGCCGATATTTTTAACGTTGATTCGGTCACCATGCTCTCTAATCAGGTAGAACTTTTGAATAGAAAAATTGACAGTTTTCTTGGTTCTTCACAGGTTCACCCAGTAATGCAATGCAATGCAAGTGGAAGAGGGACATGCAATTCAGAATACCCACCTTATGGCCACATCATGGAAAACGAGCAATTAAATTATATGGGTAATAATCCTTGACCTCAAAATAATCCTCATAGTAACACTTACAATGCAGGATGGAGGAACAACCCAAATTTATCATGGGGAGGCCAAGGGAATCAGAGACCACCACCACCTCCAGGCTCCCAACAACCACCTTACCAACAAGAGAAAAAGCTGAACCTTGAGGAGCTACTAACAAAGTTTATCTTAGTGTCAGAAACTCACTTTCAGAATACCAAAACAACACTTAAGAATTAACAAGAGTCGATCCAAGGGCTCGAAACTCAGATAGGCCAACTCGCCAAATTGATTTCTAAACAACCATAAGGTAGTCTACCGAGTAACACTGAATCTAACCCAAGGGAACAACTCAATGCAATTACCATCCAAGACGAGGAAGGGTTAGTTGAACCTGAACCAGAGCCGAGGCAAGGAATTTTGGTAAGTAAAAGTAAAGGCAAGGTAGAACACAGTGAGCAGAAACCGGTAAGTAAAGAGTACAAACCACGAGTGCCATACCCCAATGCGACAAGGAAAGACCGCATAGATGAACAATTTGGTAAATTCCTTAAACTATTAAAGAAATTACACATTAACTTACCATTTATTGAAGCTCTTTCACAGATGGAAAATGCAGTCAAATTCTTAAAGGAGTTTTTAGCAAATAAATTGAAGTTGGATGAAGCGTCGCATGTGGAGTTAAATGTAGTTTACTCAGCCATTCTACAGAACAAGGTAGCCAACAAATTGAAAGATCCAGGGAGTTTTACGATTTCTTGTTTAATTGGTAGCTTAAATATTAAAAATACTTTGGCTGATTTAGGGGCTAGTATTAATGTCATGCCCTAAAAAATGTTTAAACAACTAGGTCTTGGGAAACCTAAACAAACTAGGATGAGTATTCAGTTAGCCGATAAAACTATCAGATTTCCTAGAGGTATCATTGTAGATGTACTTGTAAAAATTGATGAATTTATATTTCCAATCGATTTTGTTGTTCTAGACATAGAAGAGGGTAGTGACGCACCTCTAATTCTTGGAAGGCCATTTTTACCAACTGCTAGAACCGTTATTGATGTTGGCACAAGTGAACTCACACTTCGTGTGGGTGATGACTCTGTTACTCTTCAAGCTCGTAATCCTATTAATACTGACCACGTGGTGCAACCTTCTTTACAAGAAACACATTCGAAGAGCACACATGAGCCTTGTTCAAGTAACAACAAAGAACCTATCTATCAAGAACAAAGAGTACAAATCGAGGAACTAGATGAATGGCGAACTCATAAACCAAGGACATACGATAAACCGAAACCACACTATGACAATCTCAATATTTCACCAAATCAACTTAAGGTTGGAGACAAAGTACTACTAGATGCAGCAGACCCTCGTATTTCCACTTCTGAACCTAATAAAACAACCCCGCTTACGGTACAGCATTTTTCCATACAGTACAGTCGAGGTAATTCATCCTAAATTCGACACTTTTAAGGTAAATAATACTTGTTTAAAACCTTATTTTGATGAAATTAATAGAAGGGATGAGAAGTGTAAACTCCTCACACCACATGATCACGCAAAAGAGAGGTAAGTCAAGCTTAGACTCTAAATAAGCACTTCTCAGGAGGCAACCCGAGCACTAACAGTATTGATTTCTTTAAAATTTTAGTTTTTAACATCTAATCACTAATTGAGTCCTTGAAACACAGGTTTTCTTATCCACATGGCCAGGCACACGGGCATTCCTTAGGCCGTACTCACACCACGGGCGGAGACATGACCGTGCGATACGCCCATATGAAAATAGGGAAAAATTTTTCCCCAACAGAGATGCGATAAGTTGCCACAGCTGTGCGACATAGCCGTGGGCGAGCCTATCAAAACAACACGGGTGTGCAACACGCTCTTTTCTAGAAACTATGGTTGAAACTGAGAATTTAGCATGTACGCATGACACGCCCGTGCCCACCACCCATGCTCAAGACTGATAAAACAATATGGGCGTGGAAGAAGTGAACGAAGTAGGACACGGCCATGCGACATAGCCATGTGCACCAACACGCCAAAAGGGCACGGGCGTGGGACAAATTTTAGACGTGCCTAAATTTGAAAATCACGATAAACACGGGTTAAAATAAGGGCACACAGGTGTGCCCCATGGCCGTGTGCCCCAAATCTATATAAACCCCTCATTATTCATCATCCCCTTCCCCAAAATCCCTAACCCTAGCCCCTACAACTCATGCCCACACCCTCCTTACCACGTTCGTGTGCTGACCACAGCATGACCATCGACGTTCCAAGCCCCTCCCTCTACCAAGCCATTGCGTTTGTTCATTCTTTCCTCTTCATTCTGTTTACTAATTTGATTTTTCTTGTGTTATTTTGACTATTAATCTTCATAGTTCTAATAATAGCCATGCTTATGCTCTTTGTTTCTTGCTATTCTAGTTGATGGATTCTAGTATATTCATTCTTGTGTTACCATGGACTTTAATCTATTTCCCATATTATCATTCTCATATGCATTCATTCACTAGGCATTATTCTCATATTCCTATTTGTAGTAATGACTTAAAATATCTGATCAGATTATCTTTTAGCATAATTGTTTTTATTACATGACTCTTATGAAGTATCTCTATTTAGTTCTAACATGCATTGCGTTTTTTTCCATGCTATTGTTGGGGAGTAATTTTATTTTTATTATTGTTTATTTTGTCGTACCATTGCAGATATCATGTCAAATCGTGGTAAGAAAACCGCTGTCCCCACTTCATAGAAGAGGAAAGGAACAGCATCATCCTCGGGTCCTACCGCGAAGATCAGACACCCCTTTATTTCGTTTCCCTTAGGACCCCAAGAAAAACTCTTTCAAATACTTCGGGCTCGACCCTTAGGTGTGGGCGGCTGCATTGACTGGGCCGCATTTGAACAAGTCCAACTGGCTGACGCGGTCAGAGCCCTTCTGTCGATTGATCTATGGGAGCTCTTCTTTGGGATCATTGAGCCGACGTACCTCAAGCTCACACTGGAACTCTGTTTTCCAAACCGTTATGACAGAGTTTGATGATCTAGGAATGGTCCAGTTTTGCCTCGGTGGTTTGGTTCACTAGTTGAGCGTACTTGAGTTTGGAATTGCACTGGGACTGTACACGGAGGAGTTTATGGACGACAACGAACTCGAGACCCTCCATTTCCATATCCACTCCTCTCCTTCGAAGTGTTGGAGTGCTTTAGTCCCTGACTCGACCACCAATGATCCTAGCCACTGTAAGGCATCAACCCTCGCCCCATCCCTGCGGTACCTACACGCCATCTTGGCCCACACTCTGACAGGACGATGAGAGAGCACCGACGCTGTCAGCACTCACGACGCCTATTTCTTATAGAGTATGGCAGATGGGTACATCTTCAACCTTGACTATTTCATTTCCCTTGCCATCCGCCATCAGACGGAGCGGCACAGGAGAGGAGTCATCTCTATTGGCCCTTATGTGACTAGGCTGGCACGGTACCTCAGGCTCTTCAACACAGCAGCACAATCATCCTCCCTCACCCTCATCTACCAGATGTCTCCACAGGGAATCCCGAGCATGCTTTATATGAGGATGATCGAGTGGCGATGTGGAACCGACCCTCTTCAGTACTGCCTCGTCCAGTCAGCTGAGTAGGAGGACCCAGAAGACATTCCTAATGATGTCCCTCCATGACACGAGGACCCACCGTCTTAGCCACCACCCATCCATCGTCCAGTTCATGCGGCGGCTTCATACTATGACATCTCTAAGCGCCTTACTCGATTTGAACAACAGTGTTTTCAGTGCTTTGATCACATTGATGCTACTCTTCATCAGATTTGTCAGCACCTTCACATTTCATCGCCACCACCACCTCGCGAGCCATCTAACGACAATAATGTTTAAAGACTTTTTATTTATTATTTTTATTTTCACTTTTATCTTTATTTATCTTCTTAAAGTACTTTTTATTTTATTTTCCTTTAATACTATTTCATTTTTAGGTTTTATAATTTTTATTGAACAATTTATAGTTTCGGCCATTTTATTACGAGTAATTATGCCTCTTTATTTTTCCTAAAGAGTTCTTGATTTTATCACAATTATTAAGAGCTCCAAAGCTCACCATCACTTAGGAACTTGAAACTCCACTGGAAAATGTTCTCCACAATTGCCATGTCCTGCCCGACCACCATGATAACCTTTTCGTTGGACACTGTGGTTGTGGAACCCAACCTCTACACCACCGGAGTATCCTCCTCCAATCTTATCATTGCCTTGGCCGATTATTCTCCATAACTCTAATTCAAGGAGTCCATTCATCATTTAGGAAGTTTCACTTCTCTCCCTATTTTATGATCTTATATCTATATCATTGTAAATCTAAATTTGTACATTAAGGGCAATGTACATCTTAAGTGGGGGGGTTGTTTATATCTTTATCAGAAAAATCCCTGAATTTTGTCTTATTCTCATGTAATCTTCTCATATCAGTATTAGAATGAATTTTGATTAATTTATGATTTTTATTGATATGTCTTGAATTAAAACATAGGCATACATGTATTGATGGCTTAAACTTTAAGGAATTACAGAATCAAGCATGATAAGTTGATTTTTGAGTTTTAAAAATTTTTAGGTTGTTTCCCCAAGTTCAGGTATTATCTTGAGTTGAAATTCACAGGTTTAACATCAAAAAGCCATAATTTTTGTGAGATCTTGAACCTTTAAGAGCATCTATTATTTCGTTCATGCTCACTTTTATTGTTGCTTTGAGTACATCAATCTTAATTTGTTATTCTAGAACTTGTTTGATTATGCATGTCAAGACCACACCATTCGATTTGATATGACAAGATGATAAAGACGCTTAGGTTTAACCCACTCACTCCATAAAAGCCTACCTTCACAATTAACCCTTAATGAACCCCCTTGAGCCCAATAACCCATTCATTGATTTACCCTTAATATTAACCCATAACCCATCATTGTTGAAATCCCCTAAATTAATTTGATCCCTATTTTTGTCAAGATTTGTTTTGAATAAATTGCTTAGCTATGTTTTATTTTTGATAGATAGCCTATGTTGTTTGACTTGTTCTTAAAAAAAATTATATATATATATACAATACATACATATATATTAGTAGTAATTCATCATTTTTAAGCTTAAGTGTTAATTCCATATTCTGAGAAGAAGCTCACTTGTATTCAAGTGATAATTAGTTATTTTTCTAGTAGGCAATTTTTCAATTCAATCTCGATTCTAACCTTTTCTTTCAGTTTGTGACCACACCCCCTAACCAAAGCCACGTTACAACCTTCTAAAGACCTTTTGATTGATGTATCATCTCAATATATAGTGGTGGAGATTTGATTTTCATGCAAGCCTATGGTAATAACTTTTCATATTGACTAATGAGTGCTTCATTTATTGTTCTTAAACACCTCGAGTGATTTGAGTGAATCTTTAGTGAGGATGTTAAACTGTGTGATATTTTGAATCAAAGGTAATCACTTAGATGAGGGGAGACACCTAGTTTTTCATGATAAAATGCTCAACTTGGAATGTTTGAAACTTTGATATTCTTTTAGTTGAATCCTCAATGTATGAGTACTTATGGATTATTTTGAGATATTATTGACAGGAATTATAGGTTGAGAAAAATGAATTTTGATTGTGAGTTGAGGATTTTGCTTGAGGATAAGCAAACGCATAAGTGTAGGGGTATTTGATAAACCGTAATTTATACATATTTCTAATCCCATGCTTAGCACATTTTTGGATGAATTATCCTTAGATTTGGTGAATTCAATGCTCCTAATCCTTTAATTTCATGTTTTATACTTAGGTGAGCATAGGAGAGTAAAAAGAGCGAGAAACGGGCCAAAAGCGGAGAAATGGACCAACATGGGAAATCAACATGGCCAGGACTTCCTCACACGGGTAAGCCACACAGCCGTGTTCATTTGGCAGAATCGAAGCACGACTTACACGGGTAGACCACATGCCCGTGCCTATGTAACAACCATGAATATGGATTGAAGAAATCGCACCCGGACGTGTCATATGGGCGTGTCCCTGTCGAGCCTAAGTTTAGTTCTATTCGGAAAAGGCCACTCTTGAGGGTTTTTAGGCATTCTAAAGCCTATTTAAACACCTGAGGAGGCATTTAGAAGGGACACACGGTGTAGGAGGTAAGGAATTACTCAAGGAAAGCCAATTGATCCATCTCAGAAGCTGGATTCATTGTCAAGATTGAAGATCTCCCTTTGATTTCCTTCAGGAGTTTTGGGTTTTCTTTATGTTTTGTTATCTTTATTCTTTTGAGATGTTTTATTTCGTAATTATGAACTAAACCCCTTAAATACCTAAGGGGAATGAAACCTAAGATAGATCTTGTTATTATTATCTGAATTGTATGATAAATATTTGACTTATTCTTAATTTTGTGTTCTTAATTCTTGTTTTAATATTCCAGGATATTGATTCAAGTTAATGCGCTTATTCAAAGGAGCAAAAGTCCCTGTCTAAGAGTAAACTTTTCGTAATTAGCGGAGTTGATTGCACGCCTAGAGATAGGGTGACAAGATTTTGCCAGATTAGGGTGAAACCTAATAAGGGTGTCCATAGATCAAAGTTAATACAATACTAGGGTGTTAATTAGAAAGAGATTTCAATTAATTAACCTAGGGTTAGACGTTATTAGTCTTGAGAGAGATAATAATATAACTTAGGGATTTCTACAGATCAAGTCAAATGAATAAATCGTCTGATTCAGAGTTAAATAACAAGTGAAGTCTAGGTCGATTTTTCCTCGGGTATTGTCTTAATCAATCGAGTTTTCCCACAAGCTTTTCCCCAATTCTCTCAGTGCGCCCTTAGTTTAGTTAATTAGTTTAGATAAATAAATCTCTTAATTTTTTGGCTAGATAATAAAAAAGAAAGTAATTACTAGTACTCTTGGTTCCTTTGGGTTCGACAATCCGGTCTTGCTAAAGCTATACTACTGTTCGATAGGTGTACTTGCCTTCATCATGATAATAGTTAGTTTCAAGAATAATTAATTATAAATTTTTAAAATTTGTCGCGAATATTACGTATCACTTCAACGGGATATCAGAATAGAGATCGTGGAAAGCAATATACCAACCCTAAAGCTCAAACTACCTTTGTATCGAGTGTTGGTAATGCAAAGGATGTAAAGCCTGAGTCAAAACAATGTGGAAGACAACATTTTGGAGATTGCTGGGGAAAAAGTAATAACTGAGCTTGTTGCAGTTGTGGTTCACGAGATCATTTTATAAAAGATTGCCCGGAGTTAGCTGAAAAAGATAATGTTTAGAATATGAGACTGAGTAACACTGCAGCTAGAGGTAGACCATCGAGAAACATGGGAAATGTGAGTGGTGGTAGAGGTGTGACGTAAGACACTACAGTGAGTTTTGATGCTAGAGCACCTATACGAGTCTACGCTTTTCAAGCATGCGAAGAAGCGTGATCTCCAAATGTCATCACCGGTACTTTTACTCTCTATGATACTAAAGTTATTGCATTGACAGATCCAGGGTCTACTCATTCGTATATATGTGTGAATTTAGTATTCAGTAAGACTTTTCCTGTAGAGTGTATTGAATTAATAATTAGAATATTGAACCCCTTAGGCAAGTGTGTATTGATTGATAAAGTGTTCAAGAATTGTCTATTGATGATTTGGGATAATTATTTTCTAGCTGATTTGATGTTGTTACCATTTGACGAGTTTGACATAATCCTGGGTATGGATTGGCTAACATTGCATGATGCTGTTGTGAACTGCAAACGAAAAACTATTGATTTGAGATGCAAGAATGATGAAATAGTCTGAATTGAATCTAGTGATTTGAATGGGTTACCGACTGTGATTTCGTCAATGAAAGCTTTGAGCATAGTGAGAAAAGGTTGTGAAGCTTACTTTGCTTATGTGATTGATTCAAAAGTATTAGAAAAGAAAGTGGAATCAGTGCCTCTTGTCTGTGAATTCCCTGATGTGCTTCCTGAAGAACTTCCTGGATTACCTCCGATTCAAGAAGTTGAATTTGGCATTAAGTTAGTATTGGGAACTACTCTGATTTTGATAGCTCCGTATAGAATAGCTCCGACAGAGTTGAAAGAGTTAATGTCTCAGTTGCAAGAATTAATCGATAGAGGATTTGCAAGACCGAGTTCCTCACTTTGGGGTGCACTTATTCCATTTGTGAAAAAGAAAGATGGCATAATGAGAATGTGCATTGATTATTGCCAGTTGAACAAAGTGACTATCAAGAACAAATATCCTCTGCCCCGAATTGATGATCTATTTGATCAATTAAAAGGAGCTACTGTGTTTTCAAAGATAGATCTGAGATCAGGTTATTATCAGTTGCGAGTAAAAGATTCAGACATTCCGAAAATTACTTTCCGAATGAGGTACAAACATTATGAGTTTTTGGTTATGCCTTTCGGATTAACAAATGCACCTGCTATTTTTATGGATTTGATGAACAGAATTTTTAGACTGTATTTAGATCGATTTGTCATTGTATTCATTGATGACATTTTGATTTATTCATGTGATGAAGTTGAGCATGCCGAACATTTGAGAATAGTGCTACAGACTTTGCGAGATAAGTAGTTATATGCGAAGTTTAGCAAATGTGAATTTTGGTTATGAGAAGTCGATTTTCTAGGACATGTTGTGTTGGCATCTGGTATCCGAGTTGATCTAAGCAAGATTTCAGCTATTTTTTATTGGAAGACTCTGAGAAATGTTTCTAAAGGTCGTAGTTTTCTGGGACTTGCTAGTTATTATTGACAGTCTGTAAAAGGCTTTTCTATGATTGCGACTCCGTTGATGAAATTGCTTCAGAAAGATATGAAATTTGATTGGTCTGAAAAATGTCAGAAAATCTTTGACAGTTGAAAACTCTATTGACTGAAGCTCCAGTATTAAAATAACTAGAATCAGGTAAAGAATTTGTGATTTATAGTGATACTTCACTGAACGATCTAGGTTGTGTTTTGATGCAGGAAGGCAAAGTTATAGCTTATGCCTCGAGACAGATAAAGCTATACAAAAAGAACTATCCGACACACGACCTTGAATTAGCTGCAATTGTGTTTGCTTTGAAGATTTGGCGTCACTACCTATTTGGTGAGAAATGCCATGTTATTTTGATCACAAAAGCTTAAAATACTTGATGACTCAGAAAGATCTGAATCTACGATAGCGAAGATGGTTAGAGTTGTTAAAATATTACGAGCTTGTAAATGATTACCATTTAGGGAAGGCTAATGTTGTTGTTGATGCTCTAAGTTGAAAATCATTATTTGCATTGCGTGCGATGAATACTCAGCTAACTTTCTCTGATGATGGTTCGGTTTTAGCTGAGTTGAAAGTAATACTGTTATTTATTCAGTAGATTTACAAGGCTCAGAAGATTGATAATAAATTGTTAGCAAAACGGGTTCAATGTGATTTGAATATTGATTCAGAATTCCAAGTTGATACTAAAGGATGTTTGAGATTCAGAGGATGAATATGTGTTCCGAGAAATTTAGAGTTGATTCAGATGATTTTAAATGAAGCTCATAGCAGTCGGTTATATATTCATCTAGGTAGTACTAAAATGTATAATGATCTGAAACAGCTTTATTGGTGGCATGGTATGAAACGAGATATTTCAAATTTTGTTTCGAAATGTTTGATCTGTCAGCAAGTTAAAGCTGAACATCAGGTGCCATCCAGTTTGTTACAACTGATTATGATTCTGAAGTGGAAATAGGAAGAATCACGATGGATTTTGTATCGAGTTTACCTTTATCACCGAGTAAGAAAGATGCAATCTGGGTTGTTGTTGATAGATTGACTAAATCGACTCATTTCATTCTAGTTTGTACAGATTATTCACTTGATAAGCATACTGAGTTGTATATTTCTCAAATTGTGAAGTTGCATGGAGTACTAATTTATATTATTTCGGAGAGAGATTTGAGGTTGACATCATGATTTTGGAAGAAACTGCAAGAGGCATTAGGTACGAAACTATACTTTAGCACTGCTTTCCACCCGTAGACGAATGGTCAATCTAAGCAGATTATAGAGATACTCAAGGATATGTTGAGATGTTGTATTCTTGAGTTTGAAGGTATGTGGGAACGATACTTGCCATTGATTGAATTTGCATACAATAATAGTTTTCAATCGAGTAATAAAATGGCACCGTACGAAGCCTTATATGGTAGAAAATGTCATACACCATTGTATTGGTCAGAGCTTAGTGAGAATAAGATACACGGAGTTGATTTGATCAGAGAAACATAAGAAAAAGTGAAGGCAATACGAGATAGTCTGAAAAAAGCTACGGATCATCATAAATTGAATGCAGATTTAAAAAGAAATGATATTGAGTTTCCGATCAGAGACAAAGTGTTTCTGAAAGTATCCCCATTGAAGAAAGTACTTCGATTTGGAAGAAAAGGAAAATTGAGTCCGAGGTTCATCGAGCCGTATGAGATTATCGAGCTAATTGGACCAGTAGCTTATCAGCTAGCATTATCGTCTGAGTTAGAAAAGATACTCATGTATTTCATGTATCGATGCTACAAAGATACAGATCATGTCATTTCTCCGACTGAGGTTGAAATTCATTTTGATATGTCTTATGATGAAGAATCGATACAGATTTTAGCTCGTGAGATCAAAGAGCTAAGAAATAAAAGAATAGCGTTAGTGAAAGTATTGTGGCATTGACACGGGGTTGAAGAAGCTACGTGGGAGCCCGAGGATACTATGAGAAAATAATATCCAAAACTATTCAATGGTAAGATTTTCGGGGACGAAAATTCCTCAGGGGGGAAAGTTGTAACAGCTGGTTTAGACCCTAGTCGAAATAGTGGTTTGGGACCACAGAACCGAGTTAAATAATATTTTAATATTATTTCTGTGATTACAGTATGTGTGTAACACCCAAACCTGGCCCAGCCAGATCTGACGTGTCACATGGACTTACGACTTAGTATGCATTCGCTGGTTTAAGTGATTAGGGTGGTCTTTGTAAAAACAGCGATTGAATGAAAAGCCAATTTATCAATCCTTAGGCTATCCATTTGTTGTGCTTGTTGAGTCTTGAAAACGTTCATTAATTTTGAAAACCCGCGTAGCCTAACACTAGCAGTTTCATCATAGTATAAATATAATTAGAAAATAAAACCATAGCGGAAAAAAGAAATTTAAATAACGGCCTTATTACAACTTAAAACCTAAAATTAAATCATAATATAAAAATAATAAAAATAAACTAACTTAGAAAAACCAACTTTGCAGATGATGTGGCCACTCAAGAATCCCTCACACTCCAAGCCCACTATGGTTGGGGATTTCTGCAGAGATGAAAATAAAGGGTGAGTTCGTAAACTCGATGTGTAACATAACCCAACCATAGCCCAAAAGCAGATCAAACCTCGAGTCAGACTTATCCGGCCTTGGCCCAAGATAGAAATCGAATGAAACCCATAGGCCCATAGCAGATCTGTAACAAATATATCATGAATGCGTAAATCCCAACCCGAGCAATCCATAACACCCCGTACCATCCTTACACCATGTGGGAAACTACTCGACCCACCCAACCGCTACACAAGATGAAATTGCAGCGAGGTGCGGATATTGTGACGAAGTCACCAGATCTGAATATTGTGGCTAGGCCACGAGCGATATATATATATATATATATATATATATATGTATGGAAACCACCAGATTGCAATGAGGTGCTAGATATTGTGACGAAGTCACCGTATCAGATATATGTGGCGAGGCCACAGATTGCAAATGAGTTCGCGAACACTTCCTTCATCAATACAAACCTATGTCCCATGCAACAGAAATAATATGTCATGGCATACGTATACAGAAACAGAACATCATGCTTTTCAGAAAAAAATAATACTAGGGGTAAAATCATAATTTTGCATGCATAAGGATATTTCAGTAATTATTACCTATTACTAAGGTTTCATGCTCATTCTAATGTTTACCAAGTAATCAGAAGTACTTACCTCGTCTTTTTACCAAAGTGGGCCTGTTGGTTCATTGGCTCGTTTTCGGCCCATTAAGCCCAAAAATACCGTTGTGCACGAAAATGCACACTCTGCACTCTAATCATCAAATGCACCATATTCATTAACAACTGTCTCACGAGTGCTCGCACGCTCACAAGTTCACAAAATACCAACGTTTCAGTATTTTGGCTTTTACCGATTCAGTCTAAGGGAGGGTGTCGTTTACACACCTGGTTGATGACGATTGATGACGATATCTCCCACATGATAATCCTACAATAGATCACTAACACATTAAACTTACGAATTAACGATAACTAACATAAATCCATGTCAACTAACCCAATCATCACACAAGTTAGTCATTTACGCACGAGGGGCAAAGTAGTCATTTTACCTTCCAGGGGTAAATCGGTAGTCCTACCCTGCAGGGGTATTTTAGTAATTCTACAACTTATCCACTTGGGCCTACGGACCCATTGGGACCACATGGCCCATTTCAGCCCATCGCGGCCTGAAATAGCCGTCCTATTGCTAGAGTAATGAGAAATACGCACCTGTTAGGAGACTGCAGTTAATCCGCGCTCCAAACACTCTTAGCTGATGCCCAACCCAAACGAGCACGTCACAAAGCGAAAGGGATCAGCCAAGAAGGGCATGCCTACTCTCCTCATGGTTTGCTCTATTAAAAGCCAGCTCTCCATCTACTCTTATGTTAGCTTCTCGATGTGGGATCCCTCCATGACCAGAGTTTAAAACCAACACGAACTCTTGCCGTCCCAACATAGCAAAATAATCAACCTTTGCGCGCCAAGGGATTCGAACCAAAGTCATCTCACATGCCAACTCACGCCACCACCACTAGGCCATCAACTCATTTGTGTCATAAATCCAACACTTTAAACTTTAAAGCGCACCTACTTGCTTCTAGATTTATTGAAAAGAAAAACCAAAATATATTGCAAGAGCCAAGACTTGAACCTTGGACCCTTTGCTTCCTCTATAGCGTCACTCCCTTGTCCCCTAAGTGGCGCCACCTTGCCACTACACCAAACTTTTTTTTGTGTCATCTTTTACCCCTTTACTCTTAAAAGCCCAAACGCCAATTGCATCACCTGTTGATAAAATTAAAATTTCGAGGACTACCACGGATTTAACTTAAGTTTGGGCCTTCTAAAGGCCCACTAACCTACTAAAATATAATTTTAACCAACTAGAACACACACAAATTTTAAAAATCACAAAAACACAGAAAACTGGAAAATCGGGGCGTTACAACTCTACCCTTCTTAAAGAAATTTCGTCTTCGAAATTTTACCTGAATCAAACAGATGAGGATATTGTTGACGCATCGGCACTTCTGGCTCCCAAGTAGCTTCCTCTCTCGCCATGATTACGCACAAAGACCTTTACTAGCGGGCCGATTTCCTCCTCAAAATCTTAACATCTCGGTCCAAAATTTGCACAGGCTTTTCCTCAAAAGTCAAGTCTGTTTGGACCTCGATCTCTGCAACCGGCACAACATGAGTAGGGTCAGAACGATACCACCTTAACATGGAGACGTGAAAGTCATCATGAATCCTATTCAACTCTGGAGGTAGCTCCAACTGATAAGCCACTGGACCCACTCGCTTAAGAATCCGATAAGGCCCAATGAACCGCGGACTTAACTTGCCTTTCCTCCCAAACCTTAATATTTTCTTCCAAGGCGAAACCTTCAAGAAGACCATATCACCCATAGAGTACTCAATTTCCTTGCGCTTCAAATCTGCATATGACTTCTGTCTATCAGATGCTTCCTTCAACTGGTCTCTAATCAACTTGACCTTATCCTCAGTATCTGCCACCAACTCAGGTCTAAGAACCTGTCGTTCATGGAACTCGGTCCAACAAGTAGGTGTACGACATCTTCGCCCATAAAGTGCCTCATAAGGAGCCATTTGAATACTTGCCTGATAACTATTGTTGTATGCAAACTCTGCCAACGGTAAGTAATCCTCCCAACTGCCTCGAAAGTCGATAACACATCCCCTCAACATGTCTTCCAGAATTTGAATAACCATTTTCGACTGACCATCAGTCTGAGGATGAAAGGCTGTACTAAAGTTCAACCGCGTACCCAACGCCTTATGCAACCTTTTACAAAACTGAGATGTGAATCTAGGATCTCGATCAGAAATAATCAACACTGGCACTCCGTGAAGTCGCACTATTTCCGCCACATACAATTTGGCTAACTTCTGAAGTTAATAATCAGTGCGGACAGGTATAAAATGAGCAGATTTGGTCAACCTATTCCCAATTACCCAAATCGAGTCCTTCTTCGACAGTGTCAAGGTTAACCCACTCACAAAATCCATGGTTACCCTCTCCCACTTCCAAAGTGGTACTTTCACTGGCTACAAAAGTCCGGAAGGTAATTGATGTTCAGCTTTTACTTGCTGACAAGTCAGACATTTTCCCACAACTTCCGTTACCTCTCATTTCAATCCAGGCCACCAATACAACTCCTTTAAGTCACGATACATTTTACTGGTCTCTAATCAACTTGACCTTATCCTCAGTATCTGCCACCAACTCAGGTCTAAGAACCTGTCGTTCATGGAACTCGGTCCAGCAAGTAGGTGTACGATATCTTCGCCCATAAAGTGCCTCAAAAGGAGCCATTCGAATACTTGCCTGATAACTATTGTTGTATGCAAACTCTGCCAACGGTAAGTAATCCTCCCAACTGCCTCGAAAGTCGATAACACATCCCCTCAACATGTCTTCCAGAATTTGAATAACCCTTTCCGACTGACCATCAGTCTGAGGATGAAAGGCTATACTAAAGTTCAACCGCGTACCCAACGCCTTATGCAACCTTTTACAAAACTGAGATGTGAATCTAGGATCTCGATCAGAAATAATCAACACTGGCACCCCGTGAAGTCGCACTATTTCCGCCACATACAATTTGGCTAACTTCTGAAGTCAATAATTAGTGCGGACAGGTATGAAATGAGCAGATTTGGTTAACCTATTCCCAATTACCCAAATCGAGTCCTTCTTCGACAGTGTCAAGGGCAACCCACTCACAAAATCCATGGTTACCCTTTCCCACTTCCAAAGTGGTACTTTCACTGGCTGCAAAAGTCCGGAAGGTAATTGATGTTCAGCTTTCACTTGCTGACAAGTCAGACATTTTCCCATAACTTCCGTTACCTCTCGCTTCAATCCAGGCCACCAATACAACTCCTTTAAATCACGATACATTTTACTCCCTCCAGGATGCATAGCACACAGACCTCCATGAGCTTCTTTCAGAATTGCTTGCCTCAAGTCAGAGTCCTTCAGAATACAAACTCTACCTCGGTAACACAGAACTCCCTCACTGTTTCGTCCGAACTCAGAAGTATCCCCATTCTTAACCTATCGGAATCGAGAAACCAGAGAACTCATCCCTTGACTGTTTTTCCTTAATCTCATCCACCCAGGTCGGCCTAACTTGCAGTTCTGCTAACAGACTACCATCGTCATACAGACTCAAACGAGCAAACATGGCTCTCAGATCAAATACAATTCTATGAATTAGGGCATCAGCCACCACATTAGCTTTGCTTGGGTGATACTCAATCGCGCAGTCATAATCCTTAAGCAACTGTATCCATCTCCGCTGCCTAAGGTTCAGCTCCTTTTGAGTCAGCAAGTACTTAAGACTCTTATGATCTGTGTATATAATACACCTTTCTCCGTACAGGTAATGTCTCCAAATCTTAAGTGCAAAGATTACCGCTACTAACTCCAGATCATGAGTAGGATAGTTAACTTCATGTGGTTTAAGCTGTCCCGATGCAGAAGCAACCACTTTACCCTCTTGCATCAGCACACAGCCCAACCCTACATGTGATGCATCACTGCATACGGTAAAATCTTTTCCAGACTCCGACTGAATCAGTACAGGTGCCTCGGTCAGAACTTTCTCTCAAAAGATTCCTATTGTTTCTCAGTCCAAACAAACGGTACTCCCTTCCTTATAAGCTTTGCCAAAGGCACTGCCATCATAGAAAATCCTTCCACAAACCTTCTATAGTCCCAGCTAAACCTAGAAAACTTCGAATTTCTGACACTGACCTCGGTGGCTTCCATTCCAGAATCACTTCAATCTTTCGAGGGTCCATCTTGATCCCTTCAGAAGAGACAACATGCCCCAAGAAAGCTACCTCTCTCAACTAGAACTCACACTTACTGAATTTTATATAAAGCTCCTTCTCCCTCAGCACTTGCAGCACAATACGAAAATGCTCATCATGCTTCTCCTCAGTTTCAGAATAAACCAGAATATCATCGATAAAGACAACCACGAATCGATCCAAGTATGGCTGGAACACTCGATTCATCAAAACCATAAATGCCGCAGGTGTGTTCGTCAACCCAAATGGCATAACCAAGAACTCATAGTGACCATACCGAGTTCTGAATGCCGTCTTGTGAATATCCACCTCCTTAACCCTCAACTGATGATACCCAGATCGAAGGTCAATCTTGGAAAATACTGAAGCTCCTCTAATTTGGTCGAATAAATCATCGATTCTCGGCTGTGGGTACTTGTTCTTAATCATCATTTTGTTCAACTGCCGATAATCGATGTACATCTGCATTGACCCATCTTTCTTCTTTACGAACAACACTGGTGCTCCCCACGGAGACACACTTGGTCTAATGAAGCCTCTATCCAACAACTCTTGAATTTTGGCTTTCAGCTCCACCAACTCCTTCAGTGCCATCCTATAAGGTGCAATGGACACCGGTGTCGTTCCAGGCAACAAGTTGATTCCAAACTCAACCTCTCGGCTTGGGGGCAAACACCGAAGCTCCTCTGGAAAAACATCTTGAAAATTCTTGACGGTTCTAACTTTATCCACTGTCAGATCCTCAGTTTTCGTTTAGCTTACAAATGCCAAATAAGCCTCACATCCCTTTCGAATCCACTTCTCGGCTCTCAATGCCGACACCACATTAGACAGATAATCCCTATGCTCGCCTATCACCAAAACCTCCTCATCCTTTATGGTCTTTAACATTATTTGCTTAGCAGCACAATCCAGAGTAGCCCCATGCTTAACAAGCCAATCCATTCCCAAAATGAGATCAAATTCTCCGAAAGGTAGCTCCATTAGATCTCCAGAGAAAACTTTTCCTTGAGTTTCTATAGGCACATCTCTATACAATTTATCTACCCTAACCGAGTGACCCAAATGACTTAGTATAGATACCCCACTCACGGTCTCCTCAGAGCGCACACCCAGCGACCCAGATATAGCACATGCAACATATGAATGGGCAGATCCAACATCTATCAACGCAGTGTATGGCATACTGGAAATCAGAAACGTACCAGTTATGACGTTAGGTGCATCACCCTCCTCTCGGCGACGAGCTGCATACACCAACGCCGGCTGATGAACCTCAGCAAATCCAGCACCCCTGCCAGACGCTCCTCTTCCTCGACCGTTTCCATTACCACCTCTGCCTTGCCCGCGTCCTCTCGAAAACTGTGGTCCACCCCTCACTGGTTGAGTGACCCTCTGCTCTAAAACTTGAACCTGATCTGGTTCTTGGGGACAATCCTTAACCCTATGCTCCATAGATCCGCATCGGAAACAAGCACCAGAACATTTCTGACACTCGCCCATATACATCTTCCCACAATTCCTACAACCCTGTAGTTTAGCAACATTCATCGGTACTGCTCGAACTGGCTCCATTACCCTTGCTCTCTTAACATTCCTATTCATACCACTTGAAAGTCCTGAATCTCTCCTAAAACGGTTTCGATCTTTCTCACGATTCTGTCTTTCTGTATGCTTCACTTCCTTAGCTATCTTAGCTTTCTCCACTAAAGCAGCGAAGTTACGCTCCCTCTGTAGAGCAATCAGCACCCTAAGTTCATCTCTCAGACCATCCTCGGCGCACGCTATGCTCATACTCTGAGCGACAATCCCGAAGCATCTTGGCTCGATCTCGTAAACTCGAGACTCATACTCACCAACGACTTACTCCCTTGGACCAGTTGAGAAATTCTTTTATTTGGCGTCCACGTAACTAGCCCCAACATACTTTCCTTTGAAGGATGTCTTAAACAGCTCCCAAGTCACACTGTCAGCAGGAGTTCCATCTCTCACCGTGAGCCACCACTGATAAGCCTCATCCCTGAGTAACGATATGGCTCCCTTCAGCTTCTGCTCCACAGAGCAGTCTAGATCATCCATAATCCGCTCTGTGGCTTCTAACCAATACTCAGCCACATTCAGAGCTACACCAGATACGCCCCTAAATATCTCTGCTCTATTGGCCCGGAGCCGCTCAAAAATAGACCCCCGAATTTCGTTTCCCGTACTTACCCCAGCAACCCTTTCTAAAACTCGGAGCTTTGCCTGGGATGAAGCATCATCCCCGGCACCTCGATCATGAGACTCTGTGACAGTCCTAATTCGACCCTAGTCGGAATGTGGTTTCGAGGCCACAAGACCGAGTCCCAAAATTTATTTAAAAATTTGGTTGCATATCCTCTATGAGTATTAGTGCATGTGTGAAAATTTGATGTTTTAATTTAGACTTATGAATGTGAATTTCAAGTGATTGACTTAGTTGAGAACTTAAGAAAATATGATGGGGGATATGTAAGGACCAAATAATAACAAAGTGAGGAAACTTGGGTTTGCATGTCAAATTGCCCAAAACCCAAGTAGTGGCCGCCAAGCCATGATGCCCATCCACTAGGTTGAATTTCAATGCAATTCTTTATTAGTTAGCAATTAAAATAAATTAAAGAAAGGAATTAAAAAGGAAAGATGAATAAAATAAGGAAGGAAGAGGGAGTATTCATCTTCTTTCTTTTCTTGCAATTGCCGTGAGTTAGGAGAAGGAAAGAAGAAATGCTCTAGACATTCGGCCAACTCAAAAGGGGTTGATTAAGGTAGGATTTATGTTACTTTTACTAAATTCTTGTGAAAATCTAGTTAGTAACCAATGTCTTATTGCAACCCATATGTTAATTTTCTACCTAAAAGGGGTACTTAGATGGCATATGGTTAGGAAGAGGTAAATGCTAAGTGTATGGTGCTTTTGATGTTGTGAATGGAAGTAGTGGAAAAGTAAAAGAAAATTTATGTAGAAATGTGGTATATGTGGATTTATAGGATGTTACAAATAGATGTGAAGCCATGCTAGATTAGGAAAAATTCGGTCAAGTGTTCATGAGATGAAATTTTGTGTTTAGGTGAATTAAAGATGATAGTATAGTTGATATCATATATATATGTATGCATATTCGGCCATCAAATTAAGAGCATAGGTGATGTTGAGTCTAAGCTTTGCACATTCGGCCATATATATATATATGCATGTGTGATTGGATTATTGATAGTAGGGTGATAGCATATGGTTATTAGCGAATAGCTCAAAAACATATGGTAGGAAGATAAGAATTAGTCATGTATCTCCTATGATATGAAATCATTAATATTTTGATATAAATATTTAGCAAGACAGTTAAACTAGTTAATTTATTGATTAAGCTCAAGAAGTTAAAGGAGGAGAATCAAGCAAAGGCAAAGGAAAGAACATCGAGTAGCCGAGTTGGAACCGTTTTACCCAACACAAGGTAAGTTATTAAGCATATATTTTGTATTGATTTAAATAATCATAATACTTATGTACTTATGCTGAATGGGATGATATATAAATGCATGTAGTGACAAAATTATCGATTGTAAAAAGAAGTGAGATGTATTGAGTTGTTGATTTCGGCACTAAGTGTGCGGGTATAAACATTTACGATAATGAGATTGGCACTAAGTGTGCGAGTTTAATTGTATAGCACTAAGTGTGCGAGTTGACTATTAAGCACTAAGTGTGCGGACTTACTATATATTTTGAATAATTATTAACGTTAAGTGTGTGACTTCATCGAGTAAATCATGGACAGCGGAATGAGTAGATATTTGAGTTCATAAGGAATAGATGTTATGTTTATACTTGGAACTGAGCTTGGTAAGTCTTGAACCTATGTGGTGATTATATTTGAAGTTAGGAACATGAGATTATTGTGGAGTAGATGAAATGCTATTATTAGTATAATCTAAATGAAAATAAAATGATGTGTGGAGATGCATCAAATATCATATCGAATATCATACGAGATGTCAATGGAGGCTTGGCTAGTTGAGAGCATGTAATGCTAAATGTACGTGAAGTTATAGCATAGTCGGTATGGATGGAGTACCTAATCTTGCATTATTTGTCTTCTTTTATGATATTTTATAAATGGACAGCAGTGTAATGCTTATGACTTACTGAGTTATATACTCATTCGGTGTGTTTATTTGTCACTTATTTAGGTTCCTTTGATCCATTTTTGTGTGCTCGGGACCATCGTCGAAGTCATCACACTAGCTTGCAACTTTTGGTATCTTCTTCTTAGTTGGTCTAAGAGAACATTTCGGCATGTATAGGCTATTATGTTTTGTTTGAACTTTGGTATGTAAAACTTTGGATAGCCATGCGAAAATGGCTTATATATGTTTTGAGCATAATGTTATAGTCATCTTGAATGTATATGTTCATTAAGAGGCATGGAAATGTTTGGCAACGATTAGCCATTAGAATGGTTCATCATGATCATATTTTGTGCTATATATGCTAAAGGGCTAGTTGAATCATAGAAACTATGTAATAGGTAAAGTCTACCTTAAAAATAGATGCTGATAGCAGCAGTGACGTGAATGTGAAAAATCACTAAAAATAGTAGGAATGGAATTAAATAGTGAATAAATTATGTAATCGAACCTTGATGAATCTATTTTCATAGAAAAGTAACGAAATGATCATATGAATAGTATATTATGAGATATTTAAGTTTTTACAAAACAGGGCCAGGACGGTTTCTGGATTCCCTGTTCCAACTTTGGAAATTAATTATAAATAAACCAGAGATAATTAGAAGTTACTCCATATATTTACAGATTCCTTTTCGAGTCTAGTTTCTATAGAAACAAACGGCATCAGTATTGAAGCCCTGTACAGGGAGATATCCAAGTCGTAATGCCTGAAGGTCAGTGTAGTCGAACCCTGAAATAGGGGAGACTTTAACTAATAAACTGTACTAATTCGCTTGACCAAAAATTCTAGAAAAAAATTTGTAGATGGATATATGAGTCTAGTTTCAGGAAAAATTTACGGAACTGGTTTTCGAGTTTTGGAACTTGAGATATGATTTTTAAGGGGACAGTGACGCAGTTAGCCAGCTCGTCTGGAAATTTAAAATTGACTGTACAATAAATGATTTAAGTCTGCGAACCCCTCGTGTCTGACTCCGGCAACGGTCTCGGGTACGGGGTGTTACAGACTCTACCTTTGTTGCCGGTGGTACTGGTGCATCTGCTACTCACATGTCCTAAAGACGAAGATTCAGCCTGAGCATTACCTCGGCCACGTCCACGGCCTCTTCCACGAGCTGCTCGTGTACTCATTTCGTATTATCTGATTAAGAATTTTATGAATCACTTTAATATTTCAGTGTTTATTACAGATGTCCTATGAATAACAATAATTCAGAGTTTGAGTTTGTTTCCTTTTGAAGTAGCCTAGCTACAGTCTCAGTCTACTTATCAGAGTTTCTATAGTTCCAGTGTTACCCTAACTAAAGTACCATGATAAAGTTTTGTACAAGCATATAACAGATATTTCAGAAATAATCAGAAAGGCTCAGAAAACTTACAGACTTGGGCCAGAGATTCAGTGTGCCACCTTCTAAAAAAACCTAATTTTAGAAAACCGATTTTAATCTTTAAAATAATTTATTTGTAAAGAGAAAATATTGGAAACATTCTCGAAAACAATTTATAATCAAGTTCTAAAAAAAAAGATTTTTGAAAACCTTTATTCAGTGTTTCTTTACAAACTCCCGTTTTTAGACCCGTTCCACAGTCGAGTTGTTGCAACTTGGCTCTGATACCACTAAATGTAACACCCCAAACCCGGCCCAGACATTATGGCCAAATCTGACGTGTCACATGGACTTATGAATTAGAATGCTTCGCTGGTTTAAGTGATTGGGGTGGTCTTTGTAAAAACAGCGGTTGAATGAAAAGCCGATTTATCAATCTTTAGGTTATCCATTTGTTGCGCTTGTTGAGTCTTGAAAACGTTCATTAATTTTGAAAACCCGCGCAGCCTAACACTAGCAGTTTCATCATAGTATAAATATAATTAGAAAATAAAACCATAACGGAAAAAAGAAATTTAAATAACGGCCTTATTACAACTTAAAAGCTAAAATTAAATCAGAATATAAAAATAATAAAAATAAACTAACTTAGAAAAACCAACTTTGCAGATGATGTGGCCACTCCGAATCCCTCACAGCTCCAAGCCCACTATGGTTGGGGATTTCCTGCAGAGATGAAAATAAAGGGTGAGTTCGGTAAACTCAGTGTGTAACATAACCCAACCATAGCCCAAAACAGATCAAACCTCAGAGTCAGACTTATCTGGGCCTTGGCCTAGTATAGAAATCAGAATGAAACCCATAGGCCCATAGCAGATACAGAACAAATATATCATGAATGCAGAAATCCCAACCCAGAGCAATCCATAACACCCCCGTACCATCCTTACACCATGTGGGGAAACTACTCGACCCACCCAACCGCTACACAAAGATGAAATTGCAAATGAGGCTACAAATATTGTGACGAAGTCACCAGATCTGAATATTGTGGCTAGGCCACGAAATATATATATATATATATATATATATATATATATATATATATGTGGCGGTTACCACAGATTGCAACAAAGGTCGCGGATATTGTGACTAAGTCACCGAGCAGATATATGTGGTGAGGCCACCAGATTGCAGCGAGGCTGCCAGAACGCTTCCTCCATCAATACAAACCCATGTCGCATGTAACAGAAATAATATGTCATGGCATACGTATACAGAAACTAAACATCATGCTTTTCAGAAAAAAATAACCCTAGGGGTAAAATCGTAATTTTGCATGCATAAGGGTATTTTAGGAATTATTACCTATTGCTAAGGTTTCATGCTTATTCTAACGCTTACCAAGTAATCAGAAGTACTTACCTCATCTTTTTACCAAAGTGGGCCCGTTGGCCCATTGGCCCGTTTTCGGCCCATTAAGCCCAAAAATACTGTTGTGCACGAAAATGCACACTTTGCACTCTAATCATCCAAATGCACCATATTCATTCACAATCGTCTCACGAAGGCCAGACGCTCACGAGTTCACAAAATACCAACGTTTGGTATTTCGCTTTTAGATTTCGGTCTAAGGGAGGGTATCGTTTACACACCTGGTTGATGACGATTGATGACGATATCTCCCATGGGATAATCCTACAATCGATCACTAACACATTAGACTTACGAATTAACGATAACTAAAATAAATCCACATCAACTAACCTAATCATCACACAAGTTAGTCATTTACGCACGAGGGGCAAAATAGTCATTTTACCTTCCAGGGGTAAATAGGTAGTCCTACCCTACAGGGGTATTTTAGTAATTCTACAACTTATCCACTTGGGCCTATGGACCCATTGGGACCACATGGCCCATTTCAGCCCATCATGACCGAAATAGCCGCCCCATCGCTAGAGTAATGAGAAATACACACCTGTTAGGAGATTGCAGTTAATCCGTGCTCCAAACACTCTTAGCTGACGCCAACCCAAACGAGCACGTCACAAAGCGAAAGGGATCAGCTAAGAAGGATATGCCTACTCTCCTCATGGTTTTCTCTATTTAAAGCCAGTTCTCCATCTACTCTTATGTTGGCTTCCCGATGTAGGATCCCTCCATCACCAGAGTTTAAAACCAACACCAACTCTTGCCGTCCCAACATAGCAAAATAATCAACCTTTGCGTGCCAAGGGATTCGAACCAAAGTCCTCTCACATGCCAACTCACGACACCACTACTAGGCCATCAACTCATTTGTGTCATAAATCCAACACATTAAACTTTAAAGCGCATCTACTTGCTTCCAGATTTATTGAAAAGAAAAACTAAAATATATTGCAAGAGCCAAGACTTGAACCTTGGACCTCTTGCTTCCTCTATGGTGTCACTTCCTTGTCCCCTAAATGGCGCCACCTTGCCACTACACCACACTCCTTTTTGTGTCATCTTTTACCCCTTTACTCTTAAAAGCCCAAACGCCAATTGCATCACCTGTTCATAAAATTAAAATTCCGAAGACTACCACGGATTTAACTTAAGTTTGGGCCTTCCAAAGGCCCACTAACCTACTAAAATATATATTTTAACCAACCAGAACACACACAAATTTTTAAAATCACAGAAACACAGAAAACCCAAAAATTGGGGCGTTACAATGTGTTTAAGAATGTGTGGAAGTTTCGTATGAAAATTTGATCATTTGTGTGCTTAATTTGATAAAATGATCTAATCGCGTAAAATACAAAATTTGCATTCTATTTGTTAAAGTTCCTAATTGCTATGTCTCCTTTTTTGTGACGTCCTTATGTGGTTATTTGACCATGGATGGTATTAAATGATATTAATAGACATTAGTTGGTGGAATTTTAATGATATTAATAAGGTTATTTAAGTAAAATGTATATTAATGTTATTAGATTAATTAAACAAGCATGAAAATTAAGCCATTATGTTCATCTATTGCTAAAAATCAAAGAAAAATAAAAGAAAAAGAATCATTTAAGGTTAGGCTAAGCTAAAGCTCAATTGAGGTATGATTTTTGATCGATTTTTTGATAATTTCTACATTTTGTGATCATTGCTTAGAGTTCTATCAAGCCAATGTTTGAATTTCTGAAATTTTTGATGATTTTGAGTTGAGGAATTGATTGAATTATGAGTTTTATGAAGTTTGATGTTAGTAAATGAAAGATATGCATTGTGTTAACATGTTTTGTCTTTGTATTTTTGATGAATTTGAGTAAAATGGGTTAAATTGTGAATTTTGTAAATTGAGGGACTAAAATGTGAAATAAATGAAATATGTAGGCTTATATGAACTCTATGAACATTCGGCCTAACATGTGTAAAAGGAGATTTTGTGTATTTTGTGATTTTGTAAATTTGGGACTAAATTGTCAAAATGTGAAAATGTGGGGACTAATTTGTAAAATGTCCTAAATATGTGTATATGGATTGAATTGAATGATTTGTTGAATAAAAGGGTTAGTTTTGAATACATATAGATCAAGAAAAAAGGAATTCAAAATTAGATTCGGGGGAAATCGAAGGTTATAGAGTAAACGATCCGAATCGTCAATTTCGCTTACGAGGTAGTTCGTACGTGATAAAAGATGTTAAAAATATGTTTTAATGCTGTAACATCCTGAAATAGGGCCTAGTTGGAATAGTGGCTTCGGGACCATAAATCCAAAGTAAAAATATTTATTTTATGATTATTATGAGGCCTAGGATATGAAAATAAGCATGTGTTAAAGTTTCATAAAGAAATTCTAAGTATAAGGTGTCCAATTGGAAATTAGGGATGAAATTGAATAAATTACAAAACTTGGGTTCTAGAAGCAATTTGTATGGAATTGCTTTAGTTTATATATTAGGAGGTCTTAAATAGCAATTTGCCCAATTTCTAAGTTTTTGGACAAAAATGGGCATGCATGGAAAAATTTGAAAGTTTAGTAAGGAAGGGCATTTTGGTCATTTGGTAATAAAATTAATAAAAAGGGAAAAAGGAAGCAAAATTTAGCCATTCCTTCTCTATGGCTGCCGAATTTTGAAGAGAAACCATAGCTAGGGTTTTCAACATTTCCAAGCTTAATAGTAAGTGTTCCTTAGCCCCGTTTTTAACGTTCTTCGTATTTTTGAGATCCTTGTAACATGATCTCTCTATTTCTACCCATATTTCAAGCTAGGGTTCATGTTTAGAAATTTACCATGTAGGAGATGCTTGTGTTTTGATGATTTACAGAGGAATATGAGTTTAAAGTATAGTAAACAACTTTTACTAAGTAGATTTCCATGGAAATGACTTAAGGGGCCTAATTGTAAAAGGTATAAAATGTGTGGTAGAAATATGAAATAGAAGAAAATGTGGGCTGCTATAAGCAAGAAAAATATTTGGCTAGGCTTGGATAACCTGTGACAGCCAAAAATTGACCCTAGTCGGGATGTGGTTTCGGGACCACAAAACCGAGGCATAAAAATAATTTAAAATTTATTTTGATGCCTATAATATGTGTGTGCTCATGTGTGACATTTTTGATGATTGATTTAGTGTTATAAAGGTGAATTTCACTAGAAGGGACTTAGTAGTGAACTTTGAAAGTACGATAGGGAAATGTGTGATGACTAATTAAAGCATGCATGCAAAACTATGGACTTGCATGTCAAATTTCCCCAAAACAAGCTAGTGGCCGCCATGACATGGTTTATGGGCAAAGAAAACATGTTGAAACATGTTTTGTTAATGCATGATGAATTAAATGATAAAATAATTAATGATGTTGGATGAGAAACAAAAAATCAAAAAATAGCTCATCCTTTCCCCATTGCCGTGCAAGTGAAAGAAAAACAAGAAAAAATTGTTCATCCTTTTCTTTCCTTTTGGCCGAAAATACTAAGGGAGGAGATAGGATTTTTACTTCATGCTTGGTTTAGAAGAGATCTAGAAGGAGATTTGGCTAAATTTGCATCAAGATTAAGCTCAAGAGCTTAGAGGGCCACAATTGGATAAGGGAAGGAAAAGTGATCGAATAGCCGTCAAAGCCGTTCGACAACATCCGAGGTAAGTCCTCAAGAAATGACCCTACTCGAATTATGTGAAATGAAAATTGATGTGTAATGACTATTGATTTATGTGTGTATGAGTATTTGAATGATACCCGGGCTAAGTTCCGAATGCGATTATGTTAGTGATATGTTTGTGTTTGAGCCTTAGTAACGAAAATGAAATATGAATGGGAAATGATTATTGATGTATATGTGTGCATGAGCAATTGAATGATATCCGGGCTAAGTCCCGAAGACATTTATGCTGGTAATTACATCCGGTTAAGACCCAAAGGCAATTGTGCTAGTGACTACATCAGGGCTAAGACCAAGGCATTTGTGCAAATTGTGAAATCGAGTTAAGTCCCAAGGCCTTTGTGCGGGTTACCATAACCGGGCTATGTCCCAAGGCGTTTGAACAAGTAGCTATATCCGGTTAAACTCAAGGTATGTGATTTGAAAATTATAAGCTTGCTGGAAAATTTTCAGCTAATGCACTTGTGAAACTTCCCAATAACAAGGTATGTGTTGTGTTTGCTTTATGCGCTAGGAGTAAGAGCGTATGAATATTCGCTCCTATGATGGAACGAGTTATCGGCCTTAATGAAGCCGTTATTTGTGTATGAACATAAGAGTTGGGATGGTGAAGTAAGTATGATTATGTGAATGTGTATTAATGAAATGATTCATTTGGCTATGTGAATGTAATGCTTTGGTTAAAGCTGATTTTATTGCTTGAGACTTACTAAGCATAAAAATGCTTACTCCGTTGCTTTGGCTCTCTGTTTTATAGATTTTGCTCGGTAGCAATCGGATTCGGGATCATTAAAGTCGAAGTCATCTACACTATCAACGCCTCCATTTTGGTATAATTTTGGTTGAACTTTGAAATGGCATGTATAGGACTACCCTAATGTTGAAGGTCATGTACCTTTCGGTTTTGTGTAAGCTTGGATAGCCATGCGAAATGGCTTATATCGTTTTAGTATGATTTTATAATAGTTTGTATGATAATCATTATGGGGTATGAAATTGTTTGAAAGGATTAGCCATTGGAATGGTTAATCATAATCACACTTTGTGCTATGTGTGCAAAAAGGGCCATTTGAATCGTGGAAATCATGAAATAGGTAATGGTTACTTTGAAAACAGATGCTGGCAGCAGCAGTGGTGTGGTTTTGAAAAATCACCAAACTTTGTAGGAATGGTATTAAATAGTGAATAAATTATGTAAATTAACCTTAATGAGTCTACTTTCATGTGGAATAAACGAAACGGTCATAGGAGTTACATGTTAAGAGATATTAAAGCTATTGTGAGATAGGGCCAGAACGGTTTCTGGGTCCCCTGTCGCAACTTTAAAAATTTATTATAAATTATCCACAAAGAATTAGGAGTCATGCCTTATATGTACAGATTCAATTTTGAGTCTAGTTTCATTAGAAACAAACGACAACAGTATTAAAGCCCTGTACAGAGAGATATTCGAGTTGTAACGTGCGAAGGTCAGAGCAGTCGATCCCTGTAACATGGGTGACTTTAACTAATAAACTGTACCAATTGGCCCAACCAAAAATTCTAGAAATAAATCCATGGATGGATATATGAGTCTAAATTCATGGAAAAATTACGGAATCAGTTTCTGAGTTTTGAAACTCGAGATATGATTTTTAAGGTGACAGTGACGCAGATTTCCAGCCTGTCTGGAAATGTCAATTGGTGGGTGAAATATGTGGATTTGGCTTGTTAACCCTCGTGTCCGACTAATCGCGATGGTTTCGGGTTCGGGTGTTACAATTTATTGGTATCGAGCCACGGTTTAGTCGATTCTAGGACTACCGTAATATGTTTGGGGTCTAGCTATACATGCCATTAAGTGATAAATTGATAGTGTGGAGATTTCTGACAATTTGAATTTGTGTTTGTTTATAGCAATGGATCCCGATCCCAATCGAGCAATAGCTGATGATGTGGAGAGTGTGGCGCCTGCTCCCGCGCAAGGGACAGCGCCGGTGGACTCTCAACCTATGGCCAGCAATCCGAATGATGAGGCTAGGCAAGCCTTTTATAGTGTGATGAATGATTGGTTGAACCAATACATTCGAACTAACACTACTGTTCCACAACCTCCATTCCCGACTAATGCAACCCAGACCTACAATACCTCCGAATCGACCAAATAAGGTCAAGTAAGCCCCAATGATGTAATTCATAAACATGGGGTCATCAATTCAAGGCTACGGATAGCGACGATGCCGAGCAAGCTGAATTTTGGTTGGATAACACTATCCGGTGCTCGATGAGCTATCTTGTACACCGATGAGTGCTTAAAGTGTACCATCTCCTTGCTACGCGATTCCGCCTATTATTGGTGGAGTACTCGACTTGTGGTGCCTAGAGAGCAAGTGACTTGGGAATTCTTTCAAACCGAGTTCGAAAAAAGTATATCATCGAGATTCATCGACCAAAAGCGAAGGAATTTCTTGATCTTAAGCAAGGTTCTATGTCGCCATCGACACGAACGAAAATTTGTGAGGCTTAATGGTGTGCAGCGAGAATGCATTTCGTCCGAAGCTATTATGTAAACGCTCGAGGATGGGCTGAATGATGATATAAGGATCTTCGTTGGCATTCTCGAAATACGAGAGTTCGTAGTACTTGTTGAGCGAGCTTGTAAAGTCAAGAGCTTAGAAAGGAGAAACAAAAGTTGATGTGGGAACCGGAGAATTCAAAAGGTCCTCGGAAAGTCTCTTCAACAGCATCGAAGAGATATCGAGATGATGTGAGCCGGTCTAGAGGCGCCGGGCTTTTCTAGACGAGGACGCGATCGACCCCTGTGACCACACGAGTCACTTCGATCGCTGATGGTGGAAATGATCGCCGAGAGAGGCGAGTGTATCGCATTGTGGCAAATGGCATTCGGGAGCTGTTGGTTCCGTGATCGCTCTGCTATAAGTGTGGATCGGCCGACCACCTTATGAAGGATTGCCCGAGGTTGCTTGAACAAAATGTAAGTCGAGTGGAAACCCGGTGCTACCATCGCCGAGGTAGGCCACCTAGAAATGTGGGCAATGTTAGTGGCGGTCGGTGAGGATCTAGAGATGCTACCATCGATCCGAGGCTTGGACTCTGCTAGGACTTATGCCCACGCAAGCACGCGAGGATCTTTGCCTCACCGGATGTCATTACGGTACTTTCACTCTTTTCAATACTAATGTGATTGCTTTGATGGACCACGGTTCTACTCATTCTTATATATGTGAAACCTTAGCATCCAATAAGACTTTGCCTATTGAGTCTATTGAGTTTGTAATTCGGTGTCAAACCCTTGGGTCATTACGTGCTAGTCAACAAAGTGTGCAAGAAAAGTCCCCTAGTGTTCCGAGGTTCTTGTTTTCCGCGGACTTGATGCTTTTGCCGTTCGATGAATTGACGTTATTCTTGGTTTGGATTGGTTGACCATGCACGATGCGGTTGTAAATTGCAAAAGCAAGACTATCGATTTGAGGTGCGTGAATAACGAGATAATTCGGGTTGAGTCTACGGACTTAAAGGGTTACCGGTGTAATATCAACAACGTTGGCGGAAATATGTAAGAAAAGGGTGCGAAGCGTACCTTGCGTATGTGCTCGATGACAAGGAATTAGAAAAGAAACCGAATCGATGCGGTGGTTTGTGAATACCCGGATGTTTTCCTAAAGAATTGCCGGGTTTACCATTTCGGGAAATAGAATTTGGCATCAAATTGGTACCGCACCACTCCAATTTCGATAGCTCCGTATCGTATGGCACCAACGGAATTAAAGGAGTTGAAAGCTCGATTGCAAGAATTGGTGGATAGAGGTTTTGCTCGCCCGAGTTTTTCGCCTTGGGTGTGCGGTGTTGTTTGTGAAAAGAAGGATGGAACCATGAGGTCAGATCGACTATCGTCGACTTAATAAAGCGACGATAAAGAACAAATATCCGTTACCACGTATCGATGACTTGTTCGATCAACTGAAGGAGCCTCGGTGTTCTCGAAAATAGATTTGAGATCGGGCTATTATCAATTGCGAATTCGAGATTTGGACGTACCCAAGACCGCCTTGAGCGAGATATGGTCACTATGAGTTCCTAGTGATGCCGTTTGGGCTTACTAATGCCCTGCGGTATTTATGGATTTAATGAATCGGATCTTCGCACCATATTTGGATCGATTCGTAGTCGTGTTCATTGATGACATCTTGGTCTATTCAAGAAATGAGACCGAACATCTTTGAACACCGAGGTTAGTCTGCAAATTTTACGGATAAGCAATTATATGCTAAGTTCAGCAAGTGTGAGTTCTGGTTAAGAGAGGTTAGCTTCTTGGGTCATGTGGTATCTGCATCGGGTATTCGAGTCGACCCGAATAAAATTTCAGCCATACTTAATTGGAAGCCTCCGAGAAATATTACTGAGGTTTGGAGCTTTTTGGGGCTTGCCGGTTATTACCGACGATTTGTAAAAGGTTTCTCAACGATAGCCACCCCGATGACGGCTTACTCCAAAAGGATGTTAAGTTCGAATGGACGGAGAAATGTCGAAAAGTTTCGATCAACTGAAAACTTATTTGGTGAAGCCCCAATTCTAGTGCAACCCGAATCTGGCAAAGAGTTTGTCATCTATAGTGACGCCTCCCTACTTGGGTTAGGTTGCGTATTGATGCAAGAAGGTCGAGTTGTGGCCTATGCGTCGAGGCAATTAAAGCCACACGAGAAAAATTATCCGACCCATGATCTCGAATTGGCTGCCATCGTATTCGCCTTGAAGATTTGGCGACATTACTTATTTGGTGAGAGGTGCCATGTGTACTCGGATCACAAAAGTCTCAAATATTTGATGACCCAAAGAGACTTAAACTGCGACAAAGACGTTGGCTCGAGTGTTAAAGGATTATGAGTGGTCATTGACTATCACCCAGAAAGGCGAATGTGGTTGCGGATGCCTTGAGTCGTAAATCATTATTCGCTTTCTGAGCGATGAATGTGCACTTTTCCGTTCGATCGACAACGTGTTAGTAGCTGAATTGAAAGCCAAACCATTATTGATACATCAAATTTGTGAAGCTCAGAAGGTCGACGATGAGTTGGTTGCAAAACGGGTCTAGTGTGTTCCGAACAAGGAATTGGAGTTTCAGATCGATGATGACGATTGTTTGAGGTTCAGAAGTCGTCTGTGTGTTCCAAGGAATTCGGAACTTATTTCGATAATTCTGAACGAAGCCCATTGTAGCCGAATGGCAATCCACCCGGGGAGTACGAATATGTACAACGATTTGAAACGTCGGTTTTGGTGGCATGGTATGAAACGAGACATCTCCGACTTTGTTTCGAGATGTTTAATATGTCAACAAGTGAAAGCGGAACATCAAGTGCCTTCAGATTACTTCACCGATCACGATACCCGAGTGGAAATGGGATCGAGTCACAATGGACTTTGTGTCCGGACCGCCATTGTCGACAAGTAAGAAGGATGCGATTTGGGTTGTTGTTGATAGATTGACTAACTCGGCTCACTTTATCCTCGTATGCGCACGGATTTTCATTGGATAAACTAGCTGAATTGTACGTTTCTCGTTGTGAGATTACACGGGTACCGATTTACATTGTGTCGGATAGAGATCCGAGGTTCACCTCGCGATTTTGGAAGAAATTGCAAGAAGCTTTGGGTACCAAGTTGCATTTCAAAGATCGCCTTTCACCCCCAAACCGATGGTCAATCCGAGCGGATAATTCAGATACTTGAGGATATGTTGAGATGTTGCATCCTCGAGTTCGGTGGTTCATGGGAGCGGTACCTACCTTTGATTGAATTCGCACAACAATAGTTTTCAATCAAGTATTAAGATGGCGCTTACGAGGATTTGTACGGCGTAAATGCCGTACACCATTGTTTTGGACCGAGCTCGGTGAAAACAAAATTTTGAGTGGATTTGATTAAAGATCTTTGAGCAGAAAGTAAAAGTAATCCGTGAAAGTCTGAAAATAGCCTCCGATCGTTAGAAGTCGTACGCGGATTTGAACCGAAAGGACATTGAGTATCAGGTGGGAGATAAAGTGTTTCTTAAAGTTTCACCGTGGAAAAAGATACTCAGATTCGGCCGTAAGGGCAAGTTGAGCCCGAGATTCATTGGGCCGTACGAAATTTCCGAACGAGTTGGCCCGATTGCGTATCGTTTGATTTTGCCCCGAACTCGAAAAGATTCACAACGTCTTCCATGTTTCAATGCTTCGACGCTATAGATCGATCCATCGCACGTGATTGATCCATCGAAGTTGAAATTCAAGCCAATATGAGTTATGAGGAAGAACCGATTCAGTATCCCGCACGTGAAGTGAAAGAGTTGCGAAACAAGCGGGTTCCGCTAGTGAAAGTGTTATGGCTCAAACACGGATAGAAGAAGCTACTTGGGAAACCGAGAACTCTATGAAAGAGCGATACCCAACCCTATTTAGGTAAGATTTTGGGGACAAAATTTCTTAAGTGGGGAGAGTTGTGACACCCAAAATTGACCCTAGTCGGGATGTGGTTTCGGGACCACAAAACCGAGGCATAAAAATAATTTAAAATTTATTTTGATGCCTATAATATGTGTGTGCTCATGTGTGACATTTTGATGATTGATTTAGTGTTATAAAGGTGAATTTCACTAGAAGGGACTTAGTAGTGAACTTTGAAAGTACGATAGGAAATGTGTGATGACTAATTAAAGCATGCATGCAAAACTATGGACTTGCATGTCAAATTTCCCCAAAACAAGCTAGTGGCCGCCATGACATGGTTTATGGGCAAAGAAAACATGTTGAAACATGTTTTGTTAATGCATGATGAATTAAATGATAAAATAATTAATGATGTTGGATGAGAAACAAAAAATCAAAAAATAGCTCATCCTTTCCCCATTGCGTGCAAGTGAAAGAAAAACAAGAAAAAATTGTTCATCCTTGTTCTTTCCTTTTGGCCGAAAATACTAAGGGAGGAGATAGGATTTTTACTTCATACTTGGTTTAGAAGAGATCTAGAAGGAGATTTGGCTAAATTTGCATCAAGATTAAGCTCAAGAGCTTAGAGGGCCACAATTGGATAAGGGGAAGGAAAAAGTGATCGAATAGCCGTCAAAGCCGTTTGACAACATCCGAGGTAAGTCCTCAAGAAATGACCCTACTCGAATTATATGAAATGAAAAATTGATGTGTAATGACTATTGATTTATGTGTGTATGAGTATTTGAATGATACCCGGGCTAAGTTCCGAAGGCGATTATGCTAGTCATATGTTTGTGTTTGAGCCTTAGTAACGAAAATGAAATATGAATGGGAAATGATTATTGATGTCTATGTGTGCATGAGCAATTGAATGATATCCGGGCTAAGTCTCGAAGACATTTATGCTGGTAATTACATCCGGGTTAAGACCCAAAGGCAATTGTGCTAGTGACTACATCCGGCTAAGACCAAGGCATTTGTGCAAATTGTGAAACCGAGTTAAGTCCCGAAGGCCTTTGTGCGGGTTACCATAACCGGGCTATGTCCGAAGGCGTTTGAACAAGTAGCTATATCCGGTTAAACTCGAAGGTATGTGATTTGAAAATTATAAGCTTGCTGGAAAATTTTCAGCTAATGCACTTGTGAAACTTCCCAATAACAAGGTATGTGTTGTGTTTGCTTTTGCGCTAGGAGTAATAGCGTATGAATATTCGCTCCTATGATGGAACGAGTTATCGCCTTAACGAAGCCGTTATTTGTGTATGAACATAAGAGTTGGGATGGTGAAGTAAGTATGATTATGTGAATGTGTATTAATGAAATGATTCATTTGGCTATGTGAATGTAATGCTTTGGTTAAAACTGATTTTATTGCTTGAGACTTACTAAGCATAAAAATGCTTACTCCGTTGCTTTGGCTCTCTGTTTTATAGATTTTGCTCGGTAGCAATCGGATTCGGGATCATTAAAGTCGAAGTCATCTACACTATCAATGCCTCCATTTTGGTATAATTTTGGTTGAACTTTGAAATGGCATGTATAGGACTACCCTAATGTCGAAGGTCATGTACCTTTCGGTTTTGTGTAAGCTTGGATAGCCATGCGAAAATGGCTTATATATGTTTTAGTATGATTCTATAATAGTTTGTATGATAATCATTATGGGGTATGAAATTGTTTGAAAGGATTAGCCATTGGAATGGTTAATCATAATCACACTTTGTGCTATGTGTGCAAAAGGGCCATTTGAATCGTGAAAATCATGAAATAGGTAATGGTTACTTTGAAAAGCAGATCTTGGCAGCAGCAGTGGTGTGGTTTTGAAAAATCACCAAAATTTGTAGGAATGGTATTAAATAGTGAATAAATTATGTAAATGAACCTTAATGAGTCTACTTTCATGTGGAATAAACGAAACGGTCATAGGAGTTACATGTTAAGAGATATTAAAGCTATTGTGAGATAGGGCCGAACGGTTTCGGGTCCCCGTCATAACTTTAAAAATTTATTATAAATTTTCTGGGTCCCCTGTCGCAACTTTAAAAATTTATTATAAATTATCCACAAAGAATTAGGAGTCATGCCTTATATGTACAGATTCCATTTTGAGTCTAGTTTCATTAGAAACAAACGGCACCAGTATTAAAGCCCTGTACAGAGAGATATTCAAGTTGTAACGCACGAAGGTCAGAGCAGTCGATCCCTGTAACATGGGTGACTTTAACTAATAAAATGTACCAATTGGCCCGACCAAAAATTCTAGAAATAAATCCATGGATGGATATATGAGTCTAAATTCAGATAAAATTTACGGAATCAGTTTCCGAGTTTTGAAACTCGAGATATGATTTTTAAGGTGACAGTGACGCAGATTTCCAGCCTGTCTGGAAATGTCAAATTGGTGGGTGAAATATGTGGATTTGGCTTGTTAACCCCTCGTGTCCGACACCGGCGATGGTCTCGGGTTCGGGGTGGTACATAACCTATAAATTTCATGCATTTCATTATACGAGCTTAGGGACTAAATTGTAAAAATGCGAAAGGTTAGGGGCAAAATTTAGGCCTAAATTGAACAATGTGAGGTATTAATAATTTATTTTTACTGATATAGACCTCGACGAACCAATTTTGGAGGTCGGCCGTGGAAAACAAAAGGTTTCAGAATAACTGAAATATGAATCCAAAACGATTACCAGGTAAGTTCGCGTAACTTGAATGCAAACTGTTTTAAATACACTAAAGATGTATGTTCATGTATAAATTATAATATCGATATGAAAAATATGATAATTCTTGAAAAATTGATGTTACAATGAAATGTCCCGGTTGAATATGTGACAGCCCAAAATTGACCCTAGTCGGAATGTGGTTTCGGGACCACAAAACCGAGGCATAAAAATAATTTAAAAATTTATTTTGATGCCTATGATATGTGTTAATTTGTGTATGACATTTTGATGTTTCGATTTAGTGTTATAAAGGTGAATTTCACTAGAAAGGACTTGTGTGAGAAAACTTAGAAATGAGATAGGCAAATGTTGAAGTGGCCTATTGATGCATACTAGGAAATGTTGTCCTTGCATGTCAAATTTCCCAAATTTGACTATAGTGGCCGACCAAGGTGGGTATGATGGGCAAGGAAAACATGTTTCCAACATGTTTGGCTAGTGAGTTATGTATGAAGTAATATAATAAAAATTAGCATAAAAAATGAACAAAAAAAGAAAGATGAGCTTGGATGCCCTTGTTGCCGTGAGTAGAGGAAAAGAGAGGAGAAATTTTGTTCATCCATTTTCACTTCTTGGCCGAAAATACTAAGGAAAAAGGGGAGGATTTTTGCTTCATGCTTGGTTTAAAAGAGATCTAGAAGGAGATTTGCGAAATTTGCATCAAGATTAAGGTATGTATGAGGTTGTGTTAGGAGTTTCATGCATGTTTTGGTTGCTAACTTGATGTGCATGTTAGCCATGGTTCAAATCTTTGTTATGCCATGGAAATGGTATTTGGCCAAAGTTGTTATTGTGTTAAAGCCATTGCATGCTAAGTGTGAAGCTTGCTAATGATGCATGCAATGATGGATTGTCTACTCTTGAAATTCTTTGTAGTAATCTTGAGTAAGACATTGAGTTTTCTTTTCGTTTAACCATGACCGAAGTTGAAAGGGCATGATTATGATGTATTCGGCCATGAAGCATTCATGAGCATGGTTTATGCTTCTTGCATGTTAGTTAAAATTTGTGTTTTGGATGGCTATGGACACCTTGAATTTCGCCTTGCACCTATATGTGTATATATGATTGCACATGATATTTTGATTATGAAGAAGTGATGAATATGTTTGTTTAAAGAAGAAAATGTTGAAGAATGTTTGTGAAATTTCAAGTACATTCGGCCTAGTATACCTATGATGTGGAAATCTTGGAATTTATTGTTGATTTGGTGCAAGTATGACTAAGTATAATCGGCCATATGAGTGCTTGATGATATATTATAAGTATTGAGCCACAATATGTAAAGCATTAACTAGTAAAATGCATGCTGTTTTTGTGTGGTGTTAAGTGTATAATTGGCCTCAAATTGGACATGTATATTCGGCCTTAGGTAGCCGATTGATGGCCTTAGCTTTTCCTTGATGCTTGAATGAATTGTATTAAATTGCTTGATGTAGTATAAAATGTGCATGACCATTGTGTACTCAAGCTAAAGGGTGGCCATATGACCATTTAGACTCCTTGTCATATTCGGCCATAAGCTAGCATAATGAGGTTTTAATAAATTAAATTTGTTTGAATTAGCTCAAGAGCTTAGAGGGCCACAATTGGATAAGGGGAAGGAAAAAGTGATCGAATAGCCGTAAAAGCCGTTCGACAACATCCGAGGTAAGTCCTGAAGAAATGACCCTACTAGAATTATGTGAAATGAAATAGGAATGTGTGATGATTATTGATTATGGGTGTATGAGCAATTGAATGATACCCGGGCTAAGTCCCGAAGGCGATTATGCTAGTAATATGTTTGTGTTTGAGCCTTAGTAACGAGAATGAAACATGAATGTGTAATGATCATTGATGTATGTGTGTGCATGAGCAAATTGTGATATCCGGGCTAAGTCCCGAGGACATTTATGCTAGTAATTATATCCGGCTAAGACTCAAGGCATTCGTGCAAGTTGTTAAATCGGGCTAAGACCAAGGCATTTGTGCAAATCGTGATATCCGGTTAAGTCCCGTGAGGCCTTGGTGCGGGTTACCATAACCGGCTATGTCCCGGCGTTTGAACGAGTAGCTATATCCGGTTAAACTCAAGGTATGTGATTTGAAAATTATAAGCTTGCTGGAAAATTTCAGCTAATGCACTTGTGAAATTTCCCAATAACAAGGTAAGTGTGGTGTGTGCTTTGCGCGCTAGGAGTAAGAGCGTATGCATATCCGCTCCTATGATGGAACGAGTTATCGGCCTTAACAAAGCCGTTATTTGTGTATGAACATAAGAGTTGGGATGGTGAAGTAAGTATGATTATGTGAATGTGTATTAATGAAATGATGTATTTGGTTATGTGAATGTATTGCTTTAATTAAAGCTGATTTTATTGCTTGAGACTTACTAAGCATAAATATGCTTACCCCGTTGCTTTGGCTCTCTATTTTATAGATTGTGCTCGATAGCAATCGGATTCGGGATCATTAAAGTCGAAGTCATCCACACTATCAAAGCCTCCATTTTGGTATAAATTTTTGGTTGAACTTTGAAATGGCATGTATAGGACTACCCCTTGCTGGTTTAAATATGTTGTGATGTATATGTGTACGGCCATGCGAAAATGGCTCGTAAAAGTGAAGTACGAACTTAGACTATTTGCGGTTTATATATATATATATATATGGTGTCATGATGTGATTATGGATTGAAATGGGAATGTTGGTCACATGATCAGCCATTGGTATGGTTAAAATGATCATATGTGAACCTATGTATGGCAAGACTAGTTGGTTCATGGAGACTACAAACTAGGTAAGACCTACCTTAAAAACAGATGCTGCCAGCTGCAGTGACGTGAATGTGAAAAATCACCAAAATTTGTAGGAATGGTATTAAATAGTGAATAAGCTATGTAAATGAACCTTGATGAGTCTATTTTCATATGGAAGAAACGAAACGGTCATAGGAGTTACATGTTAAGAGATATTAAAGCTATTGTGAGACAGGACCAGAACGGTTTCTGGGTCCCCTATCGCAACTTTAAAAATTTACTATAAATTATCCACAAAGAATTAGGAGTCATGCCTTATATGTACAGATTCCATTTTGAGTCTAGTTTCATTAGAAACAAACGGCACCAGTATTAAAGCCCTGTACAGAGAGATATTCAAGTTGTAACGCACGAAGGTCAGAGCAGTCGATCCCTGTAACATGGGTGACTTTAACTAATAAACTGTACCAATTGGCCCGACCAAAAATTCTATAAATAAATCCATGGATGAATATATGAGTCTAAATTCAGGGAAAATTTACGAAACCAGTTTCCGAGTTTTGAAACTCGAGATATGATTTTTAAGGCGACGGTGACGCAGTTTTCCAGCCTGACTGGAAATGTCAAATTGGTAGGCAAAATATGTGGACTTGGCTTGTTAACCTCGTGTCCGACACGGCGATGGTCTCGCACGGGTGTTACAATTTTATTGGTATCAGAGCTACGGTTTAGTCGATCCTAGGACTACCGTGATATGTTTGGGCTCTAGCTATACATGCCATTAAGTGATAAATTGATAGTGTGGTGATTTCTGACAATTTGAGTTTGTGTTAATGGATCCCGATCCCAACCGAGCAATAGCTAATGATGTGGAGAGTGTGGCGCCTGCTCCCGCGCAAGGGACAGCGCCGGCGGACTCTCAACCTATTGCCAGCAATCCGAATGATGAGGCTAGGCAAGCCTTTTATAGTGTGATGAACGAATGGTTTAACCAATACATTCGAACTAACACGGCTGTTCCACAACCTCCATTCCCGACAAATGCAACCCCCGCACCTACAATACCTCCGGTGACTGACCAAATAAGGTCAAGTAAGCCCCCAGTCGATAGGATTCAAAAACATGGGGCCACTGAATTTAAAGCTACGGATGATGATGATGCTGAGCGAGCCAAATTTTGGTTGGATAACACGATCCGGGTGCTCGATGAGCTATCTTGTACACCCGATGAGTGCTTAAAGTGTACCATCTCCTTGCTACTTGATTCCGCCTACTATTGGTGGAGTACTCTGACTTCTGTGGTACCTAGAGAGCAAGTGACTTGGGAATTCTTTCAAACCGAGTTCCGAAAAAAGTATATCAGTCAGAGATTCATCGACCAAAAGCGAAGGGAATTTCTTGATCTTAAGCAAGGTTCTATGTCAGTTACCGACTATGAACGAAAATTTGTAAGGCTTAGCCGATACGCGCGAGAATGCATTTTGTCCGAGGCTATTATGTGTAAACGCTTCGAGGATGGGCTGAATGATGATATAAGGATGTTCGTTGGCATTCTCGAAATACGAGAGTTCATAGTACTTGTTGAGCGAGCTTGTAAAGCCGAAGAGCTTAGAAAGGAGAAACAAAAAGCGATGTGGGAACCGGAGAATTCGAAGAGATCCTCGGAAAGTCTCTTCAACAGCATCAAGAGATTTCGAGATGATGTGAGCCGGTCTAGAGGCGCCGGGCTTTTCTAGACGAGGACGCGATCGACCCGTGACCACACGAGTCACTTGATTGCCGATGGTGGAAATGATCGCGAGAGAGGGCGGAGGTCCGCATTGTGGCAAATGGCATTCGGGAGCTGTTGGTTCCGTGATCGCCTCGCTATAAGTGTGGATCGGCCGACCACTTTATGAAGGATTGCCCGAGGTTGCTTGAACAAAATGTAAGTCGAGTGGAAACCCGGTGCTACCATCGCCGAGGTAGGCCACCTAGAAATGTGGGCAATGTTAGTGGCGGTCGAGAGGATCTAGAGATGCTACCATCGATCCGAGGCTCTGCCCTACTAGGACTTATGCCATACGCGCACGCGAGGATTTCGCCTCCGGATGTCATTACGGTACTTTCACTCTTTTCAATACCAATGTGATTGCTTTGATTGACCCCGGTTCTACTTATTCTATATATGTGAAACCTTAGCATCCAAAGAAGACTTTGCCTATTGAGTCTCATCGAGTTTGTAATTCGGTGTCAAACCCTTGGGTCATTACGTGCTTGTCAACAAAGTGTGCAAGAAAAGTCCCCTAGTGTTCCGAGGTTCTTGTTTCCGGTGGACTTGATGCTTTTGCCGTTCGATGAATTCGACATTATTCTTGGTTTGGATTGGTTGACCATGCACGATGCGGTTGTAAATTGCAAAAGCAAGACTATCGATTTGAGGTGTGCGAATAACGAAATAATTCGGGTTGAGTCTACGGACTTAAAGGGGTTGCCAGCTGTAATATCAGCAATGTTGGCCCGGAAATATGTAAGAAAAGGGTGCGAAGCGTACCTTGCGTATGTGCTCGATGACAAGGAATCGTAAAAGAAACCGAATCGTGTTCGTGGTTTGTGAATACCGGATGTTTTTCTGAAGAATTGCCGGGTTTACCACCTGTTCGGGAAATAGAATTTGGCATCAAATTGGTACCTGGTACCACTCCAATTTCGATAGCTCCGTATCGTATGGCACCAACGGAATTAAAGGAGTTGAAAGCTCAGTTGCAAGAATTGGTGGATAGAGGTTTTGCTCGCCCGAGTTTTTTGTGACAGCCCAAAATTTGACCCTAGTCGGAATGTGGTTTCGGGACCACAAAACCGAGGCATAAAAATAATTTAAAAATTTATTTTGATGCCTATGATATGTGTTAATTTGTGTGTGACATTTTGATGTTTCGATTTAGTGTTATAAAGGTGAATTTCACTAGAAAGGACTTGTGTGAGAAAACTTAGAAATGAGATAGGCAAATGTTGAAGTGGCCTATTGATGCATACTAGGAAATGTTGTCCTTGCATGTTAAATTTCCCAAATTTGACTATAGTGGCCGCCAAGGTGGGTATGATGGGTAAGGAAAACATGTTTCCAACATGTTTGGCTAGTGAGTTATGTATGAAGTAATATAATAAAATTAGCATAAAAAATGAACAAAAAAAAAGAAAGATGAGCTTGGATGCCCTTGTTGCCGTGAGTAGAGGAAAAGAGAGGAGAAATTTTGTTCATCCATTTTCACTTCTTGGCCGAAAATACTAAGGAAAAGGGGAGGATTTTTGCTTCATGCTTGGTTTAGAAGAGATCTAGAAGGAGATTTGGCTAAATTTGCATCAAGATTAAGGTATGTATGAGGTTGTGTTAGGAGTTTCATGCATGTTTTGGTTGCTAACTTGATGTGCATGTTAGCCATGGTTCAAATCTTTGTTATGCCATGGAAATGGTATTTGGCCAAAGTTGTTATTGTGTTAAAGCCATTGCATGCTAAGTGTGAAGCTTGCTAATGATGCATGCAATGATGGATTGTCTACTCTTGAAATTCTTTGTAGTAATCTTGAGTAAGACATTGAGTTTTCTTTTCGTTTAACCATGACCGAAGTTGAAAGGGGCATGATTATGATGTATTCGCCATGAAGCATTCATGAGCATGGTTTATGCTTCTTGCATGTTAGTTAAAATTTGTGTTTTGGATGGCGATGGACACCTTGAATTTCGCCTTGCACCTATATGTGTATATATGATTGCACATGATATTTTGATTATGAAGAAGTGATGAATATGTTTGTTTAAAGAAGAAAATGTTGAAGAATGTTTGTGAAATTTCAAGTACATTCGCCTAGTATACCTATGATGTGGAAATCTTGGAATTTATTGTTGATTTGGTGCAAGTATGACTAAGTATAATCGGCCATATGAGTGCTTGACGATATATTATAAGTATTGAGCCACAATATGTAAAGCATTAACTAGTAAAATGCATGCTGTTTTGTGTGGTGTTAAGTGTATAATTGGCCTCAAATTGGACATGTATATTCGGCCTTAGGTAGCCGATTGATGGCCTTAGCTTTTCCTTGATGCTTGAATGAATTGTATTGAATTGCTTGATGTAGTATAAAATGTGCATGACCATTGTGTACTCAAGCTAAAGGGTGGCCATATGACCATTTAGACTCCTTGTCATATTCGCCATAAGCTAGCATAATGAGGTTTTAATAAATTAAATTTGTTTGAATTAGCTCAAGAGCTTAGAGGGCCACAATTGGACAAGGGGAAGGAAAAAGTGATCGAATAGCCGTAAAAGCCGTTCGACAACATCCGAGGTAAGTCCTCAAGAAGTGACCCTACTTGAATTATGTGGAATGAAATATGGATGTGTATTGATTATTGATTTATGTGTGTATGAGTATTTGAATGATACCCGCTAAGTCCCGAAGGCGATTATGCTAGTGATTACCTTTGTGTTTGAGCCTTGGTAACGAGAATGAAACATGAATGTCTAATGATTATTGATGTATGTGTGCATGAGCAAATTGTGATATCGGGCTAAGTCCCGAGGACATTTATGCTAGTAATTATATCGGGCTAAGACCAAGGCATTCGTGCAAGTTGTTAAATTCGGGTTAAGACCAAGGCATTTGTGCAAATCGTGATATCCGGGTTAAGTCCGTGAGGCCTTGGTGCGGGTTACCATAACCGGCTATGTCCCAAGGCGTTTGAACGAGTAGCTATATCGGTTAAACTCGAAGGTATGTGATTTGAAAATTATAGCTTGCTGGAAAATTTCAGCTAATGCACTTGTGAAATTTCCCAATAACAAGGTAAGTGTGGTGTGTGCTTATGCGCTAGGAGTAAGAGCGTATGCATATCCGCTCCTATGATGGAACGAAGTTATCGGCCTTAACAAAGCCGTTATTTGTGTATGAACATAAGAGTTGGGATGGTGAAGTAAGTATGATTATGTGAATGTGTATTAATGAAATGATGTATTTGGTTATGTGAATGTATTGCTTTAATTAAAGCTGATTTTATTGCTTGAGACTTACTAAGCATAAATATGCTTACCCGCTGCTTTGGCTCTCTATTTTATAGATTGTGCTCGATAGCAATCGGATTCGGGATCATTAAAGTCGAAGTCATCTACACTATCAAAGCCTCCATTTTGGTATAATTTTTGGTTGAACTTTGAAATGGCATGTATAGGACTACCCCTTGCTGGTTTAAATATGTTGTGATGTATATGTGTACGGCCATGCGAAAATGGCTCGTAAAAGTGAAGTACGAACTTAGACTATTTGCGGTTTGTATATATATATATATATGGTGTCATGATGTGATTATGGATTGGAAATGGGAATGTTGGTCACATGATCAGCCATTGGTATGGTTAAAATGATCATATGTGAACCTATGTATGGCAAGACTAGTTGGTTCATGGAGACTACAAAATAGGTAAGACCTACCTTAAAAACAGATGCTACCAGCTGCAGTGACGTGAATGTGAAAAATCACCAAAATTTTTAGGAATGGTGTTAAATAGTGAATAAGCTATGTAAATGAACCTTGATGAGTCTATTTTCATATGGAAGAAACGAAATGGTCATAGGAGTTACATGTTAAGAGATATTAAAGCTATTGTGAGACAGGGCCAGAATGGTTTCTGGGTCCCCTGTCGCAACTTTAAAAGTTTACTATAAATTATCCAGAAAGAATTAGGAGTCATGCCTTATATGTACAGATTCCATTTTGAGTCTAGTTTCATTAGAAACAAACGGCACCAGTATTAAAGCCCTGTACAGAGAGATATTCAAGTTGTAACGCGCGAAGATCAGAGCAGTCAATCCCTGTAACATGGGTGATTTTAACTAATAAACTGTACCAATTGGCCCAACCAAAAATTCTAGAAATAAATCCATGGATGGATATATGAGTCTAAATTCAGGGAAAATTTACGAAACCAGTTTCTGAGTTTTGAAACTCGAGATATGATTTTTAAGGCGATGGTGACGCAGTTTTCCAGCCTCACTGGAAATGTCAAATTGGTGGGCAAAATATGTGGACTTGGCTTGTTAACCCCTCGTGTCCGACACCGGCGATGGTCTCGGGTTTGGGGTGTTACTATTTTATTGGTATCAGAGCCACGGTTTAGTCGATTCTAGGACTACCGTGATGTGTTTGGGGTCTAGCTATACATGCCATTAAATGATGAATCGATAGTATGGTGACTTCTGACAATTTGACTTTGTGTTTGTTTATAGCAATGGATCCCGATCCCAACCGAGCGATAGCTGATGATGTGGAGAGTGTGGCGCCTGCTCCCGCGCAAGGGACAGCGCCGGCGGACTCTCAACCTATGGCCAGCAATCCGAATGATGAGGCTAGGCAAGCCTTTTATAGTGTGATGAATGAATGGTTTAACCAATACATTCGAACTAACACGTTGTTCCACAACCTCCATTCCCGACAAATGCAACCCCGCACCTACAATACCTCCGTGACCGACCAAATAAGGTCAAGTAAGCCCCATCGATAGGATTGAAAACATGGGGCCACTGAATTTAAAGTTACGGATGATGATGATGCCGAAGCGAGCCGAATTTTGGTTGGATAACATGATCCGGTGCTCGATGAGCTATCTTGTACACCGATGAGTGCTTAAAGTGTACCATCTCCTTGCTACGTGATTCCGCCTACTATTGGTGGAGTACTCGACTTGTGGTACCTAGAGAGCAAGTGACTTGGGAATTCTTTCAAACCGAGTTCAAAAAAGTATATCATCGAGATTCATCGACCAAAAGCGAAGGAATTTCTTGATCTTAAGCAATGTTCTATGTCGCCATCGACTACGAATGAAAATTTGTGAGGCTTAGCCAGACGTGCGAGAATGCATTTCGTCCGAAGCTATTATGTAAACGCTCGAGGATGGGCTGAATGATGATATAAGGATGTTCGTTGGCATTCTCGAAATACGAGAGTTCGTAGTACTTGTTGAGCGAGCTTGTAAAGTCAAGAGCTTAGAAAGGAGAAACAAAAAGCTGATGTGGGAACTGGAGAATTCGAAGAGGTCCTCGGAAAGTCTCTTCAACAGCATCAAGAGATTTCGAGATGATGTGAGCCGGTCTAGAGGCGCTTCGGCTTTTCTAGACGAGGACGCCGATCGACCCCCGTGACCACACGAGTCACTTCGATCGCTGATGGTGGAAATGATCACGAGAGAGGGCGGAGTGTCTCGCATTGTGGCAAATGGCATTGGGAGCTGTTGGTTTCGTGATCGCCTCGCTATAAGTGTGGATCGGCCGACCACTTTATGAAGGATTGCCCGAGGATGCTTGAACAGAATGTAAGTCGAGTGGAAACCCGGTGCTACCATCGCCGAGGTAGGCCACCTAGAAATATGGGCAATGTCGTTGGCGGTCGAGAGGATCTAGAGATGCTACCATCGATCTCGAGGCTCGTGCTCTGCTAGGACTTATGCCATCTGCCGCACGCCGAGGATGCCGCCTCTCCGGATGTCATTACCGTACTTTCACTCTTTTCAATACTAATGTGATTGTTTTGATTGACCCCGGTTCTACTCATTCTTATATATGTGAAACCTTAGCATCCAAAGAAGACTTTGCCTATTGAGTCTCATCGAGTTTGTAATTCGGTGTCAAACCCTCGGGTCATTACGTGCTTGTCAACAAAGTGTGCGTAAAAGTCCCCTAGTGTTCCGAGGTTCTTGTTTTCCGGCGGACTTGATGCTTTTGCCATTCGATGAATTCGACGTTATTCTTGGTTTGGATTGGTTGACCATGCACGATGCGGTTGTAAATTGCAAAAGCAAGACTATCGATTTGATGTGCGCGAAAAACGAGATAATTCGGGTTGAGTCTACGGACTTAAAGGGTTGCCACCGTAATATCGCAATGTTGGCCGGAAATATGTAAGAAAAGGGTGCGGCGTACCTTGCGTATGTGCTCGATGACAAGGAATCGTAAAAGAAACCCGAATCTGTGCCGTGGTTTGTTAATACCCGGATGTTTTCCTAAAGAATTGCCGGGTTTACCACTGCTCGGGAAATAGAATTTGGCATCGAATTGGTACCGGTACCACTCAATTTCGATAGCTCCGTATCGTATGGCACCAACAAATTAAAGGAGTTGAAAGCTCGGTTGCAAGAATTGGTGGATAGAGGTCTTGCTCGCCTTGGAGTTTTTCGCCTTGGGGTGCGCCAGTTGTTGTTTGTGAAAAGAAGGATGGAACCATGCGGTACGTGCAGATCGACTATCGTCGACTTAATAAAGCGACGATAAAGAACAAATATCCGTTACCACGTATCGATGACTTGTTCGATCAACTGAAGGGAGCCTCGGTGTTCTCGAAAATAGATTTGAGATCGGGCTATTATCAATTGCGAATCCGAGATTCTGGACGTGCCCAAGACTTCCTTGAGCGAGATATGGTCACTATGAGTTCTTAGTGATGCCGTTTGGGCTTGCTAATGCCCTGCGGTATTTATGGATTTAATGAATCGGATCTTCGACCATATTTGGATCGATTCGTAGTCGTGTTCATTGATGACATCTTGGTCTATTCAAGAAATAAGACCGAACATCTTTGAACACCGAGGTTAGTGCCGCAAATTTTACGGGATAAGCAATTATATGCTAAGTTCAGCAAGTGTGAGTTCGGTTAAGAGAGGTTAGCTTCTTGGGTCATGTGGTATTCAGACGGGTATTCGAGTCGATTCGAATAAAATATCAGCCATACTTAATTGGAAGCCTCCAGAAATATTATCGAGGTTCGAGCTTTTGGGCTTGCCGGTTTTTACCGATGATTTGTAAAAGGTTTCTCAACGATAGCTACGCCGATGACGGCTACTCCAAAAGGATGTTAAGTTCGAATGGACGGAGAAATGTCGAAAAGTTTCGATCAATGAAAACTTATTTGATGAAGCCCCAATTCTAGTGCAACCCGAATCGGCAAAGAGTTTGTCATCTATAGTGGCGCTCCCTCCTTGGGTTAGGTTGCGATTGATGCAAGAAGGTCGAGTTGTGGCCTATGCGTCGAGGCAATTAAAGCCACACGAGAAAAATTACCCGACCCATGATCTCGAATTAGTCGCCATCGTATTCGCTTTTAAAGATTTGGCGACATTACTTATTTGGTGAGAAGTGCCATGTGTACTCGGATCACAAAAGTCTCAAATATTTGATGACCCAAAGAGACTTAAATCTGCGACAAAGACATTGGCTCGAATCATAAAGGATTATGAGCTGGTCATTGACTATCACCCGGAAAGGCGAATGTGGTTGCGGATGCCTTGAGTCGTAAATCATTATTCACTTTCTGAGCGATGAATGTGCACTTGTCTGCATTCGATCCGACAAGTGTGTTAGTGGCTGAATTGAAAGCCAAACCATTATTGAAACATCAAATTCGAGAAGCTCAGAAAGTCGACGACGAGTTGGCTGCAAAACGGGCTGAGTGTGTTCCGAACAAGGACTCGTAGTTTCAAATCGATGATGACGATTGTTTGAGGTTCAAAAGTCGTCTGTGTGTTCCAAAGAATTCGGAACTCATTTCGATAATTCTGAATGAAGCCCATCGTAGCCGAATGGCAATCCACCCGGGGAGTACGAAGATGTACAACGATTTGAAACGTCGGTTTTGGTGGCATGGTATGAAACGAGACATCTCCGACTTTGTTTGAGATGTTTAATATGTCAACAAGTGAAAGCGGAACATCAAGTGCCTTCGTGGATTACTTCACCAATCACGATACCCGAGTGGAAATGGGATCGAGCCACAATGGACTTTGTATCCGGACTGCCATTGTCAGCAAGTAAGAAGGATGCAGTTTGGGTCGTGGTAGATCGATTGACTAAGTCGGCTCACTTTGTCCCCGTGACGCACGGATTTTTCAATGGACAAATTAGCCGAATTGTACGCTTCTCGATTGTGAGATTACACGGGTGCCTATTTCCATCGTGGTCGGATAGAGATCCGAGATTTACCTCGCGATTTTGGAAAAAGTTGCAAGAAGCTTTGGGTACCAAGTTGCATTTCAGACCGCCTTTCACCCCCAAACCGATGGTCAATCCGAGCGGATAATTCAGATACTTGAGGATATGTTGAGATGTTGCGTCCTCGAGTTTAATGGTTCATGGGAACGGTATTTGCCGTTGATTGAATTCGCTTACAACAACAAACTTTCAATCAAGTATTAAGATGGCACCCTACGAGGCTTTGTACGGTCGTAAATGCCGTACACCATTGTTTTGGACTGAGCTTGGTGAAAGAAAGATTTTCGGGGTGGATTTGATTAGAGATGCTGAACAGAAAGTGAAAGTAATCCGTGAAAGTCTGAAGATAGCCTCCGATCGTCAGAAGTCGTACGCAGATCTGAAGCGTAAGGATATCGAGTATCAGGTGGGAGATAAAGTGTTTCTCAAGGTATCGCCTTGGAAAAAGATACTCAAATTTGGCCGTAAGGGCAAGTTGAGCCCGAGGTTCATTGGGCCATATGATATATCCGAGCGAGTCGGTCCAGTGGCATATCGTTTGATTTTGCCCCCTGAACTCGAAAAGGTTCACGATGTCTTTCATGTTTCGATGCTTCGACGCTATAGATCCGATCCATCGCAAGTGATTAGTCCATCAAAAAATTGAAATTCAAGCTAATATGAGTTATGAGGAAGAACCGATTCGTATCCTATCACGGGAAGTGAAAGAGTTGCGAAACAAGCGGGTTCCGCTAGTGAAAGTGTTATGGCTCAAGCACGGGATAGAAGAAGCTACTTGGGACACTGAGAACTCTATGAAAGAGCGATATCCAAACCTATTTACCGGTAAGATTTTCGGGGACGAAAATTTCTTAAGGGGGGGAGAGTTGTGACAGCCCAAAATTTGACCCTAGTCGGAATGTGGTTTCGGGACCACAAAACCGAGGCATAAAAATAATTTAAAAATTTATTTTGATGCCTATGATATGTGTTAATTTGTGTATGACATTTTGATGTTTCGATTTAGTGTTATAAAGGTGAATTTCACTAGAAAGGACTTGTGTGAGAAAACTTAGAAATGAGATAGGCAAATGTTGAAGTGGCCTATTGATGCATACTAGGAAATGTTGTCCTTGCATGTCAAATTTCCCAAATTTGACTATAGTGGCCGGCCAAGGTGGGTATGATGGGCAAGGGAAAACATGTTTCCAACATGTTTGGCTAGTGAGTTATGTATGAAGTAATATAATAAAAATTAGCATAAAAAATGAACAAAAAAAAGAAAGATGAGCTTGGATGCCCTTGTTGCCGTGAGTAGAGGAAAAGAGAGGAGAAATTTTGTTCATCCATTTTCACTTCTTGGCCGAAAATACTAAGGAAAAGGGGAGGATTTTTGCTTCATGCTTGGTTTAGAAGAGATCTAGAAGGAGATTTGGCTAAATTTGCATCAAGATTAAGGTATGTATGAGGTTGTGTTAGGAGTTTCATGCATGTTTTGGTTGCTAACTTGATGTGCATGTTAGCCATGGTTCAAATCTTTGTTATGCCATGGAAATGGTATTTGGCCAAAGTTGTTATTGTGTTAAAGCCATTGCATGCTAAGTGTGAAGCTTGCTAATGATGCATGCAATGATGGATTGTCTACTCTTGAAATTCTTTGTAGTAATCTTGAGTAAGACATTGAGTTTTCTTTTCGCTTAACCATGACCGAAGTTGAAAGGGGCATGATTATGATGTATTCGCCATGAAGCATTCATGAGCATGGTTTATGCTTCTTGCATGTTAGTTAAAATTTGTGTTTTGGATGGCTATGGACACCTTGAATTTGGCCTTGCACCTATATGTGTATATATGATTGCACATGATATTTTGATTATGAAGAAGTGATGAATATGTTTGTTTAAAGAAGAAAATGTTGAAGAATGTTTGTGAAATTTCAAGTACATTCGGCCTAGTATACCTATGATGTGGAAATCTTGGAATTTATTGTTGATTTGGTGCAAGTATGACTAAGTATAATCGGCCATATGAGTGCTTGACGATATATTATAAGTATTGAGCCACAATATGTAAAGCATTAACTAGTAAAATGCATGCTGTTTTTGTGTGGTGTTAAGTGTATAATTGGCCTCAAATTGGACATGTATATTCGGCCTTAGGTAGCCGATTGATGGCCTTAGCTTTTCCTTGATGCTTGAATGAATTGTATTGAATTGCTTGATGTAGTATAAAATGTGCATGACCATTGTGTACTCAAGCAAAAGGGGGCCATATGACCATTTAGACTCCTTGTCATATTCGCCATAAGCTAGCATAATGAGGTTTTAATAAATTAAATTTGTTTGAATTAGCTCAAGAGCTTAGAGGGCCACAATTGGACAAGGGAAGGAAAAGTGATCGAATAGCCGTAAAAGCCGTTCGACAACATCCGAGGTAAGTCCTCAAGAAGTGACCCTACTTGAATTATGTGGAATGAAATATGGATGTGTATTGATTATTGATTTATGTGTGTATGAGTATTTGAATGATACCCGGGCTAAGTCCCGAAGGCGATTATGCTAGTGATTACCTTTGTGTTTGAGCCTTGGTAACGAGAATGAAACATGAATGTCTAATGATTATTGATGTATGTGTGCATGAGCAAATTGTGATATCCGGGCTAAGTCCCGAGGACATTTATGCTAGTAATTATATCCGGGCTAAGACCCGAAGGCATTCGTGCAAGTTGTTAAATCCGGGTTAAGACCCGAAGGCATTTGTGCAAATCGTGATATCCGGGTTAAGTCCCGTAGGCCTTGGTGCGGGTTACCATAACCGGGCTATGTCCCGAAGGCGTTTGAACGAGTAGCTATATCCGGTTAAACTCCGAAGGTATGTGATTTGAAAATTATAAGCTTGCTGGAAAATTTCAGCTAATGCACTTGTGAAATTTCCCAATAACAAGGTAGTGTGGTGTGCGCTTATGCGCTAGGAGTAAGAGCGTATGCATATCCGCTCCTATGATGGAACGAAGTTATCGCCTTAACGAAGCCGTTATTTGTGTATGAACATAAGAGTTGGGATGGTGAAGTAAGTATGATTATGTGAATGTGTATTAATGAAATGATGTATTTGGTTATGTGAATGTATTGCTTTAATTAAAGCTGATTTTATTGCTTGAGACTTACTAAGCATAAATATGCTTACCCCGTTGCTTTGGCTCTCTATTTTATAGATTGTGCTCGATAGCAATCGGATTCGGGATCATTAAAGTCGAAGTCATCTACACTATCAAAGCCTCCATTTTGGTATAATTTTTGGTTGAACTTTGAAATGGCATGTATAGGACTACCCCTGCTGGGTTAAATATGTTGTGATGTATATGTGTACGGCCATGCGAAAATGGCTCGTAAAAGTGAAGTACCGAACTTAGACTATTTGCGGCTTGTATATATATATATATATGGTGTCATGATGTGATTATGGATTGGAAATGGGAATGTTGGTCACATGATCAGCCATTGGTATGGTTAAAATGATCATATGTGAACCTATGTATGGCAAGACTAGTTGGTTCATGGAGACTACAAAATAGGTAAGACCTACCTTAAAAACAGATGCTGCCAGCTGCAGTGACGTGAATGTGAAAAATAACCAAAATTTGTAGGAATGGTATTAAATAGTGAATAAGCTATGTAAATGAACCTTGATGAGTCTATTTTCATATGGAAGAAACGAAACGGTCATAGGAGTTACATGTTAAGAGATATTAAAGCTATTGTGAGACAGGACCAGAACGGTTTCTGGGTCCCTATCGCAACTTTAAAATTTACTATAAATTATCCACAAAGAATTAGGAGTCATGCCTTATATGTACAGATTCCATTTTGAGTCTAGTTTCATTCGAAACAAACGGCACCAGTATTAAAGCCCTGTACAGAGAGATATTCAAGTTGTAACGCACGAAGGTCAGAGCAGTCGATCCCTGTAACATGGGTGACTTTAACTAATAAACTGTACCAATTGGCCAAACCAAAAATTCTAGAAATAAATCCATGGATGGATATATGAGTCTAAATTCAGGGAAAATTTACGAAACCAGTTTCCGAGTTTTGAAACTCGAGATATGATTTTTAAGACGACGGTGACGCAGTTTTCCAGCCTGACTGGAAATGTCAAATTGGTGGGCAAAATATGTGGACTTGGCTTGTTAACCCCTCGTGTCCGACACCGGCGATGGTCTCGGGTTCGGGGTGTTACATTTTTCGCCTTGGGGTGCGACAGTGTTGTTCGTGAAAAAGAAGGATGGAACCATGCGGCTGTGCATCGACTATCGTCAGCTTAATAAAGCGACGATAAAGAACAAATATCCGTTACCACGATCGATGACTTGTTCGATCAACTCAAGGAGCCTCGGTGTTCTCGAAAATAGAGTTGAGATCGGGCTATTATCAATTGCGAATCCAAGATTCGGACGTACCCAAGACCGCCTTGAGCGAGATATGGTCACTATGAGTTCCTAGTGATGCCGTTTGGGCTCACTAATGCCCTCGCGGTATTTATGGATTTAATGAATCGGATCTTCGGACCATATTTGGATCGATTCAGTAGTCGTGTTCATTGATGACATCTTGGTCTATTCAAGAAATGAGACCGAACATGCTGAACACCGCGGTTAGTGCTGCAAATCTTACGGGATAAGCAATTATATGCTAAGTTCAAGCAAGTGTGAGTTACGGTTAAGAGAGGTTAGCTTCTTGGGTCATGTGGTACTGTGATCGGGTATTCGAGTCGACCAATAAAATTTCAGCCATACTTAATTGGAAGCCTCCAGAAATATTATTCGAGGTTCGAGCTTTTTGGGCTTGCCGGTTATTATCGACGATTTGTAAAGGTTTTTCAACGATAGCCACGCCGATGACGGCTACTCCAAAAGGATGTTAAGTTCGAATGGACGGAGAAATGTCGAAAAGTTTCGATCAATGAAAACTTATTTGATTTGAAGCCCCAATTCTAGTGCAACCCGAATCGGCAAAGAGTTTGTCATCTATAGTGACGCCTCCTCCTTGGGTTAGGTTGCGTATTGATGCAAGAAGGTCGAGTTGTGGCCTGCGCGTCGAGGCAATTAAAGCCACACGAGAAAAATTATCCCACCCATGATCTCGAATTAGTTGCCATCGTATTCGCCTTAAAGATTTGGCGACATTACTTATTTGGTGAGAAGTGCCATGTGTACTCGGATCACAAAAGTCTCAAATATTTGATGACCCAAAGAGACTTAAATCGCAACAAAGACGTTGGCTCGAATCGTTAAAGGATTATGAGCTGGTCATTGACTATCACCCGGAAAGGCGAATGTGGTTGCGGATGCCTTGAGTCGTAAATCATTATTCACTTTACTGAGCGATGAATGTGCACTTGTCTATTCGATCCGACCGGTGTGTTAGTGGCGAATTGAAAGCCAAACCATTATTGACACATCAAATTCGAGAAGCTCGAGAAAGTCGACGACGAGTTGGCGCAAAACGAAATTTGAGTGTGTTCCGAACAAGGACTCGGAGTTTCAAATCGATGATGACGATTGTTTGAGGTTCAAAAGTCGTCTGTGTGTTCCAAAGAATTCGGAACTCATTTCGATAATTCTGAATGAAGCCCATTGTAGCCGAATGGCAATCCACCCGGGAGTATGAAGATGTACAACGATTTGAAACGTCGGTTTTGGTGGCATGGTATGAAACAAGACATCTCCGACTTTGTTTCGAGATGTTTAATATGTCAACAAGTGAAAGCGGAACATCAAGTGCCTTCAGGATTACTTCAGCCAATCACGATACTCGAGTGGAAATGGGATCGAGTCACAATGGACTTTGTATCCGGACTGCCATTGTCAGCAAGTAAGAAGGATGCGGTTTGGGTCGTGGTAGATAGATTGACTAAGTCGGCTCACTTTGTCCCGTGACGCACGGATTTTTCAATGGACAAATTAGCGAATTGTACGTTCTCGATTGTGAGATTACACGGGGTGCCTATTTCCATCGTGGTTCGGATAGAGATACGAGATTTACCTCGCGATTTTGGAAAAAGTTGCAAGAAGCTTTGGGTACCAAGTTGCATTTCAGCACCGCCTTTCACCCCAAACCGATGGTCAATCCGAGCGGATAATTCAGATACTTGAGGATATGTTGAGATGTTGCGTCCTCGAGTTTAATGGTTCATGGGAACGGTATTTGCCGTTGATTGAATTCGCTTACAACAACAACTTTCAATCAAGTATTAAGATGGCACCCTACGAGGCTTTGTACGGTCGTAAATGCCGTACACCATTGTTTTGACCGAGCTTGGTGAAAGCAAGATTTTCGGGTGGATTTGATTAGAGATGCTGAATGTAAAGTGAAAGTAATCCGTGAAAGTCGAAGATAGCCTCCGATCGTCAGAAGTCGTACGCGGCTCTAAAGCGTAAGGATATCGAGTATCAGGTGGGTGATAAAGTGTTTCTCAAGGTATCGCCTTGGAAAAAGATACTCAGATTCGTCCGTAAGGGCAAGTTTAGCCCGAGGTTCATTGGGCCATATGAGATATCCGTGTGACAGCCCAAAATTGACCCTAGTCGGAAGGTGGTCTCGGGACCATAAAACCGAGGTATTTCGATGCCTACAATATGTGTGTATTCATGTATGACATTTTTTGATGATTGGTTTAGTGTTATAAAGGTGAATTTCACTAGAAAGGACCTAGTAGTGAACTTTGAAGTATGATGGGGAAATGTGTGATGACTAATTAAAGCATGCATGCAAAATAATGGACTTGCATGTCAAATTCCCCCTTTTATAGGTGGTGGCCGGCCATGACAAGGGAGGATGGGCTAAACATGTCATGAAACATGTTTTGTTGGTGCATTAGGGTGAAATAATAAACAAAGGTGTATGGGTGATAAAAAAATGAAAAAAAAATGTGCGTGAGTGTGGTAATCCCCCCCCCCTTGCCGTGAGTTGAGAAAGAGGGAAGAAAAAAAATTTTGTTGTGTTCATCCTTTCTCATCCTTTTTGGCCGAAAATCATAAGGGGAAGAAAGAGGATTTTTGCTTCATGCTTGGTTTAGAAGAGATCTAGAAGGTGATTTGGCTAAATTGGCATCAAGATTAAGGTATGTATGAGGTTGTGTTAGGAGTTTCATGCATGTTTTGGTTGCTAACTTGATGTGCATGTTAGCCATGGCTCAAATCTTTGTTATGCCATGGAAATGGTATTTGGCCAAAGTTGTTATGGTGATAAAGCCATTGCATGCTAAGGGTGAAGCTTGATGATGATGCATGCAATGATGGATTGTCTACTCTTGAGTAAGATTTTGAGTTTTCTTTTTGTGTTTAACCATGATTGAAGTTTAATGGAGCATGATTGTCATATTCGGCCATGATGCATTCATGAGCATGGTTCATGCTTCTTGCATGTTAGTTAAAATTTGTATTTTTGGATGGCTATGGACACCTTGAAATTGGCCATGCTCATATTGTATATATATGTTTGCACATGATGTTTTGGCTATGAAGTAAGTGATGAATATATTGGTTTAAAGAAGAAGATGTGGAAGAATGCTTGTGAAATTGCAAGCACAATTGCCTAGCACACACACATAAGTGCTTGATGCTACATTATAAGTTTTGGGCCACAATGTGCAAAGCATTAACTAGTAAAATGCATGCTGTTTTTGTGAGGTATTAAGTGCATAATTGGCCTCAACATGTACATGAATATTGGCCTTGGGTAGCCTATTGAAGGCCTTAGCTTTTCCTTGATGCTCAAATAAATTGTATTGAATTGCTTGATGTAGTATAAAATGTGCATGACCATTGTGTATTCAAGCTAAAGAGTGGCCAAATGACCATTTAAACTCCTTGTCATATTCGCCATAAGCAAGCACAATGAGGTTTTAATAAATTGAATTTGTTTGAATTAGCTCAAGAGCTAAGAGGGCCACAATTGGACAAGGGAAGGAAAAAGTGATCGAATAGCCAAAAAGCCGCTCGACAACATCCGAGGTAAGTCCTCAAGAAGTGACCTTACTTGAATTATGTGAGATGAAGTATGAATGTGTATGATTATTGATTTATGTGTGTATGAGAAATTGAATGATACCCGGCTAAGTCCCAAGGCGAATATGCTTGTGAATATATGTGCGTTTGAGCCTTAGTAACGAAAATGAAATATGTATGTCCAATGATTATTGATGTATGTGTACATGAGAAATTGAATGATATCCGGGCTAAGCCCCGAGGACAATTATGCTGGAAATTATATCCGGGTTAAGACCCGAAGGCAATTGTGCTAGTGGCTATATCCGGGCTAAGACCCGAAGGCATTCGTGCGAGTTATTCTATCCGGGCTAAGACCCGAAGGCATTTGTGCACGTGATTATATCCGGTTATATTCCGAAGAATCTTGGGCTGGAGGTGAGTGTTGGTTGCTGTAATGAATTCAATTAGTACGCATACACTCTAAAAGCCCAAAGGATAAGGTACGTTATATGTGCATTGGAAAGTCGACATGTTTGAGCATCATTCGCTCAGTCGACTAATGAATTTCAGTTATCGAATTGATTGATACTTTGTGAAAGTATATAATGATGAAGTGTGAAGTAAGAATGCGTATTAATGAAATGATGCATGTGGCTATGTGAATGTATTGCTGTAATTAGAGTTGATTATATTCCTTGAGACTTACTAAGCATAAAAAAAATGCTTACCCCGTTACTTTGGCCCTCTGTTTTATAGATTTCGCTCGATAGCAATCGGATTCGGGATCAATAAAGTCGAAGTCATCCACACTATCCACGCCTCTATTTTGGTATAAATTTTGGTTGAACTTTGAAATGGCATGTATAGGACTACCCCTTGTTGGTTGAATATGTTGTGATGTATATATGTACGGCCATGCGAAAATGGCTCGTAAAAGTGAAGTATCGACTTAGACTAATTGTGGTTTGTATGTATACATTTGGTGTCATGATGTGGCTATGGCTTGGAAATGGGAATGTTGGTCACATGATCAGCCATTGGCATGGTTAAATGATCATATATGAACCTATGTATGGCAAGACTAGTTGGTTCATGGAGACTACCAAATAGGTAAGACCTACCTTAAAAACAGATGCTGCCAGCTGCAGTGACGTGAATGTGAAAAATCACCAAAATTCGTAGGAATGGAATTAAATAGTGAATAAGCTATGTAAATGAACCTTGATGAGTCTATTTTCATATGGAAGAAACGAAATGGTCATAGGAGTTACATGTTAAGAGATATTAAAGCTATTGTGATACAGGGCCAGAACGGTTTCTGGGTTCCCTGTCGCAACTTTAAAAATTTACTATAAATTATCCAGAAAGAATTACGAGACATACCTTATATGTACAGATTTCATTTTGAGTCTAGTTTCATTAGAAACAAACGGCACCAGCATTAAAGCCCTGTACAGAGAGATATTCAAGTTATACCGCGCGAAGGTCAGAGCAGTAGATCCCTGTAACATGGGTGACTTTAACTAATAAACTGTACCAATTGGCCCGACCAAAAATTCTAGAAATAAATCCATGGATGGATATATGAGTCTAAATTCAGGAAAAATTTACGAAACCAGTTTCCGAGTTTTGAAACTCGAGATATGATTTTTAAGGTGACAGTGACGCAGTTTTCCAGCCTGACTGGAAATGTCAAATGGATGGGCAAAACAAGTGAACTTGGCTTGTTAACCCCTCGCGTCCGACACCGGCGATGGTCTCGGGTTCGGGGTGTTACAATTTTATTGGTATCAGAGCCACGGTTTAGTCGATTCTAGGACTACCGTGATGTGTTTGGGGTCTAGCTATACATGCCATTAAATGATGAATCGATAGTGTGGTGATTTCTGACAATTTGACTTTGTGTTTGTTTATAGCAATGGATCCCGATCCCAACCGAAAGCGATAGTGATGATGTGGAGAGTGTGGCGCTGCTCCAGCAAGAAGGGACAGCCTTGGCGGACTCTCAACCTATGGCCAGCAATCCTAATGACGAGGCTAGGCAAGCCTTTTATAGTGTGATGAACGAATGGTTTAATCAATACATTCGAACCAACACGGCTGTTCCACAACCTCCATTCCCGACAAATGCAACCCCCGCACCTACAATACCTCCGGTGATTGACCAAATAAGGTCAAGTAAGCCCCCAGTCGATAGGATTCGAAAACATGGGGCCACTGAATTTAAGGCTACGGATGATGATGATGCCGAGCGAGCTGAATTTTGGTTAGATAACACTATCCGGGTGCTTGATGAGCTATCCTGTACACCCGATGAGTGCTTAAAGTGTACCATCTCCTTGCTACGCGAGTCCGCCTACTATTGGTGGAGTACTCTGACTTCTGTGGTGCCTAGAGAGCAAGTGACTTGGGAATTCTTTCAAACCGAGTTCCGGAAAAAGTATATCAGTCAGAGATTCATCGACCAAAAGCGAGGGAATTCCTTGATCTTAAGCAAGGTTCGATGTCGATTATCGATCTACTGACGAAAATTTGTGAGGCTTAGCGATGACGCTGCGAGAATGCATTTCGTCCGAAGCTATTATGTAAACGCGCCGAGGATGGGCTGAATGATGATATAAGGATGTTTGTTGGCATCCTCGAGATACGAGAGTTCGTAGTACTTGTTGAGCGAGCTTGTAAAGTCGAAGAGCTTAGAAAGGAGAAACAAAAAGCTGATGTGGAACCGGAGAATTCGAAGAGGTCCTCGGGAAAGTCTCTTCAACAAGCATCGAAGAGATTTCGAGACGATGTGAGCCGGTCTAGAGGCGTTTCGGGCTTTTCTAGACGAGGACGCGATCGACCCCCTGTGACCACACGAGTCACCTCGATCGCCGGTGGTGGAAATGATCGCCGAGAGAGGGCGGAGTGTCCACATTGTGGCAAATGGCATTCGGGGAGCTGTTGGTTTCGTGATCGCTCCTGCTATAAGTGTGGATCGGCCGACCACTTTATGAAGGATTGCCCGAGGATGCATGAACAGAATGTAAGTCAGAGTGCAAACCCGGGTGCTACCATTGCTCGAGGTAGGCCACCTAGAAATATGGGCAATGTCAGTGGCGGTCAGAGAGGATCTAGAGATGCTACCATCAGATCGAGGCTCGTGCTCTGCTAGGACTTATGCCATCTGCGCACGCCGAGGATCTTTGCCTCTCCGGATGTTATTACGGTACTTTCACTCTTTTCAATACAAATGTGATTGCTTTGATTGACCCCGGTTCTACTCATTCATATATATGTGAAACCTTAGCATCCGAGTAAGACTTTGCCCATTGAGTCTCTCGAGTTTGTAATTCGGTGTCAAACCCTTGGGTCATTACGTGCTTGTCAACAAAGTGTGCAAGAAAAGTCCCCTAGTGTTCCGAGGTTCTTGTTTTCCGCGGACTTGATGCTTTTGCCGTTCGATGAGTTCGACGTTATTCTTGGTTTGGATTGGTTGACCATGCACGATGCGGTTGTAAATTGCAAGAGCAAGACTACCGATTTGAGGTGCGTGAATAATGAAATAATTAGGGTTGAGTCTACGGACTTAATGGAGTTGCAATTTGTAATATCGTGATGTTGGCCCGTAAATATGTAAGAAAAGGGTGCGAAGTGTACCTTGCGTGACGTGCTTTCGATGACAAGGAATCGTAAAAGAAGCCCGAATCTGTGCGTGGTTTGTGAATACCGGATGTTTTCCCCGAAGAATTGCGGGTTTACCACTGTTCGGAAATAGAATTTGGCATCGAATTGGTACTTGGTACCACTCCAATTTCGATAGCTCCGTATCGTATGGCACCAACGGAATTAAAGGAGTTGAAAGCTTCGTTGCAAGAATTGATGGATAGAGGTTTTGCTCGCTTGAGAGTTTCGCCTTGGGGTGCGCCGGTGTTGTTTGTGAAAAGAAGGATGGAACCATGCGGTACAGATCGACTATCGTCGCCTTAATAAAGCGACGATAAAGAACAAATATCCGTTACCACGTATCGATGACTTGTTCGATCAATGAAGGGAGCCTCGGTGTTCTCGAAAATAGATTTGAGATCGGGCTATTATCAATTGCGAATCCGAGATTGAACGTACCCAAGGCGCCTTCGAACAAGATATGGTCACTATGAGTTCCTAGTGATGCCGTTTGGGCTCACTAATGCCCCCGCAGATTTATGGATTTAATGAATCGGATCTTTAGACCATATTTGGATCGATTAAGTAGTCGTGTTCATTGATGACATCTTGGTCTATTCAAGAAATGAGACCGAACATCTTGAACACTGCGGTTAGTCTTTGCAAATTTTACGGGATAAGCAATTATATGCTAAGTTCAACAAGTGTGAGTTACGGTTAAGAGGTTAGCTTCTTGGGTCATGTGGTATCTCAGATCGGGTATTCGAGTCGACCGAATAAAATTTCAGCCATACTTAATTGGAAGCCTCAGAAATATTCTTGAGGTTCGAGACTTTTTGGGGCTTTAGGTTATTACCGACGATTTGTAAAGGCTTCTCAACGATAGCCACGCCGATGACGACTACTCCAAAAGGATGTTAAGTTCGAATGGACGGAGAAATGCCAAAAAGTTTCGATCAAGCGAAAACTTATTTGGTGAAGCCCCAATTCTAGTGCAACCCGAGTCCGCAAAGAGTTTGTCATCTATAGCGACGCCTCTCTACTTGGGTTAGGTTGCGTATTAATGCAAGAAGGTCGAGTTGTGGCCTGCGCGTCGAGGCAATTAAAGCCACATGAGAAAAATTATCCGACTCATGATCTCGAATTGGCGCCATCGTATTCGCCTTGAAGATTTGGCGACATTACTTATTTGGTGAAAGGTGCCATGTATACTCGGATCACAAAAGTCTCAAATATTTGATGACCCAAAGAGACTTAAATCTGCGACAAAGACGTTGGCTCGAGCTGTTAAAGGATTATGAGTGATCATTGACTATCACCCGGAAAGGCGAATGTGGTTGCGGATGCCTTGAGTCGTAAGTCGTTATTCACTTTACTGAGCGATGAATGTGCACTTGTTCCGTCCGATCCGGCCGGTGTGTTAGTGGCTGAATTGAAAGCCAAACCATTATTGACACACCAAATTCGAGAAGCTCGAGAAAGTCGACGACGAGTTGGTTGCAAAAGCGGGCTGCGTGTGTTCGAACAAGGACTCGGAGTTTCAAATCGATGATGACGATTGTTTGAGGTTCAAAAGTCGTCAGTGTGTCCCAAAGAATTGAACTCATTTCGATAATTCAGAATGAAGCCCATTGTAGCGAATGGCAATCCACCCGGGAGTACGAAGATGTACTGATGATTTGAAACGTCGGTTTTGGTGGCATGGTATGAAGCGAGACATCTCCGACTTTGTTTCGAGATGTTTAATATGTCAACAAGTGAAAGCGGAACATCAGGTGCCTTCAGGATTACTTCAGCCAATCACGATACCCGAGTGGAAATGGGATCGAGTCACAATGGACTTTGTATCCGGACTGCCATTGTCAGCAAGTAAGAAGGATGCGGTTTGGGTCGTGGTAGATCGATTGACTAAGTCGGCCCACTTTGTCCCCGTACGTACGGACTTTTCAATGGACAAATTAGCTGAATTGTACGTTTCTCAGATTGTGAGATTACACGGGGTGCCTATTTCCATCGTGTCGGATAGAGATCCGAGATTTACCTCGCGATTTTGGAAAAAGTTGCAAGAAGCTTTGGGTACCAAGTTGCATTTCAGCACCGCCTTTCACCCCCAAACCGATGGTCAATCCGAGCGGATAATTCAGATACTTGAGGATATGTTAAGATGTTGCGTCCTCGAGTTTAGTGGTTCATGGGAACGATATTTGCCGTTGATTGAATTAAACACAACAACGACTTTCAATCAAGTATTAAGATGGCACCTACGAGGCCTTGTACGGTCGTAAATGCCGTACACCATTGTTTTGGACCGAGCTCGGTGAAAGCAAGATTTTCGAGGTGGATTTGATTAGGGATGCTGAGCGAGAAAGTGAAAGTAATCTGTGAAAGTCCGAAGATAGCCTCCGATCGTCGAAGTCGTGCACGCGGATCTGAAGCGTAAGGATATCGAGTATCGTGGGTGATAAAGTGTTTCTCAAGGTATCGCCTTGGAAAAAGATACTCGAGTTCGGCCGTAAGGGCAAGTTGAGCCCGAGGTTCATTGGGCCATATGAGATATCGAGCGAGTCGGTCCGGTGGCATATCGTTTGATTTTACCCCCGAACTCAAAAGGTTCACGATGTCTTTCACGTTTCGATGCTTGACGCTATAGATCCGATCCATCGCACGTGATTAGTCCATCGAAATTGAAATTCAAGCTAATATGAGTTATGAGGAAGAACCGATTCGTATCCTATCACGAGAAGTGAAAGAGTTGCGAAACAAGCGGGTTTTCGCTAGTGAAAGTGTTATGGCTCAAGCACGGGATAGAAGAAGCTACTTGGGAGGCGAGAACTCTATGAAAGAGCGATATCCAAGCCTATTTACGGTAAGATTTTCGGGACGAAAATTTCTTAAGTGGGGAGAGTTGTGACAGCCCAAAATTGACCCTAGTCGGAAGGTGGTCTCGTGACCACAAAACCGAGGCATAAAAATAATTTAAAATTTATTTCGATGCCTATAATATGTGTGTATTCATGTATGACATTTTTGATGATTGGTTTAGTGTTATAAAGGTGAATTTCACTAGAAAGGACCTAGTAGTGAACTTTGAAAGTATGATGGGAAAATGTGTGATGACTAATTAAAGCATGCATGCAAAATAATGGACTTGCATGTCAAATTCCCCTTTATAGGTGGTGGCGGCCATGACAAGGAGGATGGGCTAAACATGTCATGAAACATGTTTTGTTGGTGCATTAGGGTGAAATAATAAACAAAGGTGTATGGGTGATAAAAAATGAAAAAAAAATGTGCGTGAGTGTGGTAATCCCCCCTTGCCGTGAGTTGAGAAAGGGGAAGAAAAAATTTTGTTGTGTTCATCCTTTCTCATCCTTTTTGGCCGAAAATCATAAGGGGAAGAAAGAGGATTTTTGCTTCATGCTTGGTTTAGAAGAGATCTAGAAGGTGATTTGGCTAAATTGGCATCAAGATTAAGGTATGTATGAGGTTGTGTTAGGAGTTTCATGCATGTTTTGGTTGCTAACTTGATGTGCATGTTAGCCATGGCTCAAATCTTTGTTATGCCATGGAAATGGTATTTGGCCAAAGTTGTTATGGTGATAAAGCCATTGCATGCTAAGGGTGAAGCTTGATGATGATGCATGCAATGATGGATTGTCTACTCTTGAGTAAGATTTTGAGTTTTCTTTTTGTGTTTAACCATGATTGAAGTTTAATGGAGCATGATTGTCATATTCGCCATGATGCATTCATGAGCATGGTTCATGCTTCTTGCATGTTAGTTAAAATTTGTATTTTGGATGGCTATGGACACCTTGAAATTCGCCATGCTCATATTGTATATATATGTTTGCACATGATGTTTTGGCTATGAAGTAAGTGATGAATATATTGGTTTAAAGAAGAAGATGTGGAAGAATGCTTGTGAAATTGCAAGCACAATTCGGCCTAGCACACACATAAGTGCTTGATGCTATATTATAAGTTTTGGGCCACAATGTGCAAAGCATTAACTAGTAAAATGCATGCTGTTTTTGTGAGGTATTAAGTGCATAATTGGCCTCAACATGTACATGAATATTCGGCCTTGGGTAGCCTATTGAAGGCCTTAGCTTTTCCTTGATGCTCAAATAAATTGTATTGAATTGCTTGATGTAGTATAAAATGTGCATGACCATTGTGTATTCAAGCTAAAGAGTGGCCAAATGACCATTTAAACTCCTTGTCATATTCGCCATAAGCAAGCACAATGAGGTTTTAATAAATTGAATTTGTTTGAATTAGCTCAAGAGCTAAGAGGGCCACAATTGGACAAGGGGAAGGAAAAAGTGATCGAATAGCCGAAAAAGCCGTTCGACAACATCCGAGGTAAGTCCTCAAGAAGTGACCTTACTTGAATTATGTGAGATGAAGTATGAATGTGTATGATTATTGATTTATGTGTGTATGAGAAATTGAATGATACCGGGCTAAGTCCCAAGGCGAATATGCTTGTGAATATATGTGCGTTTGAGCCTTAGTAACGAAAATGAAATATGTATGTCCAATGATTATTGATGTATGTGTACATGAGAAATTGAATGATATCCGGGCTAAGCCCGAGGACAATTATGCTGGAAATTATATCCGGTTAAGACCGAAGGCAATTGTGCTAGTGGCTATATCCGGGCTAAGACCCGAAGGCATTCGTGCGAGTTATTCTATCCGGGCTAAGACCCGAAGGCATTTGTGCACGTGATTATATCCGGTTATATTCCGAAGAATCTTGGGCTGGAGGTGAGTGTTGGTTGCTGTAATGAATTCAATTAGTACATTACACTCGAAAAGCCCAAAGGATAAGGTACGTTATATGTGCATTGGAGGGTCGACATGTTTGAGCATCATTCGCTCAGTCGACTAATGAATTTCAGTTATCGAATTGATTGATACTTTGTGAAAGTATATAATGATGAAGTGTGAAGTAAGAATGCGTATTAATGAAATGATGCATGTGGCTATGTGAATGTATTGCTGTAATTAGAGTTGATTATATTCCTTGAGACTTACTAAGCATAAAAAAATGCTTACCCCGTTACTTTGGCCCTCTGTTTTATAGATTTCGCTCGATAGCAATCGGATTCGGGATCAATAAAGTCGAAGTCATCCACACTATCCACGCCTCTATTTTGGTATAAATTTTGGTTGAACTTTGAAATGGCATGTATAGGACTACCCTTGTTGGTTGAATATGTTGTGATGTATATATATACGGCCATGCGAAAATGGCTCGTAAAAGTGAAGTATCGACTTAGACTAATTGTGGTTTGTATGTATACATTTGGTGTCATGATGTGGCTATGGCTTGGAAATGGGAATGTTGGTCACATGATCAGCCATTGGCATGGTTAAATGATCATATATGAACCTATGTATGGCAAGACTAGTTGGTTCATGGAGACTACCAAATAGGTAAGACCTACCTTAAAACAGATGCTGCCAGCTGCAGTGACGTGAATGTGAAAAATCACCAAAATTCATAGGAATGGAATTAAATAGTGAATAAGCTATGTAAATGAACCTTGATGAGTCTATTTTCATATGGAAGAAACGAAATGGTCATAGGAGTTACATGTTAAGAGATATTAAAGCTATTGTGAGACAGGGCCAGAACGGTTTCTGGGTTCCCTGTCGCAACTTTAAAAATTTACTATAAATTATCCAGAAAGAATTAGGAGACATACCTTATATGTACAGATTCCATTTTGAGTCTAGTTTCATTAGAAACAAACGGAACCAGAATTAAAGCCCTGTACAGAGAGATATTCAAGTTATACCGAGCGAAGGTCAGAGCAGTCGATCCCTGTAACATGGGTGACTTTAACTAATAAACTGTACCAATTGGCCCGACCAAAAATTCTAGAAATAAATCCATGGATGGATATATGAGTCTAAATTCAGGAAAATTTACGAAACCAGTTTCGAGTTTTGAAACTCGAGATATGATTTTAAGGCGACAGTGACGCAGTTTTCCAGCCTGACTGGAAATGTCAAATGGATGGGCAAAACAAGTGAACTTGGCTTGTTAACCCCTCGCGTCCGACACCGGCGATGGTCTCGGGTTCGGGGTGTTACAATCCGAGCGAGTCGGTCCAGTGGCATATCGTTTGATTTTGCCCCCTGAACTCGATAAGGTTCACGATGTCTTTCATGTTTCGATGCTTCGACGCTATAGATCCGATCCATCGCACGTGATTAGTCCATCAGAAATTGAAATTCAAGCTAATATGAGTTATGAGGAAGAACCGATTCATATCCTATCACGGGAAGTGAAAGAGTTGCGAAACAAGCGGGTTCCGCTAGTGAAAGTGTTATGGCTCAAGCACGGGATAGAAGAAGCTACTTGGGAGACCGAGAACTCTATGAAAGGGCGATATCCAAACCTATTTACCGGTAAGATTTTCGGGGACGAAAATTTCTTAAGTGGGGGAGAGTTGTGACAGCCCAAAATTGACCCTAGTCGGAATGTGGTTTCGGGACCACAAAACCGAGGCATAAAAATAATTTAAAAATTTATTTTGATGCCTATGATATGTGTTAATTTGTGTATGACATTTTGATGTTTCGATTTAGTGTTATAAAGGTGAATTTCACTAGAAAGGACTTGTGTGAGAAAACTTAGAAATGAGATAGGCAAATGTTGAAGTGGCCTATTGATGCATACTAGGAAATGTTGTCCTTGCATGTCAAATTTCCCAAATTTGACTATAGTGGCCGCCAAGGTGGGTATGATGGGCAAGGAAAACATGTTTCCAACATGTTTGGCTAGTGAGTTATGTATGAAGTAATATAATAAAATTAGCATAAAAAATGAACAAAAAAAAGAAAGATGAGCTTGGATGCCCCTTGTTGCCGTGAGTAGAGGAAAAGAGAGGAGAAATTTTTGTTCATCCATTTTCACTTCTTGGCCGAAAATACTAAGGAAAAAGGGGGAGGATTTTTGCTTCATGCTTGGTTTAAAAGAGATCTAGAAGGAGATTTGGCGAAATTTGCATCAAGATTAAGGTATGTATGAGGTTGTGTTAGGAGTTTCATGCATGTTTTGGTTGCTAACTTGATGTGCATGTTAGCCATGGTTCAAATCTTTGTTATGCCATGGAAATGGTATTTGGCCAAAGTTGTTATTGTGTTAAAGCCATTGCATGCTAAGTGTGAAGCTTGCTAATGATGCATGCAATGATGGATTGTCTACTCTTGAAATTCTTTGTAGTAATCTTGAGTAAGACATTGAGTTTTCTTTTCGTTTAACCATGACCGAAGTTGAAAGGGGCATGATTATGATGTATTCGGCCATGAAGCATTCATGAGCATGGTTTATGCTTCTTGCATATTAGTTAAAAATTTGTGTTTTGGATGGCTATGGACACCTTGAATTTCGGCCTTGCACCTATATGTGTATATATGATTGCACATGATATTTTGATTATGAAGAAGTGATGAATATGTTTGTTTAAAGAAGAAAATGTTGAAGAATGTTTGTGAAATTTCAAGTACATTCGGCCTAGTATACCTATGATGTGGAAATCTTGGAATTTATTGTTGATTTGGTGCAAGTATGACTAAGTATAATCGGCCATATGAGTGCTTGATGATATATTATAAGTATTGAGCCACAATATGTAAAGCATTAACTAGTAAAATGCATGCTGTTTTTGTGTGGTGTTAAGTGTATAATTGGCCTCAAATTGGACATGTATATTCGGCCTTAGGTAGCCGATTGATGGCCTTAGCTTTTCCTTGATGCTTGAATGAATTGTATTGAATTGCTTGATGTAGTATAAAATGTGCATGACCATTGTGTACTCAAGCTAAAGGGTGGCCATATGACCATTTAGACTCCTTGTCATATTCGGCCATAAGCTAGCATAATGAGGTTTTAATAAATTAAATTTGTTTGAATTAGCTCAAGAGCTTAGAGGGCCACAATTGGACAAGGGGAAGGACAAAGTGATTGAATAGCCGTAAAAGCCGTTCGACAACATCCGAGGTAAGTCCTCAAGAAATGACCCTACTCGAATTATGTGAAATGAAATAGGAATGTGTAATGATTATTGATTATGGGTGTATGAGCAATTGAATGATACCCGGGCTAAGTCCCGAAGGCGATTATGCTAGTAATATGTTTGTGTTTGAGCCTTAGTAACGAGAATGAAACATGAATGTGTAATGGTCATCGATGTATGTGTGTGCATGAGCAAATTGTGATATCCGGGCTAAGTCCCGAGGACATTTATGCTAGTAATTATATCCGGGCTAAGACCTGAAGGCATTCGTGCAAGTTGTTAAATCCGGCTAAGACCGAAGGCATTTGTGCAAATCGTGATATCCGGGTTAAGTCCTGTAGGCCTTGGTGCGGGTTACCATAACGGGCTATGTCCGGCGTTTGAACAGTAGCTATATCTGGTTAAACTCGAAGGTATGTGATTTGAAAATTATAAGCTTGCTGGAAAATTTCAGCTAATGCACTTGTGAAATTTCCCAATAACAAGGTAAGTGTGGTGTGCGCTTTGGCGCTAGAGTAAGAGCGTATGCATATCCGCTCCTATGATGGAACGAGTTATCGGCCTTAACGAAGCCGTTATTTGTGTATGAACATAAGAGTTGGGATGGTGAAGTAAGTATGATTATGTGAATGTGTATTAATGAAATGATGTATTTGGTTATGTGAATGTATTGCTTTAATTAAAGCTGATTTTATTGCTTGAGACTTACTAAGCATAAATATGCTTACCCGTTGCTTTGGCTCTCTATTTTATAGATTGTGCTCGATAGCAATCGGATTCAGGATCATTAAAGTCGAAGTCATCCACACTATCAAAGCCTCCATTTTGGTATAAATTTTTGGTTGAACTTTGAAATGGCATGTATAGGACTACCCCTTGCTGGTTTAAATATGTTGTGATGTATATGTGTACGGCCATGCGAAAATGGCTCGTAAAAGTGAAGTACGAACTTAGACTATTTGCGGTTTGTATATATATATATATATATGGTGTCATGATGTGATTATGGATTGGAAATGGGAATGTTGGTCACATGATCAGCCATTGGTATGGTTAAAATGATCATATGTGAACCTATGTATGGCAAGACTAGTTGGTTCATGGAGACTACAAACTAGGTAAGACCTACCTTAAAAACAGATGCTGCCAGCTGCAGTGACGTGAATGTGAAAAATCACCAAAATTTGTAGGAATGGTATTAAATAGTGAATAAGCTATGTAAATGAACCTTGATGAGTCTATTTTCATATGGAAGAAACGAAACGGTCATAGGAGTTACATGTTAAGAGATATTAAAGCTATTGTGAGACAGGACCAGAACGGTTTCTGGGTCCCCTATCGCAACTTTAAAAATTTACTATAAATTATCCACAAAGAATTAGGAGTCATGCCTTATATGTACAGATTCCATTTTGAGTCTAGTTTCATTAGAAACAAACGGCACCAGTATTAAAGCCCTGTACAGAGAGATATTCAAGTTGTAACGCACGAAGGTCAGAGCAGTCGATCCCTGTAACATGGGTGACTTTAACTAATAAACTGTACCAATTGGCCCGACCAAAAATTGTATAAATAAATCCATGGATGGATATATGAGTCTAAATTCAGGGAAAATTTACGAAACCAGTTTCCGAGTTTTGAAACTCGAGATATGATTTTTAAGGCGACGGTGACGCAGTTTTCCAGCCTGACTGGAAATGTCAAATTGGTAGGCAAAATATGTGGACTTGGCTTGTTAACCCCTCGTGTCCGACACCGGCGATGGTCTCGGGTACGGGGTGTTACAGAATAAAATGGATATATGATGGATTTCTCGAAAATGAATTAATGGTAGAAAGGATCTAGCCCGGACGGGCGATTCTATAGTGATCTATCCTCCCGAAGAATATGTGTGTAACAACCCAAAATCAGCCTAGATGTTATGGTCGAATCTGTGATGTCACGTTGGAGTGTGTTTTGAAAAGCGTAGTTCTAGTAGAAAAGTCCATTTGTGTTAAAACCTCGTTTGTGATCTTTATGAGAAGTTAACTTAATTTATTCATTTGTCAAGTTACAGGTTTGTGTAGCAAAACATGTTTCATACTAAATCGTTATTACACTTTAAAACATTGTTCATTACGGAAGCTTTTAAAACAAGTTACATGGTATAGTAGTTGAAAATCATTTACCTTTTGAAAACCTGAGTCCTACTACTAATAGATTTAAGTCAATTTAAATAAATTCCCAAACAAAAATAAAAACTTAAAATGGACTTTATTACATTAAATTTACCCAAATAAAACTACCTTTACTAGAAATCAAAAAAGAAAAACATAAATAGTGGTGTGGCCATCTCCGAGTCCCTCGCAGCACCGACCGGCCTAAGGATTACCGGCGTAGATAAGCTGAAGAGTGAGTTTATGGAAACTCAGCGTGTAATCCTTATTTATCAAATAGTAAATCATGCAGTGTAAAGAGTCAGGGCATAAGCCCTTATCAATAGCAATATCAGTGTGGGCCTTAGCCCAATTCAGTACAGTACTAGAGATGCAAACAGAGGTCCTACCCATCCATCCTCTACACTCCACTCTGTCCAACCTTACACTCCATGTGAGGATAAAATTGACCCATCCATCCCTACACTCCAGTATATAGCACCGGTTGCGGCACTAAACAGTATATGCAGTAGAGCTGCTAGTACAGTACACTTCCTCGAAACATATCAAACCCACCCCCATGCAACATGTCATGTCATAATATATACGTGTATGCAAAATGTCATGCTCGAATACAGTCAAATATAGAATAAGGGTATATCAGTCATTTTACCTCTAGGGGTATAATAGTCTTTTCATCAGTATGGGGTCTAACTGTAGTTATCGACCCATCTGTAAGCCGACAATTGTCTTAGGCGACCCATGCAACCTTAACAGTCAAACCCATCTGTAAGCCGACAATTGTCTTAGGCGACCCATGCAACCTTAACAGTCAAATAGTGGAAATGGGCCCAAAGCTCATAATACGGCCCATGTGGGCCCACACGCTCATGTAGCCTAGTAAACCCAAATAACAGCCTTGGCCGTGTAAACTACACAGCCGGCCTAATTATCTCTACACAATAGTGTGGTTTACATGTGCGGGCCCACGAGCTAGTGGGGCCTACATGGCCCAAAACGACCTAAGCCCACGAAATCGCTCGTGGTGGTCTCTACAATCACGTGCTCGCACTTATGCATTTGACTTACTGCACGAGCGAGCGTCCGCTCGTGTAACGTCAACAGTCGTACATTTTTTACATTTGTCGAGCTATGCTAAAGGCAATGTAATTACACACCTGGTTGAGAAACCGAGCGAATTAACCCACGAGCACCCCAACTATTGCCTTGCTAGATCGAGCATGGTCTAAGCCTGCTTAGATTATTGACGAACATTGATAATAAACTTCTTGATGATTATCTGCAAGAACTGAAACTAGTACTCATGTTGCCTTATATATATGGGTTGAAATAATGTATATCAGCCTAAAGAAAATGTGACCCCAAAACAGGGGAAAGAACTATTCTGCCAATACCAACCCAAGCTTAAATATCTCAGTTCGGATCAATCAAAATGAATAGCATTACCTCCGATCAAGAATGTGAGAAAAGGTTTCGATCGCTTTTGAAGCACTTGAGATCTCTTTCACTCCTTGAGAATAAATTTAACCCGAAAGAATGCCACAACCAAGAAAAATAATGTAAGAATCAACATTAGAAAAAGAAAAGGAAGAAAAGATGAGAAGCAAAGGCCACAATGACTTACCAAACAATAATCAATCAACACTCCAATGAAAAGGGAAGGGATCCAGAGAGAACAAAGAGAAGAACATAAAATGGGAGAAGAAGTATTCGGTTTAAGGTATAACCGATTATGATAAAAGGAAGATAGAATCTAGAACTGAAAGTGACCAAAGGAAAAGATGAAGAGATGAAGAAATCAGCCAGAACTCAAGAGAAGAGGAGATAGCAAGAATCAGTCTAACCAAAAATACAATTATGAGAGAGTTGGGAAGAAAGGGCAGCAAAGAAAGTCGGCTAACCCAATTGAATGAAAGGAAAAATAAGGTTGGCAAACAACATACCCGAAAGATACCAAACAAAATTCGACCAAACCAATTATGTAGAGAAGCAAAAAGAGAAAAACCAACAACTTGGTAACAACCGAAATGGAGAAAAGACCCACTACACTCAAGCCGAATTCTCTTGTGCACCTAGAGTCCCCAAATGACACCAAAACTCTCTTAACTAGGCTCTTCAAATTTCTCCAACAACACCCTATCCATAACCTGTAACACCCCGTACCCGAGACCGTTGCCGGAGTCGAACACGAGGTGTTAACGGACTTAATTCATTAATTAAACAGCTCATACAATTCATTTTAAAATTTCCAGACAAGCTGGCTAACTGCATCACAGTCGCTTTAAAAATCATATCTCGAGTTACAAAACTCGAAATCCAATTCCGTAAATTTTTCCTGAAACTAGACTCATATATATATCTACTAATTGTTTTCTAGAATTTTTGGTTGGGCCAATTAGTACAGTTTATTAGTTAAAGTCTCCCCTGTTTCAGGGTTCAACTACTCTGACCTCTATGTATTACGAATCAGATATCTCCCTGTACAGAGCTTCAATGACTATGACGTTTGTTTCTAATAAAACTAGACTCAATAATAAATCTTTACATATAAAGCGTGACTTCTAATTATCTTTGTAAAATTTATGGTGAATTTCCAAAGTCAGAACAGGGGATCCAGAAATCGCTCTGGCCCTGTTTTACAAAAATTTAAACATCTCATAAAATATAGCTCATATACCTGTTTCGCTTATTCCATATGAAAATAGACTCATCAAGCTTCGATTCCATAACTTATTCATTATTTAATTCCATTTCTACTATTTTTAGTGATTTTTCAAACTCACGTCACTGCTGCTGTCTGAATCTATTTTATGGTAAATTTTACCTATTTCATGGTTTCCATGGATTAGCTAGCAATTTGACATACATAATACCAAATATGATCATGATTAGCCATTCCAATGGCTAATCATTACCAAGCATTTCTATCTCCATACCACTCAATAACCATATCATAAGACCATATATACAAAATGATTATAATGCTATACATGCCATACTCAAAATATACAAGCCATTATGTCAAGATGGTATACGGATAGTGTGGCGTGCCTCCGACCGCTTCCGATTTCCGAGCTGGCTTGTCAACACTACAAGGAATGAAAAGGAGGAGTAAGCATAAATGCTTAGTAAGCTCACATGCAAATAGCAAGTAACATAACCATATAAGCAAACATAAAACATCATTTGCATAATCATCACCAAGACATTCATATCACCTTTTCATTTATCATCTTACCATATTGTTGTTATATCGAGTTTTCAACCCGAGGGTTAAGTACATACCTGTTCAAATTATCCATTTCACAACACTTACCAATACGTCCCTTTCATCTTGAGTATTCCTCCATTTGAGTAGAACTTTACCCGTTGAACACATCGGAATATAATTCGGATACATGGAAAGTTTGCACATAAGTGCCACATATGTAGCCAAGCTACCATGTAACCCGCCCATAAGCGAACTCGGACTTAACTCAACGAGCTCAGGCGTCAGCATCCATAAGTGAACTCGGACTCAACTCAACGAGCTCGGATGCCTAGTTACATCTCTCGAACTCGGACTCAACTCAACGAGTTCGGACATTCGCATCCATAAGTGAACTCGGACTCAACTCAACGAGTTCGGATGCCCAAACATCCTAGTGACATGTCACTTGTATCCTAATCCTTTCCTAAGGTTCAACGGGACCTTTTTTCCCAATTATGCGTCTCAACCATCTCCTACGGAATGTCGATACCGATACTCGGTAATATTTCACATTTCATTTTCCAAGTATATCACATAATTTGACATATTATCAAACAATTGTCACAAGTATGATATTTCATAATAATTATCATATCATTTAAATAACATAAAACATTTAAAATAATAACTATGTTACCAACATTTACATATGAACTTACCTCGTATGCGAAAATGGCTATTTTTACCATTTCGTCCACAACTTGGTATTTTCCCCATTTTAGCCCGAATTTCAGTTTTCCTTGCTCTATCATTTAAAATATAGTCTAATTAGGACTCACATTATTCAAATTGACCCAAAATCATATTTTGGAAAAATTATAATTTTGCCCTAAACTTTTGCATATTTACACTTTTGCCCCAAAGCTCGTAAATTAAAATTCAGCCTATTTTCTTATGTTTTATGACATGCTGATCATTTTTCCTTCTATGGCAACATCAAATTCTCACTCTAACATGTACTTATGACTATTAGGTATTTTTACCGATTAAGCCCTTTTGCTCGCGTTTTCACTTAAAACCGAGTAGCACAAGTTGTCTAACATAATTTAAAACCTCATATTCTATCATAAAACACCAAAATACACAAATTTCACCTATGGGTATTTTTCCAAATATAAACCCTAGGTTAAATTATTGCTAGCATAAGCTAAATCGAGCTACCGGACTCCAAAACGTAAAAATCATTAAAACGAGGGTAGAACGGACTTACAATCAAGCTTGGAAGCTTGAAAACCCTAGCCATGGTTTCTCCTTGCTATATTCGGCCATGGGGTTGAAGATGAGCAAAATTGGCTTTTAATTTTGTATTTTAATTCATTTTACCCCTAAATGACCAAAATGCCCTTACTACTAAACTTTCCAAAAATTCCATCCATGTCCAATTTTTGTCCATAGACTTAGAAATTGGTAAAATTACTCTTTAAGACCTCCTAATTAATATTTCAAAACAATTTCATACTAGAAACTTCTAGAATGCAAGTTTTGCAAATTATTCGATTTAGTCCCTAATTTCAATTTAAGCACTATGCATAAAATTTCTTCACGAAATTTTCACACAATCATGCAATCATATCATAGACCTTAAAATAATCATAAAATAATTATTTATATCTCGAATTTTGTGGTCATGAAACCACTATTCCGACTAGGCCCAAAATCAGGATATTACAACTCTCCCCCCCTTCAGGGATTTTCGTCCCCGAAAATCTTACCAAAAGCAGTCTTGACTTTTAATCTCATATTCGGTGTCAAGAACTTGCACTTAGACTGCACCTCCAATACATCTCTTCAATTTCTCATATGATCTAAAAGCTTACGTCTCAACTCTCAAGCTGTTCTTAAACTTTCAACCCTTCTCGTTTCCCATGATATCATGACATAAAACCCGGATCTCAACTTGATTTAATGGAGACCGAATTCCAAGAAATCCAACAATCAAAGAGACCGAAATTCCATGGATCGATGAGTAGGAATTCATTCAATCTGAGATATGACTTGTAGATCTCGCCAAACATTTAATAATAGAATACATCACATTTTCCTCTTTCCGCCATAGAAATGATTACGATATGGCTTCAAGAATAATCCTTCTCATTTCCATCCCAATATCAACACCGACGGGGATAATTTTGATAGATCCCAATGCTCGCTTTAACCCCTTTAACAACTCCGATTTTATGTAACATCGGATGCTCTAAACTATCACATTACCTCACCGTCTTGAAACACATCACAATTCATACAACAATACATTCTTGAAAGTCGAAAGTCTTTGCTCAATGTAGACTAGTCTAGTTCAGACGCCTTGTTACCAATATTCTCATCTATCCGAACTCGTCAACATGTAATAAACTTTTCAGCTTTCACAAGATGGAAACCTTATCATTCAGTAGTGACTTAAACTAATATTCAACTCTTTCTATTAAATATAGACTTCTCGTTCAAACTATTTACTCTTTGATCTCGTACAAAATGAAATTCTATTATCAAACTTGGGAAAATAATCGACATAATTGTCACATGAAATCTTTCAAATAAATAATTTACCATACCGACTAAAACTCGCTTTTATCACCTATGCCTTTCTTGATGTCAAATCCTTACGAAATTAGAAAAATCCCAATACTAAAATTACCACATTACCAAGATCAAATTAGAAGTATAGTCATATTTGACATGATTATCACGAGCAGAAGAACCCACTTCGAACATGAGTTGTAATTGACAAATTATGGAACAAAGATAACAAGAAAACCGAATAAAGAAATCCAAGATAGAGAAACCCAGAATAAAGAAATCCAGAATAAAGAGATCCAGGATAAAGAAACCCAAGATACGATACTATGCCGGAGAATCGAAAACCAAACTCATAGAGAAAATACGGAATACCCCGATAATTCTTCAAAGAAAGAAAGTCCAGAAGAAAACATCATTTAATCCCATGAAATCAAATATAACAAGATCAATATATCTTCCCATACATATATATTAGATGAAGCATCAAGTAGAAGAAAGCAGAATCATAATATCATACGTATTCTCTCATCAATTCTTATCGACGAAATGAAATAGAATACGATGAAATAGAGCAATATAAATTATAAACTAGTCGACTACCAATGCTTTCATCCAACACCGAATTAGAAGACATTCCCATATAACAAGAATTTCTTCGAAGATCAATAGCCATAGAAATATTTTTGAGAACAACACATAGAACATCTCAAAAGAGATCTAAATCTGTCCGGTCATAAACTGTCACACTCAGATAGTTCACATTTCAATTATCATTTCCCCAACTAGTTCGCGTCACAAATTTCATATTAAACCATTCACTAAAGAAGGCCAGTTCTGAATAAATTTCGATTTACACTTTTCTCGACCTTGCACTTGAGTAATTCGATTTACCAAGGAGAATTCCTTTTCTAACTAGGACAGTGCATAACTCCAATAATTTTTACGTCAATCCGATACTTTCTGGCTCTGACTTTACTTATCAGCTCATTTTCAATCTCGGATCATACTTATAATTATTCTATCACTAAACTCTTTGGGTTCTCAACTGAAAACTTATTCAATACAAATCTCATGAAATTCCATTATAAGTACCACTTTGGTAAGGGGGAGGGTTGTAGGACCTCTGACTCGACTTTCTTATACATACACATATGACACAACTTCCATCATCATAGTAACATCATCAAAATCATGTCATTTATTCATGTTGGCTTACACCAATTTTCCTATTGTCCCATTTAGACAATATACTTATGCATACATTCTATGTTTTCTAGACAGCTTTACTTATCCATTCAATTAATTAAATTAATTCATGCTCATGACATTATATAAGGCCAAACAAACATAGATATTTGCATCACAATCACAACTTTCATTTCGTGCATCATCATGTACATATCATTACAATCATATAATTCAGTCCAACAATTTAACATAGATAAGTTCATTTCATTATAATCCTTTACCTCATAAAATTATATACCATTAACATTCATCAACATTCGACATCCAATCAAGACAAGGACATTTTCATTCGTATCATAATATTATGACCTTTATTCATACCTCCACTACTTTCTATTTATTCCGTTCATCTTATCAAGTAAGCCACATACACTACATCGTATGAGCATTAAGCAAATATGGATATTTATCACAACATGAACTTTCATCTCACATATTATCACATATGTATCATAAACTTTTATTCATACTTTTCTGAACCGAGACTTATCATAATCATAATTTTACTCAAATATCTTCACATAACATTGAACATGGTCGGCACATTTCGGTTGGAGAGTACCCGCCTAAATAAGGCGATACTTATACGCGTCGGAAGACATCACACTATCACGGATCGATGGCATGTACAGCTAAACTTTTACACATGCTAGGTTAGTCCGAGAACCGACTAAACCTGTTCGATACCACTAAATGTAACACCCGCACCGAGACCGTTGTTTGAGTCAAACACGAGGTGTTAACGGACTTAATTCATTAATTAAACAGCTCATACAATTCATTTTAAAATTTCCAGACAAGCTGGCTAACTGCATCACGATCGCTTTAAAAATCATATCTCAAGTTACAAAACTCAAATCCAATTCCATAAATTTTTCCTGAAACTAGACTCATATATATATCTACTAATTGTTTTCTAGAATTTTGGTTGGGCCAATTAGTACAGTTTATTAGTTAAAGTCTCCCTGTTTCAGGGTTCAACTACTCTGACCTCTATGTATTACGAATCAGATATCTCCTGTACAGAGCTTCAATGACTATGACGTTTGTTTCTAATAAAACTAGACTCAATAATAAATCTTTACATATAAAGCGTGACTTCTAATTATCTTTGTAAAATTTATGGTGAATTTCCAAAGTCAGAACAGGGATCCAGAAATCGCTCTGGCCCTGTTTTACAAAAATTTAAACATCTCATAAAATATAGCTCATATACCTGTTTCGCTTATTCCATATGAAAATAGACTCATCAAGCTTCGATTCCATAACTTATTCATTATTTAATTCCATTTCTACTATTTTTAGTGATTTTTCAAACTCACGTCACTGCTGCTGTCTGAATCTATTTTATGGTAAATTTTACCTATTTCATGGTTTCCATGGATTAGCTAGCAATTTGACATACATAATACCAAATATGATCATGATTAGCCATTCCAATGGCTAATCATTACCAAGCATTTCTATCTCCATACCACTCAATAACCATATCATAAGACCATATATACAAAATGATTATAATGCTATACATGCCATACTCAAAATATACAAGCCATTATGTCAAGATGGTATACGGATAGTGTGAGCGTGCCTCCGACCGTTTCCGATTTCCGAGCTGGCTTGTCAACACTACAAGGAATGAAAAGGAGGGAGTAAGCATAAATGCTTAGTAAGCTCACATGCAAATAGCAAGTAACATAACCATATAAGCAAACATAAAACATCATTTGCATAATCATCACCAAGACATTCATATCACCTTTTCATTTATCATCTTACCATATTGTTGTTATATCGAGTTTTCAACCCGAGGGTTAAGTACATACCTGTTCAAATTATCCATTTCACAACACTTACCAATACGTCCCTTTCATCTTGAGTATTCCTCCATTTGAGTAGAACTTTACCCGTTGAACACATCGGAATATAATTCGGATACATGGAAAGTTTGCACATAAGTGCCACATATGTAGCCAAGCTACCATGTAACCCGCCCATAAGCGAACTCGGACTTAACTCAACGAGCTCGGGCGTTCGCATCCATAAGTGAACTCGGACTCAACTCAACGAGCTCGGATGCCTAGTTACATCTCTCGAACTCGGACTCAACTCAACGAGTTCGGACATTCGCATCCATAAGTGAACTCGGACTCAACTCAACGAGTTCGGATGCCCAAACATCCTAGTGACATGTCACTTGTATCCTAATCCTTTCCTAAGGTTCAACGGGACCTTTTTTCCCAATTATGCGTCTCAACCATCTCCTACGGAATGTCGATACGATACTGGTAATATTTCACATTTCATTTTCCAAGTATATCACATAATTTGACATATTATCAAACAATTGTCACAAGTATGATATTTCATAATAATTATCATATCATTTAAATAACATAAAAACATTTAAAATAATAACTATGTTACCAACATTTACATATGAACTTACCTCGTATGTAAAATGGCTATTTTACCATTTCGTCCACAACTTGGTATTTTCCCCATTTTAGCCCAATTTCAGTTTTCCTTGCTCTATCATTTAAAATATAGTCTAATTAGGACTCACATTATTCAAATTGACCCAAAATCATATTTTGGAAAAATTATAATTTTGCCCCTAAACTTTTGCATATTTACACTTTTGCCCCAAAGCTCGTAAATTAAAATTCAGCCTATTTTCTTATGTTTTATGACATGCTGATCATTTTTCCTTCTATGGCAACATCAAATTCTCACTCTAACATGTACTTATGACTATTAGGTATTTTTACCGATTAAGCCCTTTTGCTCGTTTTCACTTAAAACCGAGTAGCACAAGTTGTCTAACATAATTTAAAACCTCATATTCTATCATAAAACACCAAAATACACAAATTTCACCTATGGGTATTTTTCCAAATATAAACCCTAGGTTAAATTATTGCTAGCATAAGCTAAATCGAGCTAAGGGACTCCAAAAACGTAAAAATCATTAAAAACGAGGGTAGAACGGACTTACAATCGAGCTTGGAAGCTTGAAAAACCCTAGCCATGGTTTCTCCTTGCTATATTCGGCCATGGGGTTGAAGATGAGCAAAATTGGCTTTTAATTTTGTATTTTAATTCATTTTACCCTAAATGACCAAAATGCCCTTACTACTAAACTTTCCAAAATTCCATCCATGTCCAATTTTTGTCCATAGACTTAGAAATTGGTAAAATTACTCTTTAAGACCTCCTAATTAATATTTCAAAACAATTTCATACTAGAAACTTCTAGAATGCAAGTTTTGCAAATTATTCGATTTAGTCCCTAATTTCAATTTAAGCACTATGCATAAAATTTCTTCACGAAATTTTCACACAATCATGCAATCATATCATAGACCATAAAATAATCATAAAATAATTATTTATATCTCGAATTTTGTGGTCATGAAACCACTATTCCGACTAGGCCCAAAATTAGAATATTACATAACCCCTCAATCTCCTAACTTTCTTTCCCACCACACTCCTAAATTTCGGCTACACACATCCCACTCCCCTCAACACTCTCAACCGCCCATGAGCATTAGATTCCTACTGAAAAACAACCTCCTATACGGCACTGCAACAAAAATAAATACCCTATGTGAGTAACAGGATTCGGACTCAAGTCCCTTACCATTGGTGACACGCCACTACCCCTTGCACCAACAAGCTTTTTATGACATATCTTCCCCTTAATTAATTAAGAACCCATTAGCTAGCAGGAAAGATTTAATTTAGTAAAACCCAAAAATTTTGCTAAAGCCTAGGTTTGAACCCAAAACTTCTCCCACTTCCCAGGACCCCTCTAACCAATAACGCAAGCAAGCCATCATGCAACATAACATACAGTTTAATCACTAACAATTTGAGGCGTTACAACTCTACCTCCCTAAAAGAAAATTTCGGCCTCGAAATTTACCTGGTCAAAACATATGAGGATATTGTTGTCGCATCGCCTCCTCGGGTTCGCATGTGGCTTCCTCAAAACTATGATTACTTCAAAGCACTTTAACCAATGGAACAAACTTCCTCCTCAAAACCTTCACATCACGGTCCAAGATCTGGACCAGCTCTTCCTTGAAGGTGAAATCTAGCCTAACCTCAATCTCCTCAGTCGAAACGATGTCCGTAGGATCAGAACGATATTGCCTCAATATAGAGACATGGAACACATCATGAATCCTGTCTAACTCTAGAGGTAACTAAAGTTGATAGGCAACCGGTCCCACACATTTCAGTATACGGTAAGGCCCAATGAACCTAGGGCTTAACTTGCCCTTCCAACTAAACCTCAGTATCTTCTTCTAAGGTGAGACTTTGAGAAAAACTAAATCCCCCACAGAATAATCAATTTCCTTAAGCTTCAGATCCGCATATAACTTCTGCCTGTTAGACGCCACCTTCAGTTGATCTCAAATCAATCTAACTTTATCCTCCATATTAGAAATCAATTCATGAACTAGAATTTTCCACTCACCCAACTCAGTCCAACACGAAGGAGTACGACACCTACGACCATATATTGCCTCGTAAGGTGCCATCTGTAAAGGGGGGAGAAATGTAACATCCCAAAGTCAGAACAGTGGTTTCGAGACCACAAATCCGACATTGAAATATTTATTTTATGATTATATGAGGTCTAGAATATGAAATATGCAGGTGTTAAAGTTACATTAAGAAATTCTATGAGTAAGGTATCCAATTGGAAAATAAGAACCAAATTGAATAAAGTGCAAAACTTGGATTCTAGAAGCAATTTGCATGAAATTGCTTTAGATTATTAATTAGATGTCCTTAAAGAGAAATGTGCCCAATTTCTAAGTTTTAGGGCGAAAATGGGCATGTATGGATAAAATTTGAAAGAAAGGGCTTAAGGGTATTTTGGTCATTTGGCTAATTAATGAAATAAAATGAGAAAATAAGCCAAAAATCAGCCCATTCTCTCCATGTTGCTAATAAAAATTGGGGTTCTCCATAGCTAGGGTTTTCAAGCTTTCCAAGCTCAATAGTAAGTGCTCTCTAGCCCCGTTTTTAATGTTTTTCATATTTTTGAAATCCCGATAACTTACTCTCTCCATTTCTACCCATATTTTGAGTTAGGGTTCATGTATGTAAAGTGACCCATGTGTGACATGTTTATTCTTTGATGATTTATGGTGGAATATAAAATTGGATGTGTGTTAAACATATTTTCCTAGATGATTTTCATGAAAAACCCCTAAAAGGACTTTTTTGCAAAAGGTAAAAAAATTGGTAGAAATGTGAAATAATGGAAAATGTGGGCTGTTATAAGAGGGAAAAACTTTTAACTAGGCTTGGGTAATGTAGAAATTTCATGCATTTCATCATACGAGCTAAGGGACTAAATTGTAAATAATGTAAAAGGTTAGGGGCAAAATGGTCGTTTTGTCTGGGGATGAAATTTAGACTCGAAAAGAATATTGTGAGGTATTAATGATTCATTTTTATTGTTATAGACCTCGAGGAACAAATTTCGAAGGTCGATCGAGGAAAATGAAAAGTTTCAAAATAACCGAGACGCAAAACAGAAACGGATACCAGGTAAGTTCGAATAACTCTATAAGTAAACTATTAATATGCCTAATTACATGTGTTATGAATGCATGATATTTGGTTATAATGATGGCATGAAAATCCATGAAATATGTTAATAATAATGATATGATAATAAATGTCCCGGTTGAAGTGAAAAGGGAAATTCGATGGATAAACCATGGCTTACATGACTTGAGATCCTGTATGTGTTGCAAAAAAGGAATTTAGCCTAGACGGGTAATCTGTTGATCTCAAATATAGAAAGGATCAAGCCCAGACGGGTGTTCCTTGAGTGATCGAGCCTCCCGAAGAATATGTATGCATTGTGGATTTAGCTCGTACGGGTAATCCGATTAGGGTCTGAATTTAGCCTGGACTGGTAATTCAGATCTGAGCTCATTAAGGGTGTTTGTCGCTATAAGGGGTTTAGCATGGAATGGTAATCCCGACATCACCCTATGATTTTACATTGTGGGGGATTTAGCCTGGACTGGTAATCCCGTCGTATGATGTAAAGTTCGCGGGAGCATGTACTTAAGATGATCGTTCTTATGACTTAACGGTAAATGGATAATCCATCGAGATTTTCAAGAAACTCCACGGGATTAACATGAGATAGAAGAATGAAAATGTTGGATGATGAGCTCATCTAAGACAAATTACATGGTGTATTGTTATGGAACTAACTTGTCAATTGAGTGCATGCGATAGGGAAACTATTTCATGCTTGTTGGTTTTATTGCCTAATATGGATGTATGCTAATTAATCGGTAAGTTTACTTTCTAGTTATTCGGGCATACTAAGCATAAATGCTTACCTATCTCTTTTCCCTGTCTTACAGAGCTCGTGGACTCGCGAAGATTGGGAGATGGTTAGAGAATCAACACACTATTATCTTTTCTAGCTTTGGTATATAGATACTCTTATTTTGTTTAATTAGCCAATATGAAGGCTTATAAAAGTATACATATTCACTTGTACATGACCAGGAGAAATTGGCTCATTTTGGTGTTGGATATGGCCTACCAAATTGTGCATGTTATGTTCCAATCTTCTTGTGATGATTAAATATGATGTGTTATGATTAGTCATATATAATATGACCAAATCACATGGGGTGGTTAGGCCACAATTTGGCAATGAGTTAAGATAACGAGCCAAGCTTAATTAAGTTACAAGTCATGGAAATCCTTAATATAAAGGGGATAACCTAACATGTATGAAAGCCGATGAGATGAGGTTTACATGCAATGAGGCATATTAAGGTCATTTAAGAGTATAATTAGACTATGTTAAGTGTTATTGAAAACTATAAGTGGATATGAATATTAGAGGGTGACCAAAGGCTTGGATAATAGCCTAATAAGGTCTACACGGGTAGACACACGGGCGTGTGTTTAGGTTGTGTGTGACACACAGATAGCCACATAGGCATGTAGTCCGTCCATGTGTCCCCTGCACATAAAATTTTTTAAGTCAGAATGCATGGTAGTAAACACACGGGTAGAGGCACGACTGTTGGTTTAAACCGTGTGGAGGGCACGGCCTAGCACACGGGCGTGTTTCTTGGCCATGTGCCCTTAAATGCATGCTGATGTCATAAATAGAATGCTCAAGTTTTTGGACACGGGCGACCACAAGGGCATGTCAAGGCTGTGTGAAGGACACGGGCCAGAGACACGGGCATGTGCTTGGCCCTGTGAAAACCCCTATAGGTTCGATATGAGAAATAAATTCAATAAATTCCACACGGGTAGGGAACATGGGCGTGTCCCAAAGCACACGGGCGTGTGCATTGCCTCCACATGGGCATGTGAGGCTTAACATAGTAAATTTTCCAGGAACTTTCTCAAGTTCTCGGTTTGATTTTGGACCATTCTCAATGTATGTTTAAGGTCTCGTAGGCCTATAATAAGGACACTAAGATGTTGTCTGATTGGTTTTAAATTTGGAATAAAATTTTATAACTCGTATTTCCAAAAAATGTTTGAATACATGCCTAGTAACGCCTTGTACCTGGTCCTGGTCTCGGGTACGGGTAAGGGGTGGTACAAACCTTCTTCCCTAAGCCTTCCATTCAACCACATAGACCTTCCCACAAGCAAGCAAAATTAAAAATACCATAACATGACCATTAGCCCAAGTTCTTATATGCATGCTTGCTTACCACAAGAAATGATTATATAATTACCTAAAATGAGCTAGAATTACTTAAGTGCAATAAATTAACTCAACATAAGAGTATGATTTATAACTCTTTCCAAGAGTTATCACACCCCTAACCCTAAGTTATTGCTTGTCCTTGAGTAATGTAATGCGGCCTAATAACTAATGTATGTTCTAGTATACTTCACTACTTGTAATTGCATTGTCAAGTTGATCAAACATTGATAAATTTCTGTCCTCTGAGCACCCTTCACTTAAGGTGATGTGCAGTTTGTCCAATCGAAGCTCATTAAATTTAGAAATGCAAGAACTTTTCCCTAAAATCAGAATCTCCTGGTGTGCATTATGTGCATTTGATTGTATTTAATTAATTCTAAAAATCTAAAAAAAATTCCTGGCCTTTCCCACTTATTATTACTTTCAATTTTTAATAGTAGCTAATATTTCTCCCGGTTATAGTATTCCTGTTCACTTTTGGGAATTTATCTCATCACAAATGCCTTTCTACTTGGAAGTAAAGATGAAACAAACACCATACTCCCAAGCTACTTAGCATAGTCATGATTTGAAATTATTTTTCACTCATTTGTCCATCTACTTTTCTACTTAGAAGTGAAGATGGAGCAAACACCAAACTCCCAAGCTACTTAGTAGTCTTCTATAGTGGAGTGTCCCAGAATTTGTTTTAAAACACTCTTATTTGAAACTTTTTCTTTTCTACCCAAAAGTAAAGATGGAGCAAACACCAAAATCTTGGGTTACTTTAGGCTACAAACATTGGAGGCTAAATTACAACTTACTTAGCAATTTATGCTTATTTCATTTGCTACTTCTGTTTATTTCAGCTCAATAACTTTTTAAGAACAGTGAGTGTTAGTCTAAAAATTATTTCAAGATCAATAAGGATTGAATGAATACAATATAAGTCCCATCAATATGATTGAGAATCCTAACCTTAGGGTTCAATTCTATTTATTTCCTTTCTATATTCGCACAAAATTACAAACTATTTTCATCATTATACATCACTAAATTAGCTATCATGCAACCAACTTAACAATGCTATAACGAACAATTCAGTATTTTTACCCAAAATGCATGAAATGCAAATGCTATGGAAATTCAATATATTTACTCAATAAAATGCATGCTGCATCCCCAAACTTAAAGGATGTAGTTTCCTCAATGCATGAAAATAAAAATAACAAAATGTATTAAAAACTATTTCAATAACAAAGGATGAAAAGGACTCCCCTATTCATATGCTTAACTGGTGATGTTTGTGGTATTTTACTGCTTGCGAGTCAACTTCCTTGAAATGCACTTATATCTTTGCTTTCATTTGAGTGGTTAAAATGGTGGATCCTCCTCTTCCTTGTCTGTCTCAGTAATCTCATTAATGAGGCGGTCTCTTTCTTGATCATACGTAGACAAGTTTTCTATTGGTTCAGGTTGAACAACTTCCTTGCCTTTCTCATTTACTTCGAAGTAAGGGCGGTTTCCTTTTGTGCTTCTTCTTTAATCTTGATGGTCAAGGATTTTATTTTCTCTGGCTCTTCTTCACTTGCTTGTCCTTTTGCAACTTTGTCTTCCCTAGTTGCAAACTCTTCCTTTTTGGATGAAACTTCAACTAGCTCTCGTTTAGCACAACAAACTTCAAAAAGTGGTAACAATTCTTTAGGGAAGGTAGGGAAATCTAGTATTGGTCTGGTGAAGTTCTATTATAAAGTTGTTTTTAGCATAATTTCAGAGTCCTCACAAAGGACCAATATAATGTCTGCAATTATTGTGTATTTTCCATCGATTCAACAATCTGAAAATTGTTGAACTTCAAACAAGGACATGTGTTGTTCTAGCTACTCTAATGAGCGCAACACACGCTTCTCAAAAGGGCTCTACAAAATGAAGGCTTCTACTTTGGCAAACTGCTTGGTAGCGGAAGTAGGTGCACTACTTTGCTGATATGGCCTTGGTGTTTTTCCACCTTCGAATTTGGATAAAATAAATCGAGACACCCACCCTTGTTAGGAGTAACATCTTCATTAGGATGTAAGGGCACTTGAGCCTTCCTACAAAGAGATGTGATGAGAAAGAAAATTCAAGCTTCCTGCATTCTTATCTGCGCATTGGTGCACTTCATGAAAAATCACTCTTCCAAGATTGATTTTTCTACCCATGATTACCGAGTGTAATAACAACATTCATTCTTTGGACACTATAGTGTTATGAGTAGATGACATTATCTGACTCTTCAAAAAATGGTACTAGACATTCCTGATGGGCTTCAAATTAGTTCTTTCAATCGTATAACTTCTTGAATTGAAACAATCCACCTAGTCCCTTCGACACATAAATCCTTCACCACCTGGTTTGGACCTTCTGCAATGATGCTTTCGACGAATGAGGTGTGCTCATCCTGAATAGCAACCAACTTAAGTTGGGCATTGATGCTGTCTTCATCCAAGGGAACTGATTTTCCTATGACATAGATGAGACTGACTCATCGTAACCTATATGAGGCTCATCCTTAAATAGAAATCCTTAAGTAGAAATAATTATTTTATGATCATTATGAGGTCTAAGAAATGATTGCATGCTTGTGTGAAAATTTCATGAAGAAATTTTGTGAATAAGTGTCCAAATTAACTTTTAGGGCTAAATTGCAAAAGCTGGAAAATGTGAGTTATAGAAGCTTTAAGCATGAAATTTATATGGATTATTAATTAGAGGTCCTTAAATAGAAATTTGCCCAATTTCTATTTTTATGGACAAAAATAGACATAGTTAGGAAAATTTGAAAGAAAGACATTAAAGGGCATTTTGGTCATTTGGTTAATATGAAGCAAAGTTTGCTCATCTTCTTCAAGGGTGTGCTGAAAATTAGAAGAGCCATAGTTAGGGTTTTTCTTCAACTTTCAAGATCGATTGTAAGTACACCCTATCCCCGTTTTTAATGTTCTCTATGTTTTTCATATCCTTTGTAACATCCCGATTTTGGGCCTAGTTAGAATAGTGGTTTCGGGACCACAAATTCGATGAGGAAAATTTATTTTTATTATAGTTTATGGTCTAAAATTTTACGGAATGATTTCGTGAAAATTTCGTTCGACAATTTTAACGTTTGGACACTCAATTTACTCAAACAGACTAATCGTAAAAAGTGCAAAAGTTGAGTTCTACAAGCTAGAGGTGTCTAATTGTTATGAAATTTTAAATTAGAGGTTCTTCTATGTTAACTAGACCACTGGTGGATAAGAATGGACATGGTTAGGCATGTTTCCAAAGTTTTTCATTAAGGGCATTTTGGTCATTTAGTTATTAAAATGAATTAAAAATAAAATTAAAAGCCAATTTTTTTCCATCTTCAACCTGTTGGCCGAAACTTGCATGAAGAAACCATGGCTAGGGTTTTTCAAGCTTCCAAGCTCGATTGTAAGTCCGTTCTAGCACCGTTTTTAATGATTTTTACGTTTTTGCAATCCCCGTAACAAGATCTATATATTTCTACCATTAATTTGAGCTAGGGTTCATGTTTAAAAATTGACCCATGTGTGACATGCATGAATTTTGATGTATAATGGTAGAAAATGAGTGTTGGGTGTTAAATAAACGACTTTTACTAAGCGATTTTTGATGAAAACATCCGAAAGGATGATTTTGTAAAAGTTGTAAAAATGGAATAAAAGTGTGTTTTGATGAGAATTACGGTTAGTCATAGTTATGAAAATGGTTCGGCTAGGCTTAAAGAGTGAGAAAATTGAATAAAAATTATTTTACGAGCCTAGGGCCAAAAGTGTAATTTTGACAAAGTTTAGGGGAAAAAATGTAATTTTTCCAAAATATGATTTTTGGATCACATTAAATAATGTGACTAATAATTAGACTAAATATGATATTATAGCTCTAGGAAAACGAGTATTGGGCCTAGATCGAGTGAAAAATGGAAAATCATCGGTTAGGTTCCTTTTTGCTATTTTGGTGCTGGGGTAAGTTCGTGTGTCAATAATATTCCAATGCTATATTTGAATTGAAAATTTTATATTATTATTGCACGAATGGCATGATTTAATATATTGAAAAGTGATGAAATAATGGTATATAAAATTTGAGAGAACAATGATATATGACTAGTAGCACATGAAATGTTTGATGGTTTAATCATTGATGGCTTACTATATAATAGCTAAATATATTGAGAATTTGATATAACATGATGTTTTATTAAGTTGGATAATTTGTGAAAGAGTGAAAAGGAAGGTAAGTCCATTTGCAAGTAAATACGATGTGTGAGGTATGTTAATTGCTTAAAAGACGATTATATGATAAATGTTTGCTCTTGATAAGAATATGATTTGAGTGCTCAATGTATGGAAATTTATGAAACATTGACATGATTGATAATAAGAGGAGGAAAAATCTCGGTTGAATGAAATAGGATATTCGATGGATTCTTGAAAAGGAATTGATGGTAAAAAGGATCTAGCCTAGATGGGTGATCCAGTTCTTATATAGCCCTCCCGAAGAATATGTGTAAACAGATTTAGCCCAGATGGGTAATTCGATTAGGATTTGAATTTAGCCTAGACTGGTAATTCAGATCCGAGCTCATTAGAGTATATGTCATTGTAGGGGATTTTCCGTGGATTGGTAATCCTGACGATACTCTATGAGTTTATATTACGGAGGATTTAGCCTGGACTGGTAATCCTACTGTAAGAAAGGAGGTTCACAGGAGTGTGCTTTTTAGAAAGGGAACATACGAATTGACGGACATGAACTTGTAAAGTGATCTAGCCTCCCGAAGAATATGTGTGCTGAAATGGATTTAGCCCGGATGGGTAATCTGATTAGGATCTGAATTTAGCCTGGACTGGTAATTTAGATCCGTGCTCATTAGAGTATATGTCGTTGTAGGGGATTTAACTTGGATTGGTAATCCCGATGATACTCTATGAGTTTATATTACGGGGGATTTAGCCTGGACTGGTAATCCCGCTGTAAGAAAGGTGGTTCATGGGAGTCTGCTTTTTAGAAAGGGAAAATATGAATTGATGGACATGAACTTGTAAAGTGATCTAGCCTCTCGAAGAATATGTGTGCTAAAATGGATTTAGCTCGGATAGATAATCCGATTAGGATATGAATTTAGCTTGGACTGGTAATTCAGATCCGAGCTCATTAGAGTATATGTTGTTGCAAGGGATTAGCCTGGACTGGTAATTCTGACGATACTCTATGAGTTTATATTACGAGGGATTTAGCCTGGACTGGTAATCCCACTGTAAGAGCAAGGTTCGCGGGAATACATACTTGAAATGATCACTTGTATGAGTTGACTATGAATGGGATATCCATCGAGATTCTGAGAAATTCAACGAGAATAATAAGAGAAATGAAATAAAAGGGTTCTTGCCATGATAAACTCATTTATGTTATATGATACTATTATGATTCATATGAATTGTCATGTTCGGATGAGTGTTGTGCTAAGTGATAGCACAGATAAGTATTCAAAACCCATGGACTTGTGATAAGAATGAAAATGAATGAGTGATACTTGTGAGAGTAATTTCATGAAAATCTTGTAATGGTATATCCTTATATTGTACTAAAACAGTTTGGATAGCTGCAGTAGTCCTAAAATCCACCAAAAATTGTGGAAATCAAAATAGAGACTGAATAAGATATTGAATTAAAGCTTATTAAGTCTAGTTTTACATAGAGGAAACGATGTAAGTAAAAGAATTTCATATTATGAGATATTTGAAATTTTATGAGACAGGGTTAGAGTGATTACGGGCTCCCCTATATTAACTTTTGAAAATCATTAAAAATTGTATGAAAATAATCATTGTTATAAATTACATGTTTAAAAGCCTTAATGAGTCTGTTTTTAAGGGAAATAGATGGGAGCATCTTCCGAGTCCCGTACTATGAGATAAATAAATTTTAGTAAAGAAAGGTCAAAGCTGTCAAACGGCGAAATAGGGGAGACTTTGAATAATAAAATGTACTTATTGGCTGGACCAAAAATTCTGAAAATTTTATGATAAGAAGATATGTGAGCCTAGTTTCTTGGAAGATTAGCAGTTTTCAATTTAGAGTCTCGTAGCTCTGTATATAAATAATTTAGTGACCGTGACATGAGAAAACAACTTATCTGGACTTTGAATAAATAGAGAGGAATTGAAAAATAGCATGTTAATACATTGCTTATTATTTTTCATGCGAGCCTACTAAGCGTAAAGCTTACTCCCTCCTTTCCATTTCTTTTAGTGTTGTTAGGTCCGCTCGGGGTTGGAGATTGTCGGAGGCAGCATCACACTATCAAGCCAAAACCTTTGGAACATTGTTACATATGTTAGAATTATCAAGTGAGTGACATGTATAAGGACCTAGTTCTATGACATGTGTTATTATGATTTGGTCAAATGTATTGGCCCATTTTGAGCTATTGTATATGGCCATGAGATATGGCTCATACTGATTATGGCTTGTAAGTCTAGCTAGTCATGTTATGATTTATTGCTTATGATGTGAAGATATGGTTATGTTTGTTTGTCATACATGGTTGGCAATATGTCATGTGTGTTGAATGCATGCTTTATGACCATGAATTAAATGTGTAATATGGAGATAAAATAACAATGCTTTGAACATGGAAGTTTGATGATAAGTTGAAATAAATTGGCACAAAGATAACTATGGTATGACTAGTCTTGGTTTAATGTGGGAATGTGTAACACTTAGATATTGATAGGTAAATGATATGTTTGTATCATAATTGAGGATGTTGAATGCCATTGGATCCATGTATATGTGTGTGCATGTAAGGGTTACAAAAAGGCTTGGAAAAGAGCCTAAGAGTTAACTACATGGGATAAGACACGGCCGTGTGTCGCCACCGTGTGAGGGACACTGTAACACCCCAAACCTGGCCCGGACATTATGGCCAAATCTAGCATGTCACATTGAAGTGTTTTAGAGAAAACCTTGTTTTCATTGAAAACCCTTCTTTAAAATGATACACCTCAATTGCTTTGTAAAATCTCTTTTCAGTTGCGGAAGCTTTGTTTAAAACATTTAATTTAAATGTAACTTGTCATTTAAAAATTTAGTTGCGGAAACGTAGTATTTAAAAAAACGGTAATGGTTTAACATTCTACTTCTAATAAATATAAAGCATAAAAATGATAGTAATCCTAATTTGAAATATTAGGCAGAGGAAAGACCTTGTTACAACCCAAATCAAATAGAAATAATTTAAAATCAAAATATTAAAAATTACATAAAGACTAAGTCTAAACTTTTTATGCTAATTGGCCATATCCGAGTCCCTCCATCCGTCGAACCGCCTACTGAGGATCACCTGAAAAATTTAAAAGGATAGGGTGAGTTTCGAAAACTCAGTGTGTACAACCCTCAACAAGTATAAAGCAATCATCAGTCATTTTGGGCTTGAGCCCAATTCAATAACGGTGGCCTTTGGGCCTTAGCCCATGTTAGACTCAGTTGGGCCGAAGCCCATATCGTAATAATATCACAATAATATCATACATGCAATGCTGTGCAACTCACCCCAATAATCCAACCACTACACACCAACTCCGTCCCCCGGTACACATCATGTGGGGATATAAATATCGACCCACCCAACTGATACACATCAATGGTAGCCCAATTGCGATACTACCTTCATTGTAGCAAGCTACCAATCATATATTGGGCTTAATAGCCGTTGGTGGATCCACGATCGTCAAGCAACCATGCGATCCTCATATACTTCCTCCACTCCATAATTCCCAACCCATATGCAACCTAAACAGAATATCATATGAATGCAGCAAAGATACATGTAACATTTGTAAATCTTACCTTCAACACATAGGGGTATTTTGGTTATTTTCGCCTTTAGGGGCATTTCGATAATTTCTCTTTATTAGGTTTATTACTTACCTTGGCCCGTTAACAAGTCCTCGTTGGCTAAAGTGAATAGATACTATGCACCAGGTAGGATTCCAGAGAAGAGGAGGTAAGTCATTAAGACCGCTTAAGTACAAAACACTCCCTAGATCCAATCCTAGACATGCATATACCCATTGCCACACCTTAACCTTATGACTCATCCATGGTCGCGATTAATTAATTATTTAAGTTTTATGTCAATTAAATAGTTATCAGATACTAGGCCTAAACCCCTTACAAAGCCCAAACAAGTCTACATACATGCATATGGCCCACTAGGCCCAATCTCATTCATATGGCCCATTAGGCCCAAATCACATTCGTATGGCCCATTAGGCCCAAATCACATTCATATTCATGCTTTCATATAATTTCCATCACTTAACATCAAGTTGCCAATTTTACCTATTATGGACCCAACAACCTATCGGGCCCACTTAGCCCATTCTGGCCTGGTTGGCCAAAACACGGCCCAAGTCTATGGAATCGCCCATGGAGCCTCAGATAACCTATCGGTTTCGCCCTTACAAGTGTTCGCGCACTCGCAAGACTACCGTAGCCAAACTTTTAGCTTTTCGGCATTTCAGGATTTGGCGATCTACTTGTGTGTGTGCAATGTATGTACACACCTTCGGCTTTATATCAAGCTATCATAGGGTAGAAGTACACACCTTATCACCTGGAGTTCTAAGTATTCATAATCGCCTGAACCTATATTAAACATTACACTCCATCAATCACATCCCATTAATTCAACATAAATCCACTACTTACCGAAGAACAACCTATACTTGCCTTGACTAGATTGATCGGCTGCGATCTGCCTATGTAACTCAAAATCTGACGTAGTCCCCCTTCCGCATCCAGGCGAAAAGTCTTGAAGGGCTTACACCTTACGTCGCTTAAACTTGGGAGCCTCTATCCCAACCTCTCTACTAGAACTCCCTTTTTCCATCAACTAATACTTAGCCAGTGATCACACTCTTGAATGAGAGGGAAAAAGAGAAATAAATGGAGAAACCATGGGTTAACGAAAGTATTGGAAAGGATAAAGAAAAATCGACTTTTAAGAGTGTAGAAACGAAAGAACTTAGAAATATTTAACAAAAGCCAAAGAAGATCTAATTCACTTACCGATTAAGATAGATCGCTACAACAAGAAATCAAACCCCAAAGTGTATGACTCGACTTTTAAATGAAAAAGAAACAGTCGGCTAAGTTGAAGAGGGAAGAGGTTGATTCGATTAAAATAGGGAAGAAAAGATCAAGAGTTTGGCTTAAAGAAAAGAGGAGATGATATGCGATTGAAGCACACAAAAACAACAAATGCCCTTACTTGCCCATACGACACACATATATATACTAAAATAAATAAATAAATAAATAAATAAAAATACAAACCTACACTCCCCAATCGACTTAAACTCAATTTCTCTAATTTTTATCATCATCATATCCCCTTGATTTTAGCCAACAATTCCAATTTGAATTGCATTCAAATTGCTTCCACCGAATAAATCCTTCCCTGCGTTGAGTAGCAAAATTAAACTCCCTTTTGCGCATGCCACTACTCGAACTCTAGCCCTCCAACTTCCTAACACGCTGCTGGCTAGTGCACCACATCCTATCTTGTGCTACCATTCGGTCACAATTAGCTATAAGGCTTATATGCCTAGGCCTCAGTTTTCTTAAAGAATAAAAATTTCAACTTAGCCAGGCCTGAGATTCGAACTTGCAACCTCTCATATCCATAGCATGCTTCTCGCCACTGCACCACCGGCGCTCTTGTGCCATATTTCATCCCTAACTATTTTTAACGCCTATTAACTCGCAACCAGGTTATCCTAAAAATATTTGCTACCATTCAGATTCAAACCCTTAATCTCTTGGCTACGCTATACGTTCCTTGCCACTACGACACCTACCTTATTTATGTTGTTCTTCCTCCCCAATTAATTATAAAGTCTTTCTACCGACCTCCAGGTTGTCTAAAAAAAAACCCACAACTTTTGCTCATGCTACGAATTGAACCCAGCACCTCTCCTAACTCCTAACAGCATCATACCATTGGGCCAAGCGCATCCTTTGTGTTAAATTTCCACCAAACATATTTATAAGGCCTAAACGCTTGCTTCCCTACTAATCATATGCGCAATAAAAATTTTCGCCAAGGCCAGGACTCGAACCCTAGACTTCCTGCTTGCTACCAACGCCTTTTTCCACTAGGCCAAGTGTTTCCTTTTGTTAGATTTTACCAGGCCTTATTAATAATGTAACACCCCGTACCCGAGACCGTTGCCGGAGTCGAACACAAGGTGTTAACGGACTTAATTCATTTACTTACACAGTTCATGTTAAAATTTCCAGACAAGCTAGCCAACTGCATCACAGCCACTTTAAAAATCATACTCGAAAACTGATTCTGTAAATTTTTCCTGAAACTAGACTCATATATCCATCTACAAATTTTTTTCTAGAATTTTTTGGTCGGGCAAATTAGTACAGTTCATTAGTTAAAGTCTCCCCTGTTTCAAGGTTCAACTACTCTGATCTTCATACATTACAACTTCGATATCTCCCTGTACAGGGCTTCAATACTTATACCGTTTGTTTCTAATGAAACTAGGCTCAGAAAGGAATCTATAAATATATAGCATGACTTCTAATTGTCTCTGGTTAATTTATGGTAAATTTTCAAAGTTAGAACAGGGGATCCAGAAAATGCTCTGGCCCTATTTCACGAAAACTTAAACATCTCATAAAATACGGCTCATATGGTCGTTTCGTTTCTTTCATATGAAAATAAACTCATCAAGATTCGATTACATAATTTATTCACTATTTAATTCCATTCCTACTATTTTTAGTGATTTTTCCAACTTACATCACTGCTGCTGTCAGCATCTATTTTAAGGTAAATTTTACCTATTTCATAATTTTCCATGAATCAAATAGCAAATTGACATACATTATTATCGAGGGTAATCCCGATTAGCCATGACGTACGTAGCACTAATAGGACCATGATTGGCCATTCCAATGGCTAGTCATTACCAAACATCTCCATACCACTTAGTAACCATATCACAAGACCATAATGTTATACTTCAAAATATACGAGCCATTTTCGCATGGCTATACGAATACACATTACCAAAGGGTACTTAATTAACAACAAGGGTCAGCCCTATACATGCCATTTTCAAAATTGAACTAAAAGAGTACCAAAAGTGGCTTAGATAGTATGGATGACTTCGACTTTGATACTCCCGAGTCCGATAGCTGACGAACAAAATCTATAAAACAGAGAATTAAAGCAGAGAATAAGCATTTCGATGCTTAGTAAGTTTTAAGTAATGAAATCATTTAAAAGAATGGCATAATAATATCAAGTTTGTTTGTTTCATCCCTTGGCCAAATAGAAACATAACCGAGATATCCCTTTTGTCATTAATATCCCAAAGGTGAAACCAATTTATCCAGCCAAATCCAATCTATAACCGAATGCGCTCATCTCAAATGTCCATGTCAATTTCATGCATATACACATACATTTCATAATTATGACATTGAACTTTCTAATTCGGAACTCATACCTCATAATCAGATCATAAACGTTCGGATGGTTTAAATAATGTGCTAAGCATTCCCATCAAATTTCAAAGTTACAATTGAAGTATATTCATATTCTCAACAAGAGTAAATTACTTACCCGGCTATCTTACAGTAAGTAGCACATGGTATTTAAATTATTCCAACATGTATTACATGATTTCTCGTAAGAACACTTATGGGTTTTCACCCTCAAATATTATGCTGGTATAAGCATCCTTCGGAATCGAGCCCGATTCTTAGCACTGGCTCAAAAGCCCTTCGAGACCAAGCTCGGATTAGATAACTGGCTCGAAGGCCCTTCGGAACTAAGTCCGGTTATGACACTGGCTCTAAAGCCCTTCGAAACAAAGTTCGGTTATTAGCACTGGCTCAAAAGCCCTTCGAGACCAAGCTCAGATTTAAACCCCGATTAACATTCACACATGTATGCATATATATATATATATATATCATATCACATCTGGATATCATTCCCGATACTCGAATACAATTACAGCATGTTTACTAACCACACATCATTCGATTCATTAATCCTAAACAAATAACATGATCCCGCTTCGTTAATCCACAAGATTTCCATAACCATTCGACTACAAGTAGATACCTTACTTATTTATTTTATCATGTAATTCAAGTAGAATCGTCAGGTCACAAGTTAATTATTATGCTTATAGACAAATAATTGCCTTATTAAACCATAAGTTAAATTTCATTACTCAAAGACTTACCTTATATCCTTTTGAACAAATCTCGGTTTAGCTATTCCGTGACTTTAGCTTTTCCTCTATCCGATGTTGCCCCTTTATGCTCTTAAGCTATGTTAAACAAGTTTAGTCATATTAAACCTTATCCAATTTATTTAAACATTCAATAACAAACTCCTTGATTATTAAACACACATTCGGCAAGAACATTGGCAACTCATACTACATCAGTCCTAATTCATTAGCCGAATACTCATATATCTATAATAAGCACATATGTCATCTTCTTCAAGATACATTCGGCAACGGCATAATTTCCTTATAAAACCCTTAATCAATCCACCATCACATGTATCATTACAAAGCTTCACACTTAGTATGCTAATGACATTAAAACAATCCACCTACACCGAAACTTAACTCATACAAAACCTATATTCCAACCATAAAATAGGTAGAATTTTAACTAATCATCCAAATACATTCGTACTTAAACATCATTCGACCTACACTCATATTACATCTATAAAACTACAAGCCGAATATACCTATACTTACATCATTTAAACATCAACCCTCAATTTCTTTGACAAAGCACACTTAGAAAATGATAAGGCAATATAATGACCTTTAATCCAACTTATAATTCATACATATCACATTCCAAGCATTGTCTCTATTCTATCATTTAATATACAAACCTTACTCAATAACTTCATAGTTCAAATTAAGCAATTACACCAATTCACTAGATGTTTTATTATTATTATTGTTCATTTATTCAAACTACATACAATTAACAACCACTTGCGACTTAGTCATTAAACATGAAAACAACCATTTATCTCTTCCATTTTCTACCATGGCCGAAGGCTCAAGACACCACACCATTCCAATTTGGTCATGGGTTAAGCAAAGGACTTAATGACAAACTCAAAAATGTTAAAAAAAATCCATGAATCATCATTGAACTTACCTTAATCTAGAGAGCCACCATAGCCGAATTTCTCCAAGCTCTTTCTATTCTAGTTACGGCAATGAGGAGCAAAGATGGAGAAACTTTGGTTTCTCCTCCCACTAATTCAACATTCTTTTATTATCCATATTTTATTTTTAACACTAAAATATTAATCAACAAATAATTATTATATGTTTTAGTCCATAACATGGCCGGCCACCATCTAGGATTTGGTTAATTTGACATGCAAACCCATCATTTTTATAACATGCATTAATAGATACTTATAGATTAACCTATCACATTTCAAAAGTGTCACACATAAGTCCTATTAACTAAATTCACATGCAATCGACTAAATCGAAGCTTAAAACTTTCACACATTCATATTCACATATTTTAGACAATAAATATCCTATTCAAATACTTCGGCGACTCAGTTTAGCGGTCCCGAAACCACTTTCCGACTAGGGTCAATTTAGGGCTGTCACAACTCTCCCCCACTTAAGAAATTTTCGTCGCTGAAAATCTTACCGGTAAATAGGTTTGGGTACCGTTCTTTCATAGAGTTCCCGGTTTCCCAAGTAGCTTCTTCGACCCCGTGTTTGAGCCATAACACCTTTACTAACGGAACCCTTTTGTTTCGCAACTCTTTCACTTCACGAGCTAGGATACGAATCGGTTCTTCTTCATAACTCATATCGGCTTGAATTTCAACTTCGGAGGGATTTATTATGTGCGAAGGATCAGATCTGTAACGTCGAAGCATCGAAACATGAATAACGTTGTGAATCCTTTCAAGTTCAGGGGGTAAAATTAACCTATATGCAACTGGACCAACTCGTTAGGAGATTTCATACGGCCCAATGAACCTCGGACTCAGTTTGCCCTTACGGCCAAATCTGAGTATTTTTTTCCAAGGTGAAACTTTAAGAAACACTTTGTCTCCCACGATACTCAATATCTCTTCGTTTTAAATCCGCGACGACTTACGAAGATCCGATCGCCTTGAGACTTTCACGAATTATTTTACTTTCGCTCAAAGCATTTTTAATCAAATCAACTCCGAAAATTTTACTTTTACCGAGCTCGGTCCAAAACAATGGTGTACGGCATTTACGACCGTACAAAGCCTCGTAAGGTGCCATCTTAATGCTTGATTGAAAACTATTGTTGTAAGCGAATTCAATCAAAGGTAAATACCACTCCCATGAACCACTAAACTCAAGGATGCAACATCTTAACATATCCTCGAGTATCTGAATTATCCGTTCGGATTGACCATCAGTCTGTGGATGAAAAGCGGTGCTAAAATACAACTTGGTACCCAAAGCTTCTTGCAATTTCTTCCAAAATCGCGAGGTGAATCTCAGATCTTTATCCGACACAATAGAAATAGGTACCCCGTGTAATCTTACAATCTGAGAGACATACAATTCAGCTAGTTTATCCAGTGAATAATCCGTACGTACGGAAATAAAATGAGTCGACTTAGTCAGTCTATCAACCACAACCCAAATCGCGTCTTTTATTACTTGCCGACAATGGCAATCCAGACACAAAGTCCATTGTGACTCGATCCCACTTCCATTCAGATATCATGATCGGCTAAAGTAATCCCGAAGGCACTTGGTGTTCCGCTTTCACTTGTTGACATATCAAACACTTCGAAACAAAGCCAGAAATGTCTCGTTTCATACCAGGCCACCAAAACTGACGTTTCAAATCATTGTACATTTTTGTACTACCCGGGTGGATAGACATTCGGCTACTATGAGCCTCGCTCAATATCTTCGAGATAAGTTCTGAATTTCTCGGAACACACAATCGACTTCTGAACCTCAAACAATCATCATTATCAATTTGAAACTCTGATTCCATATTCGAAACATATTCAGCCCGTTTTGCAACCAATACATCATCGACTTTCTGAGCTTCACAAATTTGATGAATTAACAATGGTTTGGCCTTTAATTCTGCTACTAACACATTGTCGAATAGAACAGACAAGTGTACGTTCATTGCTCATAAAGCAAACAGTGATTTACGACTTAAAGCATCCGCAACCACATTAGCCTTTCCCGGGTGATAGTCAATGACAAGCTCATAATCTTTTAACAACTCAAGCCAACGTCTTTGGCGCAGATTCAAATCTCTTTGAGTCATCAAATATTTGAGACTTTTGTGATCCAAAAATACATGGCACTTCTCACCAAATAAGTAATGTCGCCATATTTTCAAAGCGAATACGATGGCAGCTAGTTCGAGATCATGGGGTTGGGTAATTTTTCTCATGTGGCTTCAATTGCCTCGACGCATAAGCTACAACTCGACCTTCTTGCATCAATACACAACCCAACCCAAGTAAGGATGCATCACTGTAAATGACAAACTTCTTGCCTGATTCGGGCTGCACTAGTACTGGTGCTTCAGTCAAATGAGTTTTCAATTGATCGAGACTTTTCTGACATTTTTCTGTCCATTCAAACTTAACATCTTTCTGAAGTAGTTTTGTTATGGGAGTGGCTATCATCGAGAAACCCTTTACGAACCGTCTGTAGTAATCGGCAAGTCCCAAAAAGCTCCGAACCTCAGTAATATTTCTCGGAGGCTTCCAGTTAAGTATGGCTAAAATTTTGCTCGGATCAACTCGAATACCCGATGCAGATACCACATGACCCAAGAAGCTAACCTCTCTTAACCAGAACTCACACTTACTGAACTTAGCATATAACTGCTTATCCTGTAAAATTTGCAACACTAATCCCAGGTGTTCAGCATGATCGGTTTCATTTCTCGAATAGACCAAAATGTCATCGATAAACAGGTAAAGTCTTATTGGATTCAACACTCTAGTAATGAACTCAGTAGACTCAACAGGTAAAGTCTTATTGGATGCTAAAGTCTCACATATATAAGAATGAGTAGAACCAGGGTCAATCAATGCAATCACATTAGTATCAAGGAGAGTGAAAGTACTAGTAATAACATCTGACGAAGAAGCATCCTCGCGTGCACGTATAGCATAAGCTCTAGCAGGAGCACGAGCCTCAGATCTGGTAGTAACATCTCTACATCCTTTCTGATTGCCACTAGCATTCCCCGCATTTTTGGATGGTCTACCTCGAGCAGTAGTAGCACCCGTTTTCCCACTCTGATTTACATTCATTCGAGACGGTCTCGGGCAATCCTTGATAAAGTGGTCACTGATCCGCACTTATAACAGAGCGATCATGGAATCTACAACTCCCGAATGCCATTTACCATAATCTCGGCACTGTTACGTCTCGACGATCATTTCCAACACACGGCAACCGAAGTGACTCGTGTACTCACAGGGGGTCGATCACGATCCCGTCTAGAAAAGCCCGAAGTGTCTTTAGATCGGCCTAAATCATCTCTAAATTTCTTCGATGACTGTTGAAAGGGCTTCCCAAAGATCTCTTCTGAAACTCCTTTGCTTCCATATCGCTTTTCTTTTCTCCTTCTTGAGCTCTTGACTTTGCAAGCTCGCTCGACAAGTACCACAAATTCTCGATTTCTAAAATGCCAACACACAGTTTTATATCTTCGTTCAGTCCATCTTCGAAATGTTTGCACATTACGGCTTCGAGGAAATGCATTCTCGGCGTCGGCTAAGCCTTACAAACTTTCGTTCATAATCGAGAACCGACATGGAACCTTGTTTAAGTTCAAGAAATTCTTTCCGTTTTGATCAATGAATCTCTGGCTGATATACTTTTTTCGAAACTCGATTTGGAAAAACTCCCAAGTTACTTGCTCTCTGGGCACAACAGAAATCAACGTATTTCACCAAGAATAGGCAGAATCTCGTAGCAAGGAGATAGTACACTTAAGGTATTCATCGGGTGTGCAAGATAGTTCATCAAGTACCCGAATAGTGTTGTCCAACCAAAATTCAGCTTGCTCGGCAACATCGCTGTCTGTAGCCTTAAATTCAGTAGCCCCATGTTTTCGGATTCTGTCAACTGGGGGCTTATTTAACCTCATCTGGTCAGTTATCGGAGGTATCACAGGTGCAGGGGTTGTATTATTCGGGAGTGGGGGTTGTGGAACAGCCGTATTAGTTCGAATATACTGATTGAACCAATCATTCATCACGCTATAAAAAGCTTGTCTAGCTTCATCATTCTGATTACTAGCAATAGGTTGAGAGTCCATCGGCGCTGTCCCTTGCGCGGGAGCAGGAGCTACACTCTCAACATCATCAGCTACCGCTCGGTTGGGATCGGGATCCATTACTATAAGTAAACACATTTTTAACTGTCAGAAATCACCACACTATCAAATAAACACATAATGGTATGTATAGCTAAACCCGGACGTATTACGGTAGTCCTAGAATCGACTAAACCCTGACTCTGATACCAATAAAATTGTAACACCCCGTACCCGAGACCGTTGCCGGAGTCGAACACAAGGTATTAACGGACTTAATTCATTTACTTACACAGTTCATGTTAAAATTTCCAGACAAGCTGGCCAACTGCATCACAGTCACTTTAAAAATCATATCTCGAGTTTCAGAACTCGAAAACCAATTCCGTAAATTTTTCCTAAAACTAGACTCATATATCCTTTTACAAATGTTTTTATAGAATTTTTTGGTTGGGCCAATTAGTACAGTTTATTAGTTAAAGTCTCCCCTGTTTCAAGGTTCTACTACTCTGAGCTTCATGTATTACGACTTGGATATCTCCCTGTACAGGGCTTCAATACTTATGCTGTTTGTTTCTAATGAAACTAAGCTCAGAAAGGAATCTATACATATATAGCATGACTTCTAATTGTCTCTGGTTAATTTATGGTAAATTTTCAAAGTCAGAATAGGGGATCCAGAAAACGCTCTGGCCCTGTTTCACGAAAACTTACGCATCTCATAAAATACGGCTCATATGGTCGTTCCGTTTCTTTCATATGAAAATAGACTCATCAAGATTCAATTACATAATTTATTCACTATTTAATTCCATTCCTACTATGTTTAGTGATTTTTCCAACATACGTCACTGCTACTGTCAGCATCTATTTTAAGGTAAATTTTACCTATTTCATAATTTTCCATGAATCAAATAGTGTAACACTCCGTACCCGAATCCGTTACCGGAGTCGAGTACAAGGTGCACACAGACTTAACTTAATTGTTTTCACAGTCCATAAAAAAATTTCCAGACAAGCTGGTTACTGTGTCACTGTCGCCTTAAAAATCATATCTGGAGTTTCAAAACTCGAAAATCAGTTTCGTAATTTTTCCCTGAAACTAGACTCAAATGTCCATCTACAGAATTTTTTCTAGAATTTTTTGTTAAGCCAATTAGTACAGTTTATTAGTTAAAGTCTCCCATGTTACAGGGGTCGACTACACTGACCTTTGTGCGTTTCAACTTGAATATCTCCCTGTGCAGGGCTTCAATACTGATGCCATTTATTTCTATAGAAACTAGACTCAAAGAGGAATCTTTACATATATGGTATGACTCCTAATTATCTCTGGTTAATTTATAATGAATTTCCAAAGTCGGAACAGGGAATCCAGAAACCGTTCTGGCCCTGTTTCACGAATACCTAAATATCTCTTAGGATACAACTCATTTGACAGTTTCGTTTCTTCCATATGAAAGTAGATTCATCGAGGCTCATTTACATAATTTATTCACTATTTAATTCTATTCCTGCTATTTTTAGTGATTTTTCACATCCACACCACTGCTGCTGTCAGCATCTGTTACCAAAACAAACTATGCCTATTTCATGACTTTTCCTTGATTTAACTAATAATTCATCATGCATGTCCCAAATTATAACCATGACTTGTGTCCAAACATCACAAAACCAATTCCAACAGAACATTTACGCCATTTTCGCATGGCTAAAAGTTTACATACCAATTTCAACAAAGCATAATAGCCTATACATGCGAAATGTACTCCTAGACCAACTACGAAGAAAATACCAAAAGTTGTTAGCGGTGTGATGACTTCGATGACGGTCCCGAATACGCAAAAAGTCGAGTCCAAGAAACCTAAAATAGGTGACAAGCAAACACCGAATGAGTATATAACTCAAGAAGTCATAAGCAATGCACTACCAACCATTAATAACATTATCACAAGAGGAAACAAAATGGAACGAGGTTAATTACTCCATCCAAACCGAACTATACCATAGTTCCTTAGACCTTCGGTTCAATCTCATACCAAGTTACACATTCACATTCCATATACTAATCAATAGGATATTAGAGGCATTTTATACATCATCTTGTTCTCGTTACAATCATACAACTAAATGACCTCTCACTTATTCCACGATAAGTCTTATGTACGTGACTTCAATTAAAATTGTCACATAGGTTCAAAACTTACCGAACTCAACTCCAAATATAAACACAGCGCCTATTAGCCATGAACGCAAGGTACTTACCCGATCCGCTGTCCGTGATCAACTCAATAATGTCGCACACTCAGTGTCAATAGTGATTCAAAAACATATAGTGAGTCCGCATACTTAGTGCTATATAATCAACTCGCACACTTACTGCTATATAATCAAACTCGCACACTTAGTGCTGTACAAATTTTAAACCCGCACACTTAGTGCCAATTTCATGATCATAAATGTTTATACCCGCACACTTAGTGCCGAAATCAACAACTCAATACATCTCACCTCTTTTCTTTTCATTCGATACTTTCATCACCACATACATACATGTATATAGATTTATCATTCCTTTCGGCATAGTTACATAGACATCATGTCTATTTAAATCAATACAAAATATGCGCTTAGTGACTTACTTTGTGTTGGGTAAAATAGTTCCAAGTCGGCTACTCAATGACCTTCGTCTTTCCCTTGCTTGATTCTCCTCCTTTAACTTCTTGAGCTTAATCAACAAATCAACTAGTTTAACCATCTTGCTAAACATTCATAATTCAATTACACATGCATATGTATGTTTGTATATTCGGCAACCACCCACATTAATTACCCATTTAGTTGATTATACACTTCCAAATGGGCATCACAATTAGATTTAACACTACCTTCATACTCAATTGGATGGTGAATGTATGTATATATATACAATGTCAACTATAACATCTTTTAACCACCTAATTTCATCTCATGAACACTTAATCAAATTTTCCTAATCTAGCATATATTTTCACATCTATTTGTAACATCATGTAAATTCACATATAACTACATTTCTTAAGTTCTACATCTTAATGCCCATTATAGCCACTCCCAAAACCTAAATCTAAAATCGGCAACATCCCTTTCAACTATGTTAGCAACCCTCATCCTCTTCTTAGTCCCACATTCGGCTCCTCAAACACCATGACTTAACAACTTCAACTTTCATGCTAACATAACAAGCAACTTAACACATCCATATAACTAACACGTTAATAGCATCAAGGTATCAACTAAAATTTTTAAGCTTCTTTGTCAAATCCCAACTCTCCAACAACCCCAAATCCAACCATGGGATAGATAGAATTCAAACTAACATTTAAAAACATGCATGAATCTCATGGACAACATCAAACATACCTTGGTCTAGCAACTACCATGGCTGATTTTCTCAAGCTCTTCCCCCCCCCTTCTTCTTAGGACATTCAGCCAAGCAAAGGAAATGAAAGGATGGACACTTTTTTTTTTCTTTTCTTTGTTTTCATCCTATTTCTTTTTTTTTTTCATTATTTTATCACCCATGCACCTTATTTTATTTATTCCAACATAAAGCACTTACACAACATGTTTCATGACATGTTTTGCCCATAATTCCTTGTCATGGCCGGCCACTAGCACTTGGGGGGGGGAATTTGACATGCAAGTCCTCCCTTTTGACTACATGCACTATTAGGTCCTTATAGATTAGCCTATCACTTTTCAAAAGTGTCACACAAGTCCTACTAACTGAATTCACATGCAATCGACTAAATCGAAGCTTGAAATTTTCACACATTCATAAATACATATTCTAGACAATAAATATTACGTTCAAACATTTTGTTGACTCGGTTTAGCGGTCCCGAAACCACTTCCCGACTAGGGTCAATTTTGGGATGTCACAAATAACAAATTGACATACATTATTATCAAGGGTAATCCCGATTAGCCATGACGTACGTAGCACTAATAGGACCATGATTGGCCATTCCAATGGCTAGTCATTACCAAACATCTCTATACCACTTAGTAACCATATCACAAGACCATAATGTTATACTTCAAAATATACGAGCCATTTTCGCATGGCTATACGAATACACATTACCAAAGGGTACTTAATTAACAACAAGGGTCAGCCCTATACATGCCATTTTCAAAATTGAACTAAAAGAGTACCAAAAGTGGCTTAGATAGTGTGGATGACTTGACTTTGACACTCCGAGTCGATGGTGACGAACAAAATCTATAAAACAGAGAATTAAAGCGGAGAATAAGCATTTCGATGCTTAGTAAGTTTTAAGTAATGAAATCATTTAAAAGAATGGCATAATAATATCAAGTTTGTTTGTTTCATCCCTTGGCCGAATAGAAACATAACCGAGATATCCCTTTTGTCATTAATATCCCAAAGGTGAAACCAATTTATCCAGCCAAATCCAATCTATAACCGAATGCGCTCATCTCAAATGTCCATGTCAATTTCATGCATATACACATACATTTCATAATTATGATATTGAACTTTCTAATTCGGAACTCATACCTCATAATCAGATCATAAACGTTCGGATGGTTTAAATAATGTGCTAAGCATTCCCATCAAATTTCAAAGTTATAATTGAAGTATATTGATATTCTCAACAAGAGTAAATTACTTACCTGGCTATCTTACAGTAAGTAGCACATGGTATTTAAATTATTCCAACATGTATTACATGATTTCTCGTACGAACACTTATGGGTTTTCACCCTCAAATATTATGCTGGCATAAACATCCTTCGGAATCGAGCCCAATTCTTAGCACTGGCTCAAAAGCCCTTCGAGACCAAGCTCGGATTAGATCACTGGCTCGAAGGCCCTTCGGAACTAAGTCCGGTTATGACACTGGCTCTAAAGCCCTTCGAAACTAAGTTCGGTTATTAGCACTGGCTCAAAAGCCCTTCGAGACCAAGCTCAGATTTAAACCCCGATTAACATTCACACATATATGCATATATATATATATATCATATCACATCTGGATATCATTCCTGATACTGGAATACAATTACAGCATGTTTACTAACCACACATCATTCGATTCATTAATCCTAAACAAATAACATGATCCCGCTTCATTAATCCACAAGATTTCCATAACCATTCGACTACAAGTAAATACCTTACTTATTTATTTTATCATGTAATTCAAGTAGAATCGTCAGGTCACAAGCTAATTATTATGCTTATAGACAAATAATTGCCTTATTAAACGATAAGTTAAATTTCATTACTCAAAGACTTACCTTATATCCTTTTGAACAAATCTCGGTTTAGCTATTCCGTGACTTTAGCTTTTCCTCTATCTGATGTTGCCCCTTTATGCTCTTGAGCTATGTTAAACAAGTTTAGTCATATTAAACCTTATCCAATTTATTTAAACATTCAATAACAAACTCCTTGATTATTAAACACACATTCGGCAAGAACATTGGCAACTCATACTACATCAATCCTAATTCATTAGCCGAATACTCATATATCTATAATAAGCACATATGTCATCTTCTTCAAGACACATTCGGCTATGGTATAATTTCCTTATAAAACCCTTAATCAATCCACCATCACATGTATCATTACAAAGCTTCACACTTAGTATGCTAATGACATTAAAACAATCCACCTTAACTGAAACTTAACTCATACAAAACCTATATTCCAACCATAAAATAGGTAGAATTTTAACTAATCATCCAAATACATTCGTACTTAAACATCATTCCGACCTACACTCATATTACATCTATAAAACTACAAGCCGAATATACCTATACTTACATCATTTAAACATCAACCCTCAATTTCTTTGACAAAGCACACTTAGAAAATGATAAGGCAATATAATGACCTTTAATCCAACTTATAATTCATACATATCACATTCCAAGCATTGTCTCTATTCTATCATTTAATATACAAACCTTACTCAATAACTTCATAGTTCAAATTCGGCAATTACACCAATTCACTAGATGTTTTATTATTATTGTTGTTCATTTATTCAAACTACATACAATTAACAACCACTTGCGACTTAGTCATTAA